>NC_061136.1:6117701-6723593 GCF_905220365.1 Vanessa cardui
CTTACATAGGCCAAACAAAGAGAAGCATCGGTACCAGGGTCAAGGAACATATAGGAGATGTCAAAAATAGGCGTTCTTCAAAGTCTGCAGTCTGTGAACATGCTCTGGATAAACCTAACCATTTTATCCGATTTGATAAACCACAGATCCTCGCTAGAGAACACAGATTCATTCCTAGAATGATACGCGAGGCTATTGAAATTCAAAAACATCCGAACTTCAATAGAGAAGATGGTTGGAGACTTTCTAACACCTGGGATCCACTTATTAAAAATTTAAAATCCCAAATCCAACAGACTGCAAGACCTAAAGATACAGTTAGTGCCTTCTGCGTGCAACCGGAACGTTACTCAAGACATCAATTGAGAAATCGTTGGCGGTAGTTGATAATAATATTTCCTTTGTTCTTCAAATAGACAAATGTCATCTTAGTCTACCCGTGACCACGAACACTGCAAAGTGCTCGAAACGTCGGGATGTTTAAAAAAAATAATTAATATACGCGATTCATCCGTTATAATTAGTTTTATTTAAATGTGTAATAATCGCGAAAATTTAAGACAACATTATGTGAACCAGTACGGACTGGAAACATCAAATCAAATTCGCCGGTTGGAGTACCTAAAAGTCAAACATGCCCGATTCGTAACGTCCATGAACTTCCTGAAAAGATGCCGTGACCATAATCTTATTCCGGTTTGTGTAAGGATCGCACCTAAGAAGGACATAAGGCATGGTGATAAAATACTCAATCAGGCAAGTAAGAAATTATTATTACAACTCATCAGAGAACATCGATTTGACGCGCGACGGTTAACGGATCAAATTGACAACCTAAGTAAAGAACTCGAGTCGCGATTATCAAAAACAGATTGGCAAAAATGCAACGATTTTACCAATAAACGAGCCGCTACAAAATATAATAACTTAAAATTAAAACAAATAGAAAAGTTCGAAAAACTCAGCGGGGTAAAATCAAATTATAACAACTTCAATAATGGCAACACCGGGGAAATTCAAAAACCTGCGCGTACGTCACTTGTCAATCTGTCAAAACAAAGTTTAGATGAATCGACTGTTGCGGTATTAAATAAAGGCTTAAATTTTGCACCGGCTCCATCCAAAATACCGTTTGAAGACATTATTTGCAATGTGGAGGAGTGTCTTTTCAAAAATAACATCACAAAGGAAGACTCGGAAGCTATTCGACAGGACATCTCGAGTGTTTTACGTCGAAGCCGGCCACCGAAAAGAAACCTTACTCGTGATGAAACTATTGCTCTGAAGAACCTACGCAACAATAAAGACATTACAGTCCTCCGAGCAGATAAGGGAAACGCGACCGTTGTGATGGATACGTGTGATTATAACCAGAAAATTTCCGCGATTCTATCGGATGTTAAAACTTATAAAAAAGTAAATAAAGATCCTACAAATAATATTCTTAAAAAGACATCCGCGTTAATATCTAAACATCAAGAAAAATTAAATCTGGACAAAAAATCACTCGTGCCTACATGTGCAAAGCCGCCAAAACTGTATGGGTTACCTAAGATCCATAAAACTGGTGCTCCGCTGCGTCCTATTGTAAGCCAAATCGATACACCAACATATAGATTGGCTCAACACATAGCAAGGATATTATCACCCCTCCGAGGACACACTGCGGCGTATGTCAAGGATTCTTACCAGTTTGTTGGTGAAATCAAAGACCTTAAATTAACCAACAACGAGAAAATGGTTAGTTTTGATGTCCAGTCATTGTTTACATGCTTACCCATACAAGACTGCATCGAAATTGTTAAGAGGAAGCTACAGACACACAACATGCCTATTGAATATGCAGAGCTGTTACATCACTGCCTCACATCAGGTTATTTATTGTGGAATGATGAATTCTATGTACAAGTTGACGGGGTAGCCATGGGTTCTCCAGTATCCCCCGTGGTCGCCGATTTATTCATGGAAGACCTGGAGGAGAGGGCTCTTCGCTCCGGACCAATAACACCTAGGTTTTATAAACGGTACGTAGATGACACTTTCACAATATTACCTAGTGATCTGACATCTGCATTTTTAGTACATCTTAATTCTATAAATAAAAACATTCAATTTACTATGGAATTAGAGGCAAATAATTCTTTAGCTTTCCTTGATATCCTTATTATCAAGAATCCTGATAATACATTAAGTCACACAGTTTATAGGAAACCCACACACACCAACAAATACCTCAATGGTGACTCGCACCACCACCCTAGCCAGTTAGCTACCGTTGGCAAATCTTTGTTTCAGAGAGCCCACCATCTCTGCGATGCTGAACACCTAGAGGACGAGCTACGTCAGGTCAAGCTTGCACTCCACCAGAACAAGCTGCCCGTGCCTCGCCAGCATCGCAGAAGCCGTACCAAGCCACCCACAGTTGAGCGACAACCTGCATTTCTACCATATGTGAAAGGAGTTACAGACAGGATTGGCAACATCTTGAAGCGAGCTTCGATTAAAACCGTTTACAAGCCTCATAAGAAAGTGAGCCAGTTCTTGAGACCTATCAAGAGTAATATCCCTTTACAAACTGCAGGAGTATATAAACTCGAATGTGAGTGTGGTTTATCTTACATAGGCCAAACAAAGAGAAGCATCGGTACCAGGGTCAAGGAACATATAGGAGATGTCAAAAATAGGCGTTCTTCAAAGTCTGCAGTCTGTGAACATGCTCTGGATAAACCTAACCATTTTATCCGATTTGATAAACCACAGATCCTCGCTAGAGAACACAGATTCATTCCTAGAATGATACGCGAGGCTATTGAAATTCAAAAACATCCGAACTTCAATAGAGAAGATGGTTGGAGACTTTCTAACACCTGGGATCCACTTATTAAAAATTTAAAATCCCAAATCCAACAGACTGCAAGACCTAAAGATACAGTTAGTGCCTTCTGCGTGCAACCGGAACGTTACTCAAGACATCAATTGAGAAATCGTTGGCGGTAGTTGATAATAATATTTCCTTTGTTCTTCAAATAGACAAATGTCATCTTAGTCTACCCGTGACCACGAACACTGCAAAGTGCTCGAAACGTCGGGATGTTTAAAAAAAATAATTAATATACGCGATTCATCCGTTATAATTAGTTTTATTTAAATGTGTAATAATCGCGAAAATTTAAGACAACATTATGTGAACCAGTACGGACTGGAAACATCAAATCAAATTCGCCGGTTGGAGTACCTAAAAGTCAAACATGCCCGATTCGTAACGTCCATGAACTTCCTGAAAAGATGCCGTGACCATAATCTTATTCCGGTTTGTGTAAGGATCGCACCTAAGAAGGACATAAGGCATGGTGATAAAATACTCAATCAGGCAAGTAAGAAATTATTATTACAACTCATCAGAGAACATCGATTTGACGCGCGACGGTTAACGGATCAAATTGACAACCTAAGTAAAGAACTCGAGTCGCGATTATCAAAAACAGATTGGCAAAAATGCAACGATTTTACCAATAAACGAGCCGCTACAAAATATAATAACTTAAAATTAAAACAAATAGAAAAGTTCAAAAAACTCAGCGGGGTAAAATCAAATTATAACAACTTCAATAATGGCAACACCGGGGAAATTCAAAAACCTGCGCGTACGTCACTTGTCAATCTGTCAAAACAAAGTTTAGATGAATCGACTGTTGCGGTATTAAATAAAGGCTTAAATTTTGCACCGGCTCCATCCAAAATACCGTTTGAAGACATTATTTGCAATGTGGAGGAGTGTCTTTTCAAAAATAACATCACAAAGGAAGACTCGGAAGCTATTCGACAGGACATCTCGAGTGTTTTACGTCGAAGCCGGCCACCGAAAAGAAACCTTACTCGTGATGAAACTATTGCTCTGAAGAACCTACGCAACAATAAAGACATTACAGTCCTCCGAGCAGATAAGGGAAACGCGACCGTTGTGATGGATACGTGTGATTATAACCAGAAAATTTCCGCGATTCTATCGGATGTTAAAACTTATAAAAAAGTAAATAAAGATCCTACAAATAATATTCTTAAAAAGACATCCGCGTTAATATCTAAACATCAAGAAAAATTAAATCTGGACAAAAAATCACTCGTGCCTACATGTGCAAAGCCGCCAAAACTGTATGGGTTACCTAAGATCCATAAAACTGGTGCTCCGCTGCGTCCTATTGTAAGCCAAATCGATACACCAACATATAGATTGGCTCAACACATAGCAAGGATATTATCACCCCTCCGAGGACACACTGCGGCGTATGTCAAGGATTCTTACCAGTTTGTTGGTGAAATCAAAGACCTTAAATTAACCAACAACGAGAAAATGGTTAGTTTTGATGTCCAGTCATTGTTTACATGCTTACCCATACAAGACTGCATCGAAATTGTTAAGAGGAAGCTACAGACACACAACATGCCTATTGAATATGCAGAGCTGTTACATCACTGCCTCACATCAGGTTATTTATTGTGGAATGATGAATTCTATGTACAAGTTGACGGGGTAGCCATGGGTTCTCCAGTATCCCCCGTGGTCGCCGATTTATTCATGGAAGACCTGGAGGAGAGGGCTCTTCGCTCCGGACCAATAACACCTAGGTTTTATAAACGGTACGTAGATGACACTTTCACAATATTACCTAGTGATCTGACATCTGCATTTTTAGTACATCTTAATTCTATAAATAAAAACATTCAATTTACTATGGAATTAGAGGCAAATAATTCTTTAGCTTTCCTTGATATCCTTATTATCAAGAATCCTGATAATACATTAAGTCACACAGTTTATAGGAAACCCACACACACCAACAAATACCTCAATGGTGACTCGCACCACCACCCTAGCCAGTTAGCTACCGTTGGCAAATCTTTGTTTCAGAGAGCCCACCATCTCTGCGATGCTGAACACCTAGAGGACGAGCTACGTCAGGTCAAGCTTGCACTCCACCAGAACAAGCTGCCCGTGCCTCGCCAGCATCGCAGAAGCCGTACCAAGCCACCCACAGTTGAGCGACAACCTGCATTTCTACCATATGTGAAAGGAGTTACAGACAGGATTGGCAACATCTTGAAGCGAGCTTCGATTAAAACCGTTTACAAGCCTCATAAGAAAGTGAGCCAGTTCTTGAGACCTATCAAGAGTAATATCCCTTTACAAACTGCAGGAGTATATAAACTCGAATGTGAGTGTGGTTTATCTTACATAGGCCAAACAAAGAGAAGCATCGGTACCAGGGTCAAGGAACATATAGGAGATGTCAAAAATAGGCGTTCTTCAAAGTCTGCAGTCTGTGAACATGCTCTGGATAAACCTAACCATTTTATCCGATTTGATAAACCACAGATCCTCGCTAGAGAACACAGATTCATTCCTAGAATGATACGCGAGGCTATTGAAATTCAAAAACATCCGAACTTCAATAGAGAAGATGGTTGGAGACTTTCTAACACCTGGGATCCACTTATTAAAAATTTAAAATCCCAAATCCAACAGACTGCAAGACCTAAAGATACAGTTAGTGCCTTCTGCGTGCAACCGGAACGTTACTCAAGACATCAATTGAGAAATCGTTGGCGGTAGTTGATAATAATATTTCCTTTGTTCTTCAAATAGACAAATGTCATCTTAGTCTACCCGTGACCACGAACACTGCAAAGTGCTCGAAACGTCGGGATGTTTAAAAAAATAATTAATATACGCGATTCATCCGTTATAATTAGTTTTATTTAAATGTGTAATAATCGCGAAAATTTAAGACAACATTATGTGAACCAGTACGGACTGGAAAAATCAAATCAAATTCGCCGGTTGGAGTACCTAAAAGTCAAACATGCCCGATTCGTAACGTCCATGAACTTCCTGAAAAGATGCCGTGACCATAATCTTATTCCGGTTTGTGTAAGGATCGCACCTAAGAAGGACATAAGGCATGGTGATAAAATACTCAATCAGGCAAGTAAGAAATTATTATTACAACTCATCAGAGAACATCGATTTGACGCGCGACGGTTAACGGATCAAATTGACAACCTAAGTAAAGAACTCGAGTCGCGATTATCAAAAACAGATTGGCAAAAATGCAACGATTTTACCAATAAACGAGCCGCTACAAAATATAATAACTTAAAATTAAAACAAATAGAAAAGTTCGAAAAACTCAGCGGGGTAAAATCAAATTATAACAACTTCAATAATGGCAACACCGGGGAAATTCAAAAACCTGCGCGTACGTCACTTGTCAATCTGTCAAAACAAAGTTTAGATGAATCGACTGTTGCGGTATTAAATAAAGGCTTAAATTTTGCACCGGCTCCATCCAAAATACCGTTTGAAGACATTATTTGCAATGTGGAGGAGTGTCTTTTCAAAAATAACATCACAAAGGAAGACTCGGAAGCTATTCGACAGGACATCTCGAGTGTTTTACGTCGAAGCCGGCCACCGAAAAGAAACCTTACTCGTGATGAAACTATTGCTCTGAAGAACCTACGCAACAATAAAGACATTACAGTCCTCCGAGCAGATAAGGGAAACGCGACCGTTGTGATGGATACGTGTGATTATAACCAGAAAATTTCCGCGATTCTATCGGATGTTAAAACTTATAAAAAAGTAAATAAAGATCCTACAAATAATATTCTTAAAAAGACATCCGCGTTAATATCTAAACATCAAGAAAAATTAAATCTGGACAAAAAATCACTCGTGCCTACATGTGCAAAGCCGCCAAAACTGTATGGGTTACCTAAGATCCATAAAACTGGTGCTCCGCTGCGTCCTATTGTAAGCCAAATCGATACACCAACATATAGATTGGCTCAACACATAGCAAGGATATTATCACCCCTCCGAGGACACACTGCGGCGTATGTCAAGGATTCTTACCAGTTTGTTGGTGAAATCAAAGACCTTAAATTAACCAACAACGAGAAAATGGTTAGTTTTGATGTCCAGTCATTGTTTACATGCTTACCCATACAAGACTGCATCGAAATTGTTAAGAGGAAGCTACAGACACACAACATGCCTATTGAATATGCAGAGCTGTTACATCACTGCCTCACATCAGGTTATTTATTGTGGAATGATGAATTCTATGTACAAGTTGACGGGGTAGCCATGGGTTCTCCAGTATCCCCCGTGGTCGCCGATTTATTCATGGAAGACCTGGAGGAGAGGGCTCTTCGCTCCGGACCAATAACACCTAGGTTTTATAAACGGTACGTAGATGACACTTTCACAATATTACCTAGTGATCTGACATCTGCATTTTTAGTACATCTTAATTCTATAAATAAAAACATTCAATTTACTATGGAATTAGAGGCAAATAATTCTTTAGCTTTCCTTGATATCCTTATTATCAAGAATCCTGATAATACATTAAGTCACACAGTTTATAGGAAACCCACACACACCAACAAATACCTCAATGGTGACTCGCACCACCACCCTAGCCAGTTAGCTACCGTTGGCAAATCTTTGTTTCAGAGAGCCCACCATCTCTGCGATGCTGAACACCTAGAGGACGAGCTACGTCAGGTCAAGCTTGCACTCCACCAGAACAAGCTGCCCGTGCCTCGCCAGCATCGCAGAAGCCGTACCAAGCCACCCACAGTTGAGCGACAACCTGCATTTCTACCATATGTGAAAGGAGTTACAGACAGGATTGGCAACATCTTGAAGCGAGCTTCGATTAAAACCGTTTACAAGCCTCATAAGAAAGTGAGCCAGTTCTTGAGACCTATCAAGAGTAATATCCCTTTACAAACTGCAGGAGTATATAAACTCGAATGTGAGTGTGGTTTATCTTACATAGGCCAAACAAAGAGAAGCATCGGTACCAGGGTCAAGGAACATATAGGAGATGTCAAAAATAGGCGTTCTTCAAAGTCTGCAGTCTGTGAACATGCTCTGGATAAACCTAACCATTTTATCCGATTTGATAAACCACAGATCCTCGCTAGAGAACACAGATTCATTCCTAGAATGATACGCGAGGCTATTGAAATTCAAAAACATCCGAACTTCAATAGAGAAGATGGTTGGAGACTTTCTAACACCTGGGATCCACTTATTAAAAATTTAAAATCCCAAATCCAACAGACTGCAAGACCTAAAGATACAGTTAGTGCCTTCTGCGTGCAACCGGAACGTTACTCAAGACATCAATTGAGAAATCGTTGGCGGTAGTTGATAATAATATTTCCTTTGTTCTTCAAATAGACAAATGTCATCTTAGTCTACCCGTGACCACGAACACTGCAAAGTGCTCGAAACGTCGGGATGTTTAAAAAAAATAATTAATATACGCGATTCATCCGTTATAATTAGTTTTATTTAAATGTGTAATAATCGCGAAAATTTAAGACAACATTATGTGAACCAGTACGGACTGGAAACATCAAATCAAATTCGCCGGTTGGAGTACCTAAAAGTCAAACATGCCCGATTCGTAACGTCCATGAACTTCCTGAAAAGATGCCGTGACCATAATCTTATTCCGGTTTGTGTAAGGATCGCACCTAAGAAGGACATAAGGCATGGTGATAAAATACTCAATCAGGCAAGTAAGAAATTATTATTACAACTCATCAGAGAACATCGATTTGACGCGCGACGGTTAACGGATCAAATTGACAACCTAAGTAAAGAACTCGAGTCGCGATTATCAAAAACAGATTGGCAAAAATGCAACGATTTTACCAATAAACGAGCCGCTACAAAATATAATAACTTAAAATTAAAACAAATAGAAAAGTTCGAAAAACTCAGCGGGGTAAAATCAAATTATAACAACTTCAATAATGGCAACACCGGGGAAATTCAAAAACCTGCGCGTACGTCACTTGTCAATCTGTCAAAACAAAGTTTAGATGAATCGACTGTTGCGGTATTAAATAAAGGCTTAAATTTTGCACCGGCTCCATCCAAAATACCGTTTGAAGACATTATTTGCAATGTGGAGGAGTGTCTTTTCAAAAATAACATCACAAAGGAAGACTCGGAAGCTATTCGACAGGACATCTCGAGTGTTTTACGTCGAAGCCGGCCACCGAAAAGAAACCTTACTCGTGATGAAACTATTGCTCTGAAGAACCTACGCAACAATAAAGACATTACAGTCCTCCGAGCAGATAAGGGAAACGCGACCGTTGTGATGGATACGTGTGATTATAACCAGAAAATTTCCGCGATTCTATCGGATGTTAAAACTTATAAAAAAGTAAATAAAGATCCTACAAATAATATTCTTAAAAAGACATCCGCGTTAATATCTAAACATCAAGAAAAATTAAATCTGGACAAAAAATCACTCGTGCCTACATGTGCAAAGCCGCCAAAACTGTATGGGTTACCTAAGATCCATAAAACTGGTGCTCCGCTGCGTCCTATTGTAAGCCAAATCGATACACCAACATATAGATTGGCTCAACACATAGCAAGGATATTATCACCCCTCCGAGGACACACTGCGGCGTATGTCAAGGATTCTTACCAGTTTGTTGGTGAAATCAAAGACCTTAAATTAACCAACAACGAGAAAATGGTTAGTTTTGATGTCCAGTCATTGTTTACATGCTTACCCATACAAGACTGCATCGAAATTGTTAAGAGGAAGCTACAGACACACAACATGCCTATTGAATATGCAGAGCTGTTACATCACTGCCTCACATCAGGTTATTTATTGTGGAATGATGAATTCTATGTACAAGTTGACGGGGTAGCCATGGGTTCTCCAGTATCCCCCGTGGTCGCCGATTTATTCATGGAAGACCTGGAGGAGAGGGCTCTTCGCTCCGGACCAATAACACCTAGGTTTTATAAACGGTACGTAGATGACACTTTCACAATATTACCTAGTGATCTGACATCTGCATTTTTAGTACATCTTAATTCTATAAATAAAAACATTCAATTTACTATGGAATTAGAGGCAAATAATTCTTTAGCTTTCCTTGATATCCTTATTATCAAGAATCCTGATAATACATTAAGTCACACAGTTTATAGGAAACCCACACACACCAACAAATACCTCAATGGTGACTCGCACCACCACCCTAGCCAGTTAGCTACCGTTGGCAAATCTTTGTTTCAGAGAGCCCACCATCTCTGCGATGCTGAACACCTAGAGGACGAGCTACGTCAGGTCAAGCTTGCACTCCACCAGAACAAGCTGCCCGTGCCTCGCCAGCATCGCAGAAGCCGTACCAAGCCACCCACAGTTGAGCGACAACCTGCATTTCTACCATATGTGAAAGGAGTTACAGACAGGATTGGCAACATCTTGAAGCGAGCTTCGATTAAAACCGTTTACAAGCCTCATAAGAAAGTGAGCCAGTTCTTGAGACCTATCAAGAGTAATATCCCTTTACAAACTGCAGGAGTATATAAACTCGAATGTGAGTGTGGTTTATCTTACATAGGCCAAACAAAGAGAAGCATCGGTACCAGGGTCAAGGAACATATAGGAGATGTCAAAAATAGGCGTTCTTCAAAGTCTGCAGTCTGTGAACATGCTCTGGATAAACCTAACCATTTTATCCGATTTGATAAACCACAGATCCTCGCTAGAGAACACAGATTCATTCCTAGAATGATACGCGAGGCTATTGAAATTCAAAAACATCCGAACTTCAATAGAGAAGATGGTTGGAGACTTTCTAACACCTGGGATCCACTTATTAAAAATTTAAAATCCCAAATCCAACAGACTGCAAGACCTAAAGATACAGTTAGTGCCTTCTGCGTGCAACCGGAACGTTACTCAAGACATCAATTGAGAAATCGTTGGCGGTAGTTGATAATAATATTTCCTTTGTTCTTCAAATAGACAAATGTCATCTTAGTCTACCCGTGACCACGAACACTGCAAAGTGCTCGAAACGTCGGGATGTTTAAAAAAAATAATTAATATACGCGATTCATCCGTTATAATTAGTTTTATTTAAATGTGTAATAATCGCGAAAATTTAAGACAACATTATGTGAACCAGTACGGACTGGAAACATCAAATCAAATTCGCCGGTTGGAGTACCTAAAAGTCAAACATGCCCGATTCGTAACGTCCATGAACTTCCTGAAAAGATGCCGTGACCATAATCTTATTCCGGTTTGTGTAAGGATCGCACCTAAGAAGGACATAAGGCATGGTGATAAAATACTCAATCAGGCAAGTAAGAAATTATTATTACAACTCATCAGAGAACATCGATTTGACGCGCGACGGTTAACGGATCAAATTGACAACCTAAGTAAAGAACTCGAGTCGCGATTATCAAAAACAGATTGGCAAAAATGCAACGATTTTACCAATAAACGAGCCGCTACAAAATATAATAACTTAAAATTAAAACAAATAGAAAAGTTCAAAAAACTCAGCGGGGTAAAATCAAATTATAACAACTTCAATAATGGCAACACCGGGGAAATTCAAAAACCTGCGCGTACGTCACTTGTCAATCTGTCAAAACAAAGTTTAGATGAATCGACTGTTGCGGTATTAAATAAAGGCTTAAATTTTGCACCGGCTCCATCCAAAATACCGTTTGAAGACATTATTTGCAATGTGGAGGAGTGTCTTTTCAAAAATAACATCACAAAGGAAGACTCGGAAGCTATTCGACAGGACATCTCGAGTGTTTTACGTCGAAGCCGGCCACCGAAAAGAAACCTTACTCGTGATGAAACTATTGCTCTGAAGAACCTACGCAACAATAAAGACATTACAGTCCTCCGAGCAGATAAGGGAAACGCGACCGTTGTGATGGATACGTGTGATTATAACCAGAAAATTTCCGCGATTCTATCGGATGTTAAAACTTATAAAAAAGTAAATAAAGATCCTACAAATAATATTCTTAAAAAGACATCCGCGTTAATATCTAAACATCAAGAAAAATTAAATCTGGACAAAAAATCACTCGTGCCTACATGTGCAAAGCCGCCAAAACTGTATGGGTTACCTAAGATCCATAAAACTGGTGCTCCGCTGCGTCCTATTGTAAGCCAAATCGATACACCAACATATAGATTGGCTCAACACATAGCAAGGATATTATCACCCCTCCGAGGACACACTGCGGCGTATGTCAAGGATTCTTACCAGTTTGTTGGTGAAATCAAAGACCTTAAATTAACCAACAACGAGACAATGGTTAGTTTTGATGTCCAGTCATTGTTTACATGCTTACCCATACAAGACTGCATCGAAATTGTTAAGAGGAAGCTACAGACACACAACATGCCTATTGAATATGCAGAGCTGTTACATCACTGCCTCACATCAGGTTATTTATTGTGGAATGATGAATTCTATGTACAAGTTGACGGGGTAGCCATGGGTTCTCCAGTATCCCCCGTGGTCGCCGATTTATTCATGGAAGACCTGGAGGAGAGGGCTCTTCGCTCCGGACCAATAACACCTAGGTTTTATAAACGGTACGTAGATGACACTTTCACAATATTACCTAGTGATCTGACATCTGCATTTTTAGTACATCTTAATTCTATAAATAAAAACATTCAATTTACTATGGAATTAGAGGCAAATAATTCTTTAGCTTTCCTTGATATCCTTATTATCAAGAATCCTGATAATACATTAAGTCACACAGTTTATAGGAAACCCACACACACCAACAAATACCTCAATGGTGACTCGCACCACCACCCTAGCCAGTTAGCTACCGTTGGCAAATCTTTGTTTCAGAGAGCCCACCATCTCTGCGATGCTGAACACCTAGAGGACGAGCTACGTCAGGTCAAGCTTGCACTCCACCAGAACAAGCTGCCCGTGCCTCGCCAGCATCGCAGAAGCCGTACCAAGCCACCCACAGTTGAGCGACAACCTGCATTTCTACCATATGTGAAAGGAGTTACAGACAGGATTGGCAACATCTTGAAGCGAGCTTCGATTAAAACCGTTTACAAGCCTCATAAGAAAGTGAGCCAGTTCTTGAGACCTATCAAGAGTAATATCCCTTTACAAACTGCAGGAGTATATAAACTCGAATGTGAGTGTGGTTTATCTTACATAGGCCAAACAAAGAGAAGCATCGGTACCAGGGTCAAGGAACATATAGGAGATGTCAAAAATAGGCGTTCTTCAAAGTCTGCAGTCTGTGAACATGCTCTGGATAAACCTAACCATTTTATCCGATTTGATAAACCACAGATCCTCGCTAGAGAACACAGATTCATTCCTAGAATGATACGCGAGGCTATTGAAATTCAAAAACATCCGAACTTCAATAGAGAAGATGGTTGGAGACTTTCTAACACCTGGGATCCACTTATTAAAAATTTAAAATCCCAAATCCAACAGACTGCAAGACCTAAAGATACAGTTAGTGCCTTCTGCGTGCAACCGGAACGTTACTCAAGACATCAATTGAGAAATCGTTGGCGGTAGTTGATAATAATATTTCCTTTGTTCTTCAAATAGACAAATGTCATCTTAGTCTACCCGTGACCACGAACACTGCAAAGTGCTCGAAACGTCGGGATGTTTAAAAAAATAATTAATATACGCGATTCATCCGTTATAATTAGTTTTATTTAAATGTGTAATAATCGCGAAAATTTAAGACAACATTAAGTAAGACGACGTTCGTGGTCAAGGGGTGTGTACATCGGTTTTCATGGGTACGCCAATCCGAGGTCCCAGGTTCGATTCCCGGCCGAGACGATGTAGATTATCATTAGTTTTGTATGTTGTCTTGGGTCTGGGTGTTTATGGTTATTACATTGGGATCAAAGTAATGAATGTGATATTGTCTTATATTTATTTATTTGTTTATTTATGAAATATAAAGCTATAGTAAGTACTAGCATACTATCGCAACGCAAATCAATTAGTAATCGAGAACAATAACTTAATAACATGTAAAATAGCCATCAAATTAATATATAGCCTTTAGTCCGTTTTCAATATTTCCTTAGTAAGATACGAAGTGAGCCTTATAGAATCGCCCTTCAAGAGCTATGCAACTTATACTATTTTTACAATTAATATTGATATAAATTAGCAATATATCATAAATAGTTAGTTCTCGAATCTATGCACATCCAAAATCAATGTCAAACTATACGTTACATTTACCAGTTAGTCTTCGAAGACGACGGCGTCATCAACGCGTATTTATTGCGTAAGTCAACCATCACCAACACCAACCAATTTAATGCTTATATATCCATATATTTCACTGGATCACTCTACACTTAATACAGAACAAAGAATTGTTCGGTTTTAGACTGGTTGTTGAACAGATGGCATCTACACAGACAACCACAAAACCATTCAGTTCAGTATCATGTACAATTGTAATGTTGTATTTGTTAAAATAATGGTTTATATAAAGGATTCAACATTTATAAGAAGATAGAGAGAAGATAAGTTTGTAATCCCAACTAACCAATTCAATACAGATATTATCTGCGAAGCTTGTAAATATGATATTTCATAAGTTTCAATTCGTTTTAAAACTGGATATCTTAGCGACAGTATTGAAGGGGATTCCTGAGACGTACAACAAAACTTTTCAACTTTAAGTAGGTTTCAAACGCCAAGTCAATTTGTTCGACGCTGAAGTGCCTTTGAGTCTAGTGGTTTTATATACATGTGATTCTCACAGATCGTTCTCTTTTTAGATACACTTCTCTGTTGCCTGTGGGTGTTTTGTTTGTGTGTGTATCGTTCTCTTTTTAGAAACACTTTTCTAGAGAGAACTATACGTTCATGGTTATTTCATGTTGATTTCGATCTCATTCCATTATTTTCAATATATTATTGCACAAACTCAAAGTGTAGCTTTGGCTATTACACATAATACTAGTTTTTCGTAATACTTTCTCTGGTTGAATTCAAACTACTTTAAGAATTTTTGATTACATAATTTACTTTAGAAAAACTTTTAAATACTTTAATATAGATTATAATTATATTTAATAAAATATAACTCAATGTGTCTCAGACCTTATATATTTATTTTTTTAATTCAACTTCTTATTTCAACATCCTGCTCTCCAAGAGTGATATATCAATTATAAAAAATATAAAAACGCACCTTCAACTTTTCGATACATTTTTTGTAGAACGATTTATTATTGCTCTTAAAATAGGCCTCGTTTTCGGCAATCATTTCTGCATTTGATCCAAAAAAAGCCAGAAGGAGCCGTAATTTATATTTGAAAAGTATGGGCATAGAAGATTTAATTTAAAGCATAAGAATTAATTATTGTTTTTATAGGCTTTGACTTGGCATTGTATTGTTGCAGCAGCTCTTTTACATGTTATTTATTTTGCTGGCTTTTTATTTCTACACACCTAATCGAACCAATAATAATCAGGCATTCAATTCCAAATCAATATCAGGCATTGATAGTTTTACCTTTCTTGTGATGCTCGTTGATCAAAATATAGTAATCATCCAAAAATTCATTCACCTTGTCCGCTGACTCTTGGCTACTGTCTACTCGTATACTCGTGTATTTTTTAAATCGATTTTTGTATTAGATGTACCACATTTTAATGTTAAAATATTAAAAAATCACGTGTCAGTACACGTATTATGCCATCGTGGTTATACACGTTTTATGCCATCAAAAAACAATGGCTATTCAAGAATAAAAACATTTGGTGTTACAACATACACATTACAATATACATTACAAAAGATTATAATGTCCTTAAAATTTTTTTGACTCACAAACCAATTGTCAGAATGCCATGAATATTAACCCATACAGTTAAATATTGATGTTATCTAAAAATTTTATGGGCACAGCAGTTTTGTCAAATATGACTCAGACCGAAGACTTTTTGAGTAACATTATGAAATATATTAAACAGAACATAATTTTAATCTAATTATATAAATAATAATTTAACTTAATCCTTGTGTTTCTTACAGAAATTGTTTCAAGCTTTTTCCAATATATGATAGAAAAAATCCACTCATCATGATATGATTGGAATATGACGAGAACCACGTTACTTATTAGAAGAAAATTTCCAATCACTCGCACGCATAATTTGCATCAACGTTCATATGAAATGTCCCTGGATTAAAGCGGAGGATGAAAGGGGATGACGAAATAGGATTAACCGGTATATTCATGATATTAATAATATCGCCTATATGTATACATTATTTCTTATTTACAATCCATTGTACACCTTTCCATTCCAAATCAATTTTTCCTAATCACGTTAATTGCAATATTAGATTCTGTTTGTATCGAAACGAATCCAATATTTTAATATCTATATTAATATTATAAATTTGAAAGTAACTCTGTCTGTCTGTCTTTCAAGACCAAACCAATGAACCGAATTTGATAAAATTTTGTATGAAGCATACTTGAACTCCAAGAAAGAACATAGACTACTTTTTATAAATAATACATATATGTAGCACACTACAAAAGTAGCCTATGTCCTTATTATATACAACACCCAACACCCTAAAACTAAAGTGAAGCCGCGTACGACTAATAGTAGTTACATAAACAAACTATTCTGCTATTAAGGTACAAAGTAATAAGTCAATAAAATTATATTAAACCAGTCGAAAATAAACTAAAAAAAAATAAAAAAAGGTAAAAGTATAGGATTTATTGATTATAGAATTATTAAATTAAACAAGCGTTAATTTTTTTTACAATCGTTCCGGACCATAAATCAGCGGCAAATGAAATCGATCTTTAAAAACGCTTTATTTTAAAGAATCACAATTGAACAAAAAACGTTTTATATACTCTTTATTTGCTATTATATCAAGGTATTACTCTTCTAATATTAGACATTTTTTTTCTATAATAATATTAATTTTAATTTACGGAGAATCAACGGAATGACATATATAATATAAAATATATTCGAATGGAACCTCAAAGTGAATATATCATCAATACATAGGAAATAAATGAACCATTGAAGTCAAAGCGCCCCTTAATCAATCCCTGAGGTGAACTGAACAGATCTGTCTGCATCGTTTGAAATATTCTCTTTGCTGGCATAAAACTCATACCTCCACACTATTAAATTCATACCAAATATATCCAATAAGCCCCAAAGATTAATTCAAATAAATAAACCTGAAGTAAAATTATGCAATGCAAAGTAAGACGACGTTCGTGGTCAAGGGGTGTGTACATCGGTTTTCATGGGTACGCCAATCCGAGGTCCCAGGTTCGATTCCCGGCCGAGACGATGTAGATTATCATTAGTTTTGTATGTTGTCTTGGGTCTGGGTGTTTATGGTTATTACATTGGGATCAAAGTAATGAATGTGATATTGTCTTATATTTATTTATTTGTTTATTTAAGAAATAGCATACTATCGCAACGCAAATCAATTAGTAATCGAGAACAATAACTTAATAACATGTAAAATAGCCATCAAATTAATATATAGCCTTTAGTCCGTTTTCAATATTTCCTTAGTAAGATACGAAGTAAGCCTTATAGAATCGCCCTTCAAGAGCTATGCAACTTATACTATTTTTAAAATTAATATTGATATAAATTAGCAATATATCATAAATAGTTACAGTTTGTTTAAAGCGTTGATATAAAGCAATAATACTCATAATTTTGGTACGCTTACAAACTATAGCTTGAGATAGACACAGTAATATTAAAATAATAAACAATTTTGTGTAAGATAGACAGTTATATGTATGTCACCTGAAGATGTGTCAACTTCTCACATATTCAATACGCTGTCAATCAGGGAATCTAAGATGTCCCTGCAGAATTATTCGCGCTAGAATAGTACTTGGTCATGCACAGACAAACCTTCTAACTTGTCTGAAGAATTTATAGACTTACTATGTCCTTTAAACTAGTTTGGTAAAAGTCAAAAATATCGCACAAACAGACTGGTCTGTGTAACATTTTATTAGTAAGACTACTTTACAAATGTACAAAATTGAAAACATCAGTGGTGTTTTATAATTAGATTGATTAGAAAATGACACATATACCATAACCAATTAATTGTTTTCCAAATTTAATTATATTAAATACGCATTTCGAAAAATTAGACCTAGGCTACTTTAGTTCTAGACTAGACTATATTATCGACTAGCTATTGTGCTTCTAAATCGGTACTTATGCTTTCACCGGTTAAAATATAAAGCAGAAATAATGTACAATATACTTTTCACAGTGTAATTTTTTTAATTGAAACATTTTTTTGAATATTTCCATAAATTTTCTGAGCACCTTTTTTTTTTAATTTATGAAGCTATGTGTGTTCTTATTGTAATATGGGATTATAAAATCTATATTCCAATTAGGTAATAGGTTTAATGAAATGAACGTATTTCACGTTACACTTGTAGAAACCAATTGTTCGTTTCTTACAATGAAAACAAATAAACATCGTGGGACATTTAGCAAAAACAACTGATTTATTATGAAAAGGTAATTTAAAAGACATTAATAACATTCCCTTCCTGTGACTGCGGTGGCGCCAACAGAGATCGATACGATCGCTTTGTTATTCTGATTACTTAACAAATTGCCTTCGATATTCGTCCTCTACTTCTTGGAAACGAAAATTTAAAGCACAAAATACTTAAAAATATAAATAAATGCTTCATTAAAAGTATAACACCTCGCCTCATTGCCTCCACTGGTGACAGGCGGGCTGGTTCGTTTGTTGCCCAGAGGATCGGAATTACGATTCAACGGGGAAATGCTGCTAGCATTTCCTAGGGAAATGCTTCTTGCCAAAATTCCACGCGGTCAAGATTTAGACAATAACTAGTTTTACTTCATATTTGTATATGTCACCGTAAGATTACAAAATTCGTTAGATTACAATCTGACGAGACAGATTATAAACTGTCGAAATATTGTGAACCGTGAAAAATAATTGCAATTTAATGTATAATTTTTCGCTACATTGTAACATAAGGACTGATAAACAAAATAAGTATAAATTTTATGAATAAAAAAATTACATTTAAAACTTTGAAAAACTTGTATTATTTTATATTTCCTCAAACAATTTATAGGAAAAGTTTCCAAGCTGTGTGTATCGCATTCCCAGCGCAAGTGTTTATTTCAGAATCCCTCAAGCGACGGAAGTGACCGGCTTGCCTCGTAAGACGCCGATTCCTTCTTCATCCCCAGGGCTTTTATCGAACTCATACAACTGGAAACAAAATGAGAATGTTAAGAGCATTTCTTTCATTATATACACATGTTTAAAATAGAACTGTATCTATAATAAGACCAAACCTGAGCTTTAATATAACAAATATTGTAACAATATAATTTGGTGTATAATATATACTGAACCTAATATGTGACAAACAATATACATTAAATTAATGCAATGATTTAAAAAAAAAATTATGAACGAACAACGCAAATGTTTGTCTAAATTAACTTCTTAATTTGTAACTATAAACTATGGACGAAAGCAAGCATTTAATAATAATATGCACATGCGCATTTTTTTCACAATTATAGGAAATGTTTGGTATAAAATGCAATGAAACAAATATAATCAAATATTAGGCCATATACATTACCGTACTCGATCAATTCATGCAAACACACTACGCCAATTGAAGTGCCCGATCGCTTATGTGTAGATCTATTCACTCAGAAAGGTGCGCCCTTCTTTGCTAAATTATCGGTATGCATTAGTGAGTGACACTCGTCCTTACGTACGTGTGCGTGACAAATGTAATGATAAAGACAACAGAAAGAATACAAATCAGATTTTATTTGTTCTCGATTTAAAGTAATTGAGTGCGCTTTTGATCCGAAATGGCCCAGTGGTGAGAACACGTGCATCTTAACCAATGACTGCGTATTCAAATCCAGGCAAGCACCGCTGAATATTCATGTGCTTAATTTGTGTTTGTAATTCATCTCATGCTCAGCGGTGAAAGAAAACATCGTGAGAAAGCCTGCATGTATCTGATTTCAAAGAAATTCTGCCACTAGTGCATTCCACCAACCCTCATCGGAACAGCGTGGTGGTATATTTTCCAAAAACCCTCTCCTTAATGGATGAGGAGGCTGTAGTTGTGGTTGTTGTTGTTTAGTGCGCTTTCATGAGTGAACAGATCTAACTTAAATGGTAAATGGTAAATGAATGGCGTCGCTTAATAAAATAGAATAGAACTACATAACATTGAAACTATACTTTAACACTGCACAAACACATTTTACATTCTTCGAACAAAATAACTTCGTTTAACGCGATGTGTTGCCAGGGAAAGTTTTGAGTAAACTTACCTTAAATAATGTCATTTAGAACGTTTGTGTATAACTTAAAACCTTTTTTGTTACATTTTATTGTTTCCAAGAATAATTACTAATTACTGTTGTACAGTTAAAATATAAGTATTTAGAAAAATAATTTATGAAACAAAAATATTGTTCATACATATTCTTACCTCATAATGCAATATGCAATGAAGTACAAGAACGCGTGATCGTCCTTTTCAGAAGCCTGGGTTAACTTTTCGGCGCGAATTTGGATTGCTTCATACAATTTCTGAGTCATAGATAATTTTATCGTTATAGTAATTATTGTAATTGTTGGATATATATATATATATATATATATATATGTATATATATTATTATTATTATTATTTAAAACTCATTTTCACTTCTGATCGATAAGAAAGCATTAATTTTAATAGCCATAAAATTAAAACAATATTATATATTTGAAATATTTTATGGTAAATCATTAGAGTAAGGCTGAGCTAAAACCTATGATAATTTTAAAATAAGTACGCTGCTCAGTACATCAATATAGGTTTACAATAATTATAATATAATATACTTACTTTATTTCGAGAATTGTTTCTAGTCCAATTCGTCAATTATCTTGTAAGTAGAACCATCTAATATAATTGTAAGGTAATACTAATCGATCCACAGTGATTAATCTACACATATCGAATATAAGTTATAGTTATGTAATACTGCACTTCAGATTATTGTAAATAACATTATATTAAATAATTTTTAAAAATAGAATATGTTCCTTATCAATTTGTTATATGTTTTATTATTTTCGAACTGGCAATACAGAACTCATCGTTTAACTGTCTGCGAGAAGAAAATATTAACTTATAGCTTTTATTTTTCCGTGTAATATAATATATAGACGTTCATGTGCTAGTTTGAAAATACTTTATAAGTGGAAGCCGAGTACCTTCGGTAGAATCCAAATTCCAAGCAAATTTTATTGAATGTCTGTCTATCTAACTATTAAAATATAAACTGAATATCTAGTGTTACGAGAGTAACCTTAGCCTTCAATACGGTTTTATGACATTTGATTATATATCATAATTTATATCACATTATTATTGCATATTATTAATATAGCAGGATCTATTGAATTTACTTTATTATATACAATTATTATTGTAATTAATTGATCAATAATTTGTAAAACTTTAATTAATATTATTTTATATGGCATAGCATTTAGTACTGGCATGTAACACTATTTCATATTTTAAATATTATTGAGCTGTCAATATAAAACAATTGGACTATAGCGTGGAGCATTCTAACAAAAGATAGAGACATTGAAGCATCATTGTAAAACGATAATATTATTTTGGCCATTCCGAACTACTAATTACACTAGCTTTCAGGATTATAATCAAAGTGACAGTTTTATCAGGTTTTTTTAGGGTATAGGTTCTCGGACGAGGATATTGGCCACCTGATAGTAAGTGGTCACCATCACCCATAAACAATGTGACGCTGTAAGAAATATTAACTATTCCTTACTTTGCCAATACGCCACCAACCTTGGGAACTAAGATGTTAGGTCCCTTGTGCCTGTAGTTACACTGGCTCACTCACCCTTCAAACCGGAACACAACAATACTGAGTACTGTTATTTAGCGGTAGAAAAACTGGTGAGTGGGTTGTACCTACCCAGACGGGCTTGCACAAAGCCCTACCACCAAGTAAATTCGATTTACAATAGTAACTATTTAGCTTGAAATTACTTACTATTATGTAATTTGTAAGCCAAATTAGCCTAGTAATTAAAACACGTATATCTTTACCGAAGATTGCAAATTCTCATGCATGGCGTTGTAAGCTAACATCATGAGGAAACCTGTTTGGATCAAATTTCAATGAATTTTTGTCATATGTGTATTCCCCGTATCACAGCAGCACGGTGGAGAAACTCCTAACCTTGTCTTCAAAGGGAAAAGGAGACCTTAAACAATCCGTTACTTTTATGTAATTTAATTTCATTAAAAGAAGTAACTTCACCCCGGTTACAAATGTATCCAAACTGTTATAACCCTTAAGGTCACGATGTAAATAGAAACATTTTAGTTTTATGCATGGGTTGCAATACAAAATTTATTTTTCTTAATACCTGGGATCGAATACAGTTACTTAAGATACACAGACGATTATAACTCAAAGTGTTTGTTCGACTGCAGTGTATTTAATTTCTTCACTCTTACAAGCGTAACAAACTACTTGAAACATTAACCCCTTAACATGTTAAGTGTATTATCCGTTAAGGGAATATAGACTCTATGCAATTCATTAAAGGATTCCTTATCGCATGTAGGCTTGTAGGGCTCTTGTGCGAACGTCGTGTACAACAGATGATAAGGGTCGGTCTCTTATAACACACGTGACTGGATTAAGTATATTTTAAGTAAATATATAAATGAAAGGAAAAATATGATAAATAATTCCGTGTGCAAGTAGAGGCTTCTGCTTAAGTAAAACTAGAAATGTTAATACGAGTATAATTATAAACCATCTACATCATCATCATCATCATCAGCCTGATTTTGCCCTCTGCTGGAAATAGGCCTCTCCAATAGAACGCCACTGTGGTCTTTCTCCGGCTACTCACTTCCAGCTCCTGCCTGCTGCCTTGCGTAAATCGTCATTCCACCGTGCCTGCGGACGTCCTACACTACGTTTGCCGAGACGCGGTCTCCACTCTAGAACACGTTTTTCCCAACCATCTTACCCCTAAATTACTAAAAAGTAACGTACATAATTGTACAAAATAAATAACAATTTGATTAAATTAAATTGACCTTGAAAATGTACACTACCACCGCGCCCATTGGGAAAGACGTAGCATAATGTTTACAAGCTTTCAATCAATTTCACCTATTAGTAGATCTAATCTTACGACTGAATGAGCCAGCTGTATCCTAAAATTTTGCACGGTTGGTTATTCACAATAAATTCATCAGATCATTTATACGCATTTTATATACCCTTTGTTTACAATGACACCAAAAACAATTTTATAATGTTGCTACCATACACGTATATACACATGTTTAAAATATCAAGTAGCTAAAAAAAACCTTTATTATATCTACATATCAAAATAAATCAAATTTTGTATACTAGACTATATTGTCACCAGCAGCGAAGTGTGTGCAAATTTTCAGCTTAAGCGGTTGAGTGGAACTGATTTAATATTCAGTTGCAAAATTTGACTCACACGTACTAGCAAGTTACGTGTAAGTGTAGTGTGTAGACGGAGAACACTAAGGACTAAGGTATTCTGCCAAAAATAAAAAAAATAAAATTATATTTGAAATTTAAATTGAGGTTCTATGCTAATAGGATATATATATATATATATATATATATATATATATATATATATTATGTCAATTGCAATAATTTAATTGTAATGAAAACACGTACGTGCGTGGTACGTTATACACTCGAAATTTGCGGGCACTTTGTATTCAGAGTGATTACGCAAGGCAAGACAGGTGCGCAGTGATGTATGACTATTACATGCTCTTTGTTCTGGATCGTGGAAATTCACATTTCAATTTTCTCGCTACCTGGGGGATACTGCGATGAATATAGAGGATAGTATTAGGGTTGCTGTTATCAAAAAATATGAATGTTGCCAAAAATATATTTATATGTTTCAACGATATTTAATATATCATTGAAACATATATTAATTTCTTTTAAAGCTTATTTTAGTTAATTTTTTTATGAGAAACTACTTGAATTTAAACTAGTTTAATTTAAAAATATTAATACAAATTAGAACAGTCAATATTACTTACAAATTAAAATACAGACGATTATTAATTAGCCTATATTTCTATTATTAAATATTTTATTTTATATATAAGTATTTGTTAATACCCGAATTTTCTAAAAAATCGTACAAAAAAATTCTCGATGCATTAATTTGTACATATTAATCCAATTTTATACAAAAAATCACGAATACCAAACGTAACACATATTCACAAGGAGGAAATCGAATATCTCTACCAGTTCAAAATACGTTGAAACTTTCAGCTGCCGTATTAAATCTTGCAAACCGGTTCATTAAAGATAGAATTAATATTCACTCTATCGAAGTTACAGCACTGCGCAGCATATTCGAATTCTGATTATCTTCGCCATTACCGGTGTTAAAGGTGTTATCACATTAACAGGGTGTTCAATTGTTGCTATACAGCGCTCTGTGGATTATAAATTGATTTATCCTCGGTATTAATTGAGGACGTATTGCTATGTTAGTAGACATTTAATAAAATAATAATATTAAACGTCTGACAAGCTTTAAATGTAATTTGTATTGAATGAAAATACAGAATGAAAACGGATACAAATTGAACAAAAGATTCGCAAAGTAATCTCTTCCAGGCAATCTTTGGCTCAAGGATATTAAATATTAAGTTCAAATGCTTCGGAGACTTATGAATATTAAAAATTCAATAAAGATGTAAATAAACAGTAATCGCTCCATTGCTAGACAACTTCAAGTGTTATTCTCATTTCAAGAAGTCTTAGAGATTAGTCCACCACTCCTCTCCAGACCGAGATATTACACATCACTGACTTTGATAAAAGGTAAATTAAATATAAAAACTCAGTAGTTAGTTATTTTTTGTTATGAACCCCTGATATATTCCAACAATACGAAGTATCTTCATAGTTATCATTAAAAGATAGCAATAAAGGTCTAGTGCCTTTAGCTCTACAAAAGCAATTTTTAAAATAGAGATGAAACCTTTCATTAAACACGTGTTTGTTTAGATATATAATATTTGGTCCTAATACGTAGTCGGAACTAATATTGTATATTATTGAACATAATATAAGTAATACATTATTATAGATATTCAAGTTTCAACCTCAAATTCATATGACTTAAAAATAATCATTCGCAAAAGTTATCATTCATTTTAATGTACTTTGTCAACACAGCGGTAGACTTCGAAATTTAGAGTAAAATGAAAGAACCCCTTTGTTCTGCAGTGAGTCATAGTGGACTAATAAAAAAACTTTTTTGACCGACAAATTTTGAAAGAGTAGTTTCCTTTATTGCCATTTGGATTGCGTGCGGCAACAATTTCATATGAAGTAACTATGAACCGTAGTAGCCGAGACAGTCCAGTGGATGGAATGCGTGTTCTTCAATCGGTGATTTCAGGTTCGAAACTAGCCAAGCACCACTGAATTATTATATGCTTAATTTGTGTTTATAATTCATCTCTTGCTCGGCGGTGAAAAAAATATCGTGCAGATTATTTATATCTTATTTCAATGAAATTCTGCCATATATGTATCCAAAATGGTGGAAAACGTTCTAACCTCAAAGGAAAAAGAGGTTTGGAACTATTTACGGGCTGTTACTTTATTTTAGCTTTGAATCCATTACCGCTTGTTTCAAAGTCGCTTGAAAATACATTTAAATATTATTTATCATTTTGTTAAAATATTAATTGTAAAATAAATAATTCTATTTTTTTTTATCTGGTAACAATTCAAAGCAATCGTATCGAACTTTTATTGAATCACTTGATATTATTGATCCCAATGAATATTTTATTATATAAGTTCACCTATGACTGACGAAACTCCTCTCGAAATCCTGAATAAGGCACTACATGTTAGAACTATAGTCTACAAATGGATTTTCCGTCGTAAATTTGAAGCGCGCTTTTCATAGAGCATAAATCAAGTCACTAACGCGAGTATTAATAACTGTGGGCGCTCCGATGTTGACTCGGTTCGTTCGAAGCTACGACGTAGGTCAGTAATGAAAAGTATTAAACCAATATCGACTTTATTACTTATATTATAAGATTTATATTTTCTTTTAAGCATCTAAGCTTAAGTTTGTATAATATCGTTCAAATGAAATCGCAGTTAAAGTAATAACTCAAATGTGAACTTTATAACTTCGAACTTTAAAGGCAATTAACTATGATCTCGTAAGTATAACCTAATATTAATTATTTATATTATTGATTGCGTAATTCATTGATTTTTATTAGAAATAGTAACAAATTTTCAAATGAAATTAATTCATATATTCAAAATTACATTCATTTCATATTAAGCTATCTCAGGATTGCAGGTAACCCGTAGGTAAAGTTCAACGACCATTCGTCATTCCAGTTGCTGTGAGCCGAAATATCGTAGACTTTTCGTGATATATGAGTGCATTCGAAACATTTCTCATTTACATAGGTAAGTACAAATATATAGAGATATAACTACAACAAACGTATTAACGTAAAATTCAGTTTTTAATAAAAAATATACACATTTGTTTAATGTCACTTATTACGAAACTTGTTCATAATAATTAATATTATGAATGCGAAGGTGATGTTTTCTAGTGCTTTTTTGCAGCCAAACGACTGAACCGAATTTGATTAAATTTTGGTGTAAAGATAGCTTGAACTTCAAGGAAGAACCCAGACCATTTTTATCCCTAATACTCGATTACCAACCCTTAAAACACGTGGAAAGCCACGGGCGACAACTAATTCTTACCACAAAGTACGTTATTATTCATAATTATTATCAAATAACGTCAATAATGCATTAGTTTGAGTATATGTCGTTTTTAAGATAATATCAATAATGGTCTTTAAGACACAAGTCATTCGATTGAAAAATATTTTTTCTGTGTATTTATTTTATTCAAAATGTTTTTTTTTTTTAATTTTACTTTATTTGACAAAACAGATATTTGATAGTTTCCATCATGAAAAGCAGTGAAATCATGTTCGAACGTAGAGCACGTAAAATATTCCACTGTATGTTCCAAGATGATATTCATAAAATAGTTTTCTGCTTATCATGACCGAATTGATAAGGTCGATGGCACACGCAACTATAAGTTAGATCATATAAGTAAACTAGGCAACATTCAAAGCGGTGATATAGTTTGAAAAAGTTGTTACCAAAGAAGGATAAGGCGAAGGCTGTCTCGAAAGTTTTCCCTCTTAACTGAAGGTTCGGAATCAATAGATATATACATATGTATGTACGTAGCTACATAGGGCCTCTTATTATTACAGAAATTACAACCAAAGAAAATCTATCCACAGATATTTTTTTTGGTTTAAAAGTATTGTTTTGAATTAATTAAATAAAAAAAATTGAGCATTTTCTACCTACCTATTATAAGGCTGACTGGCAAATAAAAATGTGACAAACTTTCATCAGATGCATTCAAGTTTACCCTTTTTTATGAAAAAACTAGCGACCCGTCCTGGCTTTGCACGCGTGGACATACGTCATTATTTTAAATATTTTTACCCTTTATTTATACATGTCTGTTACTTTTTTCAGACATTAGTAACTACTGTCGTTCTATTTCAACTCATTTACAAAAGAACTTTAATAAATTTTATACTAAACCTTCCTTATGAATCCCTGTATAAGTCAAAATCGCATGAAAGTCCGTTCAGTAGTTTTTCATCGCAAAAATACAGACAGACAGACGTGGCCGGAGGACTTTGTTTTATAATATGTAGTGTGATGCTCATAGTATTGGTACAAGAAACAAACTTGTTGTCCTGTTACTCGACTGCATAGAGACTGTAACTCTTTTGTGTAAGTTTAATGCTTCAATACTGAATAAAGGAATTGGAGTTTTAGTTGAGTTTACAAGGACACTTACAAGGCTTGAAGCTGTAATGTTCGTTGAAGATTCGTGTTTATAGCAACTGAACCTCGGCTTTTGTAGCATAATGTTATATTATCTGATATAAGCGCTGAAAAATATATCAACCAATCCAGTGTATATTTAAAACATTTTTAATCTTGTTTTTGGTATGCACGTACCTTTACTTGGCGGTAGGGCTTAGTACAAGCCCGTCTGGGTAGGTACCACCCACTCATCAGTTATTCTACCGCCAAACAACAGTGTTCAGTATTGTTTTGTCCCGGTTTGAAGGATGAGTGAGCCAGTGTAACTACAGGCACGAGGGACATAACAACTTAGTTCCCAAGGTTGGTGGCGCATCTACGATGTAAGGAATATTTAATATTTCTTACAGCGTCATTGTCTATGGTTGATGGTGACCACTTACCATCAGGTGGCCCATATGCTCATCCGCCAACCTATACCTTAAAAAAAAACTGGTTTTTGGTATGCACGTACCTATTATAGTTGTATGTGTACACTACACGCATTTAAGACAAATGTTCCTTATACCTACTAGGCATGTTCGATGATTAGTAAGAACATTCTAATTATGAATGAGTTCAATAATAAATCCAAAGGTCATACAATACTCAAGTAACTGAAAAGAAAGGTATACTATGTTATTATTATTTATTAACATGTACTAATAATAATGCTGGTAATAACATCAATGGTGATAAGGTTTTTGAATTCAATGTAACACGATACTACATTGCAGATTTACATTCGTATTGAATACGCGCTTCACACAAACATTTCACCGTGTCAGAATTTCCTCATACAACGGAGCTTAACTTGAATTTTAAACACAAAGCACTTGAAAAACTTTCGATGCTCATAAATAACTGAATTTGTTTAAACATTTTTATTACTAATTTTTATAACTTATCACAATTTATTAACAAACTTAAACATACATATTCTTTTAATACAAAAAAATGTATGTTTGTAATATTAAAATAGCCCTTTTTTACCCAATGAATATGTATGTATACACGGTACATATAACAAAATAACATTTTTTTACAATTATTGTTTGTCCGTCTGTCTATTTGTCCTGGCAAATCTCTGGAAAGGCTGGACCGATTTTGACGGGACTTTCACTAACAGATTAAATTCAAACGCGTACAAGGTCGCGGGCACAGCTAGCAAAAACTATGATAAAACACCCCCATCCTAAAATTTGTCCTTAAGGCATTCCATTTAGGAATATTTAAGAGTTTAACAAAATTTAATTAAATTAAATGTTTATAGAAAGGTAGAGGTAAATGTGTGCAGCAATTAAATGTAACTAAAACGGATGGTGTAGTTTTAATTCGAGCACTGGGATCACTAAGAGTAGATAATGGTCTTCGCTTGTCTATGGGCCGAACGAAATGATGCCCGCGGGAGTTTCAGCAACACTACGACACTGAAGTTTTTACTTACCCGGTTTTATTGGTAGCACTTTTTAATCGTTTCTTTTTTATGGTAATTGTTTTAGAACTTTTAGTTTTAAAAGTGCTGTGAATGTTTCAATGCGGGGACGCGTCTTCTTTGTAAGTGCTTGTTGGTGTATATAGATTTATACACATAATCAAATACTCATATGTTTTTTAGTTTATAAACCTGAGCACTAAATTAATGAGGAACATGAATGAAGCTGAGTTGTACTTGTTCAGAATTGGGATTGACATATGTTATACACGAGACAATCTCGACTATCTTGTAAATTGACTATATAAAAGCACTTGTAAAAAATATCTTTATCTATTACAACTTATCCATATTTTAGATAACAACATAAACTTACTGATGTTATACATTGAATAAAATACGATTTTATTTTTTTTATATTAATTCATACAGTAAAAAGCCAAACATCAAAAGAATATATTGCGTTGTATAATTGAAAGTGCATTCATTTATTTATGTTTATGAATAAATTGTATGTACTATACTATGAATAAAGTAAAGTAAGTAGAAAGAGAGAGCCTGTTAATGTGATACTGCTGGATAAAGGCACCCTCTCCCCTTTGAGGAGAAGTTTCGAGCTTTTACCACGCTGATCTATTACGTCTTGATACGTGGAAGATCCTCATCCGCGGAAGATTTAAAATGCCGAGCACGAGATGAGTTATCAACATAAATGAAACACTTAAACTCATTGCTGCTCACTATTCTCAATCATCTTGTAGTTCCCTGTGCTGATAGAGTAGCTTACAAACATATGAAATTTATGGAAATTAAACAATAGCATAATATCAAAATCAAAACACTGTAATATTCAAGTAAGCTCTTGCAAGCACCTTTGAATCGTCACTTTACTGGATTTAATTAATTCTAAAATAACTACCAGCTCGAAATGAATATTCTACAGAGACTGAAACTGTAGCTACTCTTTATGATTAATTAAGTATTAGTATATATATTTAGTACTATTAACTTGTAGCACTTCTATCAGAAATACCCACATAACATAATTATAAAGTTGTTTTTACATAATTTACTAGCTGTGCCCGCGACCTTGTATGCGTTTTAATTTAACAAAAAATTAATATTATTGTATCCTAAGTTACTCGCTATTATATCTGTTATCTGCCAGTGGAAATCCCGTCAAAATCGATCCAGGCGTTCCAGAGATTAGCAGGAACAAACAGACAGACAAACAAAAATTGTAAAAAATGTCATTTTGTCGAATCGCTTGACCCTTGGAGTAGTGGTGCAAAAAGCTTCATCAAAAGTATAACACCTCGCCTCATTGCCTCCACTGGTGACAGGAGGGCTGGTTCGTTTTTTGCCCAGAGGATCGGAATTGCGATTCCACGGAGAAATGCTGCTAGCATTCTTGCCACCATTCTACGCGGTCAAGATTTATACAGTAACTAGTTTTAGTTCATATTTATTTTTTTTATTTAAAATGCTTTATTGCACAACACATGGAAAAAAAGGGGAAATATAAAACATAAAATAAGTACATACATGGAGCGCAAAGGCGGTCTTATAGCGATCTCTCACAGACAACCTTTGGTGATAGGAGCTTAGAACGAAAACAGGTAAGTGAAGAAAAATATATGAAAAAATGAGGAAAAGTACAATAAAATAATATTTATTCTAAGGTATAGTAATAAACTACACATAACTACATACCAATAATACATACATAGAAATATAATATATATCAAAATATACATACATATATATGTGGAAATAGTTTATATATTTTTAGGTATATTATGTATTTGATAATGACTGGCCACTTGTAATGTCAGAAACGTCTGTTAGTTTTTATATTCTGTCTGTCACTAGGATTGATATCATTACGTTGAAAGAAATAATAAAGTTAACATGAATTAAAACACCGTGTTGTGCATTAAATCTAGCTATATCCCACAACTTTTGGGGGCTCGTCCGGGATGCTGATAAATTTGATGCCAACCGAAGACGTAAGACAAGATTTAAGATTGAAGATTGAAGACTAAAGAATTAAGATTTAAGATTTAAATTGAAAATTTGTATGAAGATTCACGTGTAATTGACGCCATCTTCAAATCCGAATTCTGTTTTACCGACGCAACTTCACGACTTTTAAAAAACAAAAATGGTAGTTTTTCGGATCTGATGTCAAAGATTAAATTTATGAAGATAAAAATTAAATGAGTATAATTAAAACATCGTTTTGCCCGACTACTGCCAGAAAACGAAAATTGAAGAGGAATTTCAGATTAAAGAGAAATTCAAGTTGTCCTCCGAAAATGCCACCGAAAAAAGATGAAAAAGAAGAAGACGAATACGGTGTGCAAATTTCATTCAATGATTTAGAGAAGTCGATGACAACATTTACCGGAGATGATACCTACCCTATTGAAACATTTATTGATGAATTTGAAGACACGGCTGAGATTATGAAGTGGACTAAAGTTGAAAAACTGATTTATGCCAAGAGGCTTTTAGATGGAACTGCGAAACTGTTCTTGCGATCTTTGGGAAGAGTTAAAGATTATACGACGCTGAAGAAAGAACTTAAAGAAGAATTTGGGCCAAAGATCAATAGTGCAATAGTGCATAAGAAGCTAGCCTCTCGTAAGATGAAGAATGAAGAAACTCTTCAACAATACTTCTTTTCAATGAAAGAATTGGCACTTCATGGCAAAGTTGAAGACGCTGCTTTGATTGAATACGTGATTGATGGTATTCGTGACTCGGAGGCAAATAAAGTCATTCTTTATGGTGCCACAGATATGAAAGAATTTCGCAAGAAATTGGACATCTATAGTGAGTTTAGAAAAAAGATGTCTAAACCTGCACATTCCGCGCAAGGACATATGTCTGGACTGGCCGAACCTCGAAGAAAGACTCGTGTACAAAGATGTTATAATTGCGGTGATGTAGATCACGTTTCATCTAGCTGCCCTAAAGGAGTCAAATGTTTTAAATGCAACGAATATGGCCATAAAACCACTGAATGTACCAATAAGCCTACAAAGACGTTAAATATTGAAAGTACAAATGAAAAAGAGAAGGTTCCCTATAAGAAAATAAAGATTAGCAACATAGACACTATAGCTTTGATAGATACCGGAAGTGACGTAAATCTTATTATCAAATCAGAATTCAATAAAATCAAGGATAACATAAAAGACTATAAAGCAGAATCAACTTGTATTACCGGAATTGCTAAACACGAAGTGTACACTGAAGGAATGTTTTTAGCTAATGTAAAGATTGATAAATATTACACAGACGTCAAGTTTCATGTCGTTAGAGACCACGATATCCCAGTCAAGATAATTATTGGTAATCCTATCTTGAAAGATTTTAAAGTAAATTTTACTCCTAATGGTATTTTTGTTGAAAAAATTACACATCTTACTCTCTCAATGGAAGCGAATGATAAGGAAGAAGTCCATGGTATAGAAGATTCAGATTACAAAGAGAAGATCTATATAATGTGCAAAGATTATAAACCTCAAGAGAATGAAAAGGAAAGTAATGTGCAATTAAAGATATTATTAACCGATGAAGATCCAGTTTATCAAAATCCTCGCCGTTTATCGCCCTTAGAGATGACTGCTGTGAATAATCAAGTTAAAATAGAACACCGACCAGAGAATCGGATGAAGCACGCGGACGCCTTGAGTAGAAACCCAATATGTATGATACTCACTGAAATCACAGCGCGTATAAAGAAAGCTCAATATGAACATGTTAGACTAATAAAGAAGATTCTAGAAACACATGCTTACGAAGACTACATAATACAGAACGAAATATTATTCAAAATGACGGATGGTAACAAACTAATTGATGTACCGAAGAATATGCAAAACGAAATAATACGCCAAAATCACCTCAAAGGACATTTTGGAGTTGTAAAGACAGAAGAATTAATTAGACGAGAGATTTTTATTCCAAATTTAATCGAGAATAATAAAAGAAAAGAGCTCAGGCAAAAGGCTAAAGAATCTATAAAGAAGATACAAGGGGAGAACATTAAATCTGACAAGAAACGAAAGAAAATGGCTAAGGAATATTCTATTGGAGACTTGGTAGCAATCAAAAGGACGCAGTTCTCGCAAGGAAATAAGTTGTACGCAAATTATTTGGGGCCATACGAAATTATAAAATGTCAGCAAAATTATCGGTATACGGTGAAGAAAGTCGGCAATGGTGAAGGTCCAATTAACACTACCACATCAACAGATTGCATGAAGCCTTGGATTTCTGAAGAGGAAGATTCATCTGGGTCAGATGAAACTGCAGGATAGCCGTGTGGAAATAGTTTATATATTTTTAAGTATATTATGTATTTGATAATGACTGGCCACTTGTAATGTCAGAAACGTCTGTTAGTTTTTATATTCTGTCTGTCACTAGGATTGATATCATTACGTTGAAAGAAATAATAAAGTTAATATGAATTAAAACACCGTGTTGTGCATTAAATCTAGCTATATCCCACATATACATAAATATAAACTACATATTATTACATACTTGCATACATTATTTAGATATGGATAGATAATAGTTTCTCAAACGATGCTTAAATATTGCCAAGGATTTAGACTGCCGTATATCAGTGGGTAGTGCATTCCAGAGTTTGACGGTTTTCATGGTGAAAGAGTTGCTGTAGGTTTGTGTCCGACTGCAGGGTGTGACAAGTTTGTTGTTCTCACTAGAACGCAGGTTGTGTGTGCTATCAAACCCAAGAAATTTGAAGCGTTCTTTAAGGTAAGGTGGTGTATGCTCAACATATAATATAGCATAGAGAAGAGATAAGGCGTGCAAGTTTCTTCGAAGCCTGATTGGCAGCCACTTTAACTGAGACCGATACTGCGAAACGTGATCATACTTACGCAGGCCAAATATGAATCTAATGGCCAAATTTTGCAGCCGATCTAATTTATTCAGAAGGTCTTCAGTTAAATCAATGTAGCAGGCGTCGGCATAATCTAATATTGGAAAAAGAAATGCATTGGCTAAGCTGATCTTAGCCATGAAGGGTAGTAGATTTTTCCATCGCCTTAAAAAACCAATGATGGCATACATCTTACGACTCATTTCTGCAACCTGAGGTACCCAGGATAAGGAAGCATCCAGAAGTAGTCCAAGATTTCTAACAGTTTCTTGCAGCGGTGGTGTGTGGCCATCAAGCATGATTGGAGATAGGATTTTGTCTTTGACCCTCGACAGAAGCTTAGGACTGCCAAAAACAGCTACTTGCGACTTCCTTGGATTCAGTTGGAGACCGTAAGATCTACACCATTCACTGATCTTTACCAAATCATTATTAAAAGTTGCAACAGCCTCGTCGATACCGTCCAAGGGAGCGGTAACATATATTTGAAGATCATCAGCATATAGATGATAGGATGAAGAGATAAGTGTAGAGAGAGTATTAATGAAAATAGAAAAGAGAAGAGGAGAGAGTACACCACCTTGCGGGACACCGGAAGGGATATCTGAAAAAGGTGAAGACCTACTGTTTGCCGTTATGGATTGCTGTCGATTGAATAGGTAAGAACGGAACCAATCAACAGCAATAGAACCTATGTTTAGAGATTCAAGGATTGCCAAGCATATGTCATAGTCGATAGTATTAAAAGCATTCGAAAAGTCAAGAAGAGCTAGTATAGTTACGCATTTGTTGTCAATTCCGTTACGTATATCGTCACATACTTTGGTGAGAGCTGTAACTGTACTATGGCCTTTTCTAAACCCAGATTGGAAAGGGCAGAGGATTTTATTTATAGAGAGGAATTGGCTTAGTTGAGAATGGACTACACGTTCTAGCACCTTCGAGAGAAAAGGAAGCACAGATATAGGTCTAAAATGAGAAGGTAACAAGGGATTGGAAACTTTAGGAATAGGAATCACTAGAGCTTTGCGCCAAATAGAAGGGAAAGTACCAGTTGACAGGGAGTAATTAAATATATGACATAAAATAGTTAAAATATTGTTGAGGGTAAGGAGAATAAGTTTTCGACATATTTCATCACAGCCAGTTGAGTCTGATTTAATACTAAGGATGTGCTTCCTTAACTCGCTAATGGTGACAGAGCTGAATTCGAAAGGAGGGTTATCAGGGATAGGCAGTGTATTAAGAAAGTTGATTGTATTAAGTTTGTCACACATATTTATAGAAGAAGAAGAAAGAAAGTGTCTGTTAAGATCATCAAGTTCGATATTAAAAGAAATGGTTTCCCGCTGACGACCGATTCCCAGCGATTTCAAAAACCGCCAAACCTTGGATGTACCGCTATTATCAATAGCATTTGCAATAAACTTACGCTGAGCATCACGACAGAGTTTATTGCAACGATTTCGTAGATGTTTATATTTTTCCAAGTTGTCAGTAGTTGGATTTCCTTTATATTTAGCCTTCGCAGAATTACGCTTAGCCATGAGTGCTCTAATATCCTGAGTTAGCCAAGGAGCCGGTAAGTGCTTAAGCTTAATAGGTCTTAATGGGGCATGTACATCCAATAAATCGGTTAAAAGAGAATTAAATATGCTAATTTTTTCATCAATTGAGCTGGCATTATAAATAGCAGTCCAGTCGATATTGTTTAAATCGCTCAAGAAATTGGTGTTATTAAGCTTTTGAAAATTACGCCGCATCACTATAGTTGGCTTCGCTCGCGGAGGCCGAATTCTATAGGATAAATAAACTAAGTCGTGGTAGGAAAAGGCCTCTGCGGGAAACTGACCATGGACGTCAACATGACTGAGAGAGGAAACAACCATTAAGTCCAATAGTGAGGGAGAACAATTCGGAAAAAAATGAGTCGCATTCGTTAGAAGTACATTAAGGTTACAGCTATCGATTATATTCTTAAGTCGTCGGGCACGTTGGTCGTCTTTAATTAAGCAGGTGTTAAAATCACCCATAATTATCGTGTGATCGACAGAAGTTCTAAATTGATCTAATAACATTTCAAAATTATTAAAATAATTAATATTGAGTGACGGACTATAAAATACGCCCAGTAGTAGTTTGAGATGACCGAATAAGACCTCAATAAAGATGTGTTCCGATGACTCAGAGTATTGTGAAGGAGATTTACTTAAAATTGTAAAGGGGATATGACTGCGGAGCTATATTGCCACACCACCACCACCTTTACCTGTTCGGTCGGTCCGGATCAGATGGTAGCCAGGCAAACAGTAAGACGCCGAGGGTAAGCTTGGTTTCAAAAAAGATTCGGATACAAGAATGGCATGAATATTTTGACTGTCGAAGGAGGACAGGAAATCAGGGTAATGAGATGGAATACTCTGCGCATTTATATATATATATAATGTTGTTAATTATTATGTTACTATTTTTTTCATTTTCTATGTTAGTATTGCATAATAAATAATTTTATTATTACTAGCTAGCTTTACACGACGTAGATTAGAAAAGAAAAAAGCAACAAAAATCTATAGCCTATCACGTGTTAGAAAAGTTAGATGGCTCCAGGATAATAAATAAATAATAATAAATAAATAGTAAATATGAGACAACATCACATACATTACTCTGATCCCAATGTAAGTAGCTAAAGCACTTGTGTTATGGAAATCAGAAGTAACGACGGTACCACAAACACCCAGACCCAAGACAACATAGAAAACTAATTGTAATCTACACCGACTCGGCCAGGACTCGAACCCGGGACCTCAGAGTGGCGTACCCATGAAAACCGGTGTACACACCACTCGACCATGGAGGTCGTCAAATCGGTTCAAGATTAACAATATATTGCAAATATAATGTGTGATTAAGCAAAGGGAAATATAAACACGGAGATGAATTACAAACAAAATTTAAGCACATGTAAATTCAATAGTGCACGCTTGGTTTTGAACCCGCAATCGTAGGTGAAGATGAACGCTATCTCGGCTCATTTTCTTGATAAAATATTATTTTAATAGCATGGAAGTATAGACACGTATTTTTGTGTTATTAAATAAAAATTTTATCACATAAAACACTCATTAACATATAACCAATATGTTCATACTACATAAATGCCAAGTATATCAATATATTCCCTATTTAAGTCTGGAAGGTAAAATACATAATCGTATTCAAGATCACGAACTGTTCGAAAATATCTCATTTTATTCAAAACATTTCAATCAGCGACCTTTTGCATAATTGGAAGTTTGTCCCGATGAAGATATACGTGTCTTATCTAAAGCTGAATAAGCCGATTCTGATGAATGTCCTTTCATAAAACTGGAATTGGATTAAAGTACGCTTTCGTTATCGCCTGACCCTAATGTTTCACCTTAACGTCTCATACTATTGAAGTACTTTGAGATTTTATTGGAATTGTTTCGTGAGAAATATATCCATTATTATTACGTCATAGTCTTAATGGCTTAACTGTCTGTGATATATAAAGTTACAGGATTCATCCTGACATTAGTTTCTCTTAAGGTATATACTTAATTGGAGGAAATAGGAACAGTAAAGGTAAGACCGCACTGAGCGGAATTGCATTGCAGCATAGCAGCGCACCACGTCGTGGTTATACTTAGTAAACCGCACTTAAGCTGCAGATTTGAACCGAGATTGTCCAGTGGTCAGAACGCAAGAATGCTACCCGAATATAATGCGTTCAAAACCGAGACACACTTATTTTATGATGCGATGACAGAAAACATATTGAAAAAGCTTGTTTGTATCGGATGAAATGCTACTAAATATGCAACTACAAATGATGGTATAAAGTAAGTAATAAACGTCATAGTTCTAGATAATGATTGTTACTTTAATAAACTATAAATTGCATTGTTGAAAAACAGAACAGCTTTTCGCTAACCTTTAATCTGAGTAGAAAGTCAGTGGAATAATAATAATAATTTATCACATTGAATTGAGAATTAATTTATATTTATAAAATAACTTTATATTTTTATGACATGGGCTGGCGAACAAATGGTTCACCTAATAGTGAGTTGTCACTCACGTTGACGCCGATACAAATTTTAACCATTCCTTATATCGCCAATGTGCCACCAACCTTGGACACTAGGATGTTATCTGCCTAGTAACTATAATTTTTAGCAGTAGATATTATTACGTATCATAGATTACAAAGCACCAACTTTATAACAACGCTACAAATAAACCAATCGACTAACAAAACTTGTACAAACAAACAACTGAAAAAACACAGCGAAACCGATTGTTATTTGTTTTCCTAGTTCACAACAGAATTCCGAACGGGAATTTTATCATACGAAAAATAATTGCAAATCAAATTACGTATTCGATTTGGTCAGACTTATTTCTGAGGTAAGTTTTGTTAGGTTTGAATATGACATTTATGACATTTTTTAGCTTAACCCACGTGAAATCGCTGTATGACAATAATCCTTGTTCGGATGATAGAATGTCATGTGGACTCAAATCATTTTAAATTAAAAAATATATATATACATTATTACATAAAAACCATTATTTAGTTCAGCAACCTTTGGACTACTATAATAAAGAGAAGATTTAATTTCACGGCGCGCGCTTCTGATTTTGCCTTTAAAAAATGACAAAAATATTTGTTATAGGTTTATTATGAATTTATTTATGTTTTTAATCAAATAATAACTGTCAACTCAATTGATCCCTACAATAACTCGGCACAAAGTGCGCAAACACAGGTATACTCGCTATAATATAAATCTCATAATCTGACGGAATGGCAATACGATACGACCATAGAGATCAAGTTGAGCACTAACGTCTGTCTGCGTGCTTTCCGAAGCACGTCCCATGCTTAATACCAGTGTTTTAATTTCAACCTGTTAATAAAATAATATTGATAATTAAAACCTTATTTACTTAAAAAATCATAAGTGAAAATTTCGTCGGCAAATCTGACGTTAATAGAAGAAGTCCTTTAGCTTAAATCATTTTATGGTTCGTTTAAGCAAATAAATTTAATGAATAAGTGAATAGCGACTGAGCAACAATAAAACTTGTTACAATAATTAATTCATTCACTTTAAACTCGAGGAAACAATTATATATATTTCCGCTGCAATATAATTATCACCAAACATTTGTTTAATATTAATGTATTATTTAAAATATATTCTACATACAATAGTTATTTTCATCGAATAATATAATGACTTATTAAATATTTAGTTCACTTGTCGATAATTCTAAAAATATACATACATACAGGGTTATTGGTAATTCAACGTATTCCGTTCCGTTAGTAGGTGATAGGGGTAACTATTTTTCAATAATTTTAACCCCTATCACCTATGCATAATCCGAAAGTGAACCCTTTTTGAATTATCGCGATTTTTAGCTTTTTTCAAAATTTCTCAAAAATGTAACATTGAAAATTTATTTGAAAAAGAGTATCAATTAAATTTTTTTTGTTCTGATTTATAAAAACGATTAAACACTGGACATTTGTCAATATTCAAACAATAATTTTATCGGTCCAAATTTAAAAATGCGAGAAAATAATGATACGATGAATACGTTTTCGAATCGAAAGAAAAAAAAGATCGAATAAAAATAATCTACGCGTTCATTTTACACGAGATCTGGGAGAAGGAACTTCGCGGACATTTTCCGAGTTTTCACTTAAACGCTGATCTTCGTTGATTACGCCAACGAATTCTAACATGAGGTATGTTAGAATTCGTTTTGCTTTGATCTCTCGTAAATTGCAATTGGTTTATAAAATTTGGGTTCATGTCACGATCTTTTACTTGAAAGCATATGTTTAGAAACTTTTAGATTCATTTCGTTTTTGGAACGTTAGAATTCAAACCTTAATGTACATCTTATTAATAAGCATACAAAAATATCTTTATAATTCCTTCTTGTATTTTTTATGTATGCAGGCGAAAAATGGTAATCTTAATAGGAGTTAACCCTTTTCGCATAATATCGTTTTATCAAAGAAAGAAAAACGTCGCCCTTAAAAATTACCAAAATATGTTCAAATTTTCTTTGCTAATATATAATTTTAATAAAAAATATTTACTATAGATTTATTTTATTATTATTCAATTCAAAAAATAATCGAGGTTTTTTTACGAGATAGATGGCAAACGAGCAGGGCAGGCTCACCTGATGGAAAGTGCCACCTCCTATGGATATCTGCAACACCAGGGGGCTTGCGTGTCCGACCTTTAAGGAAGGAGTACGCTCTTTTCTTAAAGGTTCCCATGTAGTATCAGTTCGGAAAAACCGCCGGCGAAAGCTGGTTCCACCAAGTGGTTGTGCGAGGCAGAAAATGTTGAAGAAATCGCGCTGTTGTGGATTTACGGACATCGAGGTAGTGCCGGTGAAACTTCGAATTGCGACGAGATGTCCGAAGGTTAAATTCAGCAGCCGGGATTAATTCGAACAATTCCTCGGAACATTTCCCGTGAAAAATTCGGTAGAAGATGCAGAGTGATCCGACATCTCTACGCAAAGCTAAAGGATCAAGGAGATCGGAAAGGGCTTGATCGTCGATAACTCGAGCCGCTGAAAGAGAAAGAGCTGGTACTGGGGAGCACCCGCCCAGAGGTGAGAGCAGTACTCCATGTGAGGCCGAATTTACGGAGTTACAGTTACTTCATACAAAGGGTTGCACTAAAACTTGATCTTTTGCTTTTGATTTTAAATTAGACTCACATTATCATCTAATTATAACTACCTAAATTATCTCGTTAAAAGAAGTGTCGCCTCCGCTACTTATATACCTAACATATGTATTTATAATAAATATTAATATTAAGGTGAGCTTATAAAATAATATTTTAAACTTTTTCAACTAGTAATGTCATAGTTTTAACAGATACATAAACAATTAACTGTTCCTGAAATATTGGTTGTATAACAAAAGTAATCTGTTAAATTATGTCACGGGGACCTAGGTAAAAACGAATATATACACGTATTTTCTAAAGATACACGAAACTATGTATATTATATTATTTTACAATAGTCTAGTTAATATAAAATGACACTTCTTTTTTCGATATTAAAATATTATATCGTGTTAAAAGTCATCCTTTTTCTTAATCTATATTAATATTATAAACTAGCTATACCCGCCCGCTTCGCTTGGCATTAGTCGTAGAAAAATAAATTTTTCATTTTGTAATGAATTACTGATACAATGTATAAATAATCAAGAAACATGCGAGATCTAATGAAATACTTAAAAATTATTTCATTTAATATTCGTCAATGATATTCTCGATAGGCTACTGATTTGTCATAACACCCATAAATTTATTTGTCAAGATCACATCTTCTTTATTTTGAATCCGGAAACAGATATGATTTATGAGAATGTTTTTGTTGGTGTAATCTCGATGTAAAGTTGGTACGATGAACATTTTAATTAAATTTTTATAGTCTGTAAAAGTTTGTATCACACCAAAACGTCCTCTTTTATCCGGTTCTATCAAATATCGATGTTATTACATTTACAACCTTGACAACACTTTCGAACGTACGTCAAAGTATCCTGACATATTTTTTGGACTTTCACTGTTTCCACCAGCTACTTTATCATTCGATATTGTATCTCGTAAAGAGTAAGGAATAAGTATATAAGAGGAAGTTTGAAAGTGACACCGATAGCCGATAAGTTGTGTGTAAGGCGGCTATCATGGTATGGGCATGTAATGCGGAGGAATGAGAATTGTGAGAAAAGCCTTGAGTATGGATGTGGACGGATATAGAGTTAGAGGACGACAAAGGAAACGATGGATGGATTGTGTGAAAGAGGATATGGTAGAAAGAATGTTACTTGTGAGATGACGTCTGACAGAGAAGTATAGAAGGGGAAGATATGCTGCGCCGACCCCAAATAATATTGGGATAAGGGCAGCAAATTTAGTTGTGGTACTGAACATGCATGGAAGATCAATCTTTTTCTACGTTGTCCGTGAAATAAATGTCCAGAAACTTAGAATTTTATTTAGATACTGGAAGAAGTGAACCAATCATATGATACACTTTAAACGCAGACGCGAAATTATGGTATTGTACAATATTTGTTGCTCCAAATGATGTAACTTGAATTAATATAATAACTTTCTAATATACTGATGTAAATATTTAGACTCCTTAATAGTTCCCGTAACGTAGGTAAGAAGAGGTTCTGGCGGTTCAACCAGTTGTGATAAATACATTTTGCCAGTGGAGTAGCACATACCAGCGAATGATCACATCGGGATTCATGTTGTTATCATAACCTATATAGTAATTGAAGGCTGATTTATTGAGATTGGTTCTAGTTCTTGACTTAGTCTATTTTAATCGTTGATCATCCAGTCATTGGGCTTGCTCGTCAGGTTTTACAGTATCTCTTGATGAAGATCCTTGTTCGAAGATCTGGAACTTGATCATTTCGTTGACTAACTGTTTTGGCAGCTCTTAAAGTAGAAATTCGGATTATATTTGTTTTTAAACGTATTTCTTGTTGGTGTGTTGTTTCCGTAGCTCTTTTGGATGACGCTGCGCATATATTATTGTTGATATTCCGATCTTTTGTTTCTTCAATGGCATGGTGGTTTCTATTTATATAAATAAGTTGTTTTTTTGGTTATTTGTCTTACGTTTACATTTAAAATAAAGATTCATTGTTCTTGGAGATATGAGTATTACCAATTATGATTATTATTTATTTTCTTACAACCAAAACAGCTAATCACTTCTTCCCGTATATGTAATTAATAATTATTTATCTTATTTTAAAATGATAATTAATATTGTTGTGATTATTTTATGTTTATTGTCATATGACGGAAATTAAGTTAGTTGTTATGCTTTTTGAATAGATTTTCATTTTTTATTTCATATTTTATAATTATTGTTTATTATTGTTGATCGGAATATGACTGTATTGTGATACACGTAAGGGCAATCTGTTGGTTATTTTTAATGATATGGATGAAAAAATTACTTTCTCCATAAAACAATGGATAAACATACCAATTTTCATAATGTTCGATCAAATTGTTTTTGAGTTTATCGATGACACACATACAAACACATCCTTTTGGCAATCTATTTATACTTTTGTATGTATAGATAGCCTATGATTTGCGCTAGTACATGTTTTTCCTGTATACCAATTTTTATAAAGATACAGACAGACAAAAATTTCAAAAATGGTAAAAATTATGTCAGTCAATCGTAAAAAGAACACTTATGACAAATTACGACAAAAATTAGTGTACAGACAGACTCTAGAGATTTATATAATAGTATAGCTTTAGTACTCACGTGTGATAGCTTTATTATGAGCGTATTTTACGAATAACTTTGGTGTTTCTATACCGATTTCTATGATTCTTTTTTATGGAATAGTTAATACTATTAACTTTTTTAATTTGGGATGATTGAGAGTATTATAAACGTAGGAATAGACAAATATTATCAGAAAGCTTCGAACTATTAAGCTAATTGGGAGTGACACGTGTTATTGTGAGTCAACCATAAAAGAAAGACAAAGGCTGTCATGGGATATTTTTTATATAATTTTAAGGAGAACATTTCCGGAATACATGATATCTGTGTAGCTTTAACCATTAAGGCTAAACACGCGACGGAAGCTTAAAATATGGCGTAACTTATCCCGTTTTCCCGACATTTTCCTTCATTGCTCTGCTCATATTGATTGTAGCGTGATTAAAAGTATACTATAACCAGCTCAGGAGTATGAAAAATAATTGTACCAAGTTTCGTAAAAATCCGTCGAGTAGTTTTTGTTTCTATAACGGTTATATGGACAGACAGACAGACAGACAAAAATTTTACTGATTGCATTTTTTTCATCAGTATCGACCCCTGATCACCCCCTGATAGTTATTTTGGAAAAATATTTCATGTACAGAATTGACCTCCCTACAGATTTATTATAAGTATAGATGTGAAAGTAAACTGTTTGTCTGTCGGTCTTTTGTAAGTACGATAAATCTAAGTGTAAGTATGCGAATGATTTATGCTTACGTGTACTTTCTTTTGAAACATTCGTCAGGTTGTGATAACTCATGATGCCAGTACACTCCATTAAGTACCAAGTTGCGGAATATATATAGCGCGGTCGTTTTTACCGCACCGCGTTAGTTTTAAACAAACTTCAAAATGTTCGGTGAAAGTTTTGTTAAAATTCAACAGCTGCCGTCCAAAATCCCACTTTTATTTTGTTGTAAACAAAACCGTGCAGTTTATGTGTTTAACAAATCCAGTTGTTGCCGTTTTAAAATGCATTAGGAATTTTAATTCAACTTTATAGTTTTTAACTAAAATATATTCCAGTTTTAACAATATATTGTATACGCAATATAAACGCTTCACTTTTGATGCTGACAAGGTTACAGATCGACTTAAGTCTAAGGTTTGAAACACGGAGCAGGTTAATAAAAAAAATATTATATTTTCAAGAAATTCTCATTAGTAACTCAAACTGTGAAGAAGGTAATTTACACTCATGTTCTTCAGAAAGCACGTAAAGCCATTGGGTGGTAGAGATTGCACCTGTGTTTGCATAAACATTTCTCACGGTGAATCCCCGTCGATATTTTAAGATATAAAAATAAAAAAAAATTGTTTTACGCTAAATCAAAAACGCTTAAGATTTTAAATTAACACGGTTATTTTTATTAATAAAGTTATTAGGGATATTTACCATGTTTTTTATTTTTATTATGTGGAGCTCGATATTTCGACATTATCTACGAATGTCTTGTTCACGAACAAGTGTCTCGTGATAATAAATATTCCGCAATTAATAACTTTAGTAAAAATGCTTAAGCTGCGAATATCTGTCTACTCATCATATGAGTGTTTCAACATTTCTTTGTCTAACGTTAACCCATTTAGACGTATATCAGTTTTAACACATTAAACAACTGGAGTAATTAATTTGATACATTTAATATTTTTGCTATTCAACAGTAAATCTATATTAATATTATATTTGTGAAACTGACTCTGTCTACTATGTTTGTCGCTCTTTCACGACCAAACCGCTGAACCGATTGAATGAAATGAAATGTGGTATGAAGGAAACTTGAATTCCAAGAAGGGACTTAGGCTACTTTCTTTGCCTAACACTGGACAACCAACAACTGACTACACGACCGACTACTAGCTGTTAATAAAATTAACACACATTTATCATTGAAGTGAAAAATGGTATTCTTTTCTTGTAAAAAGGAATTCTAGCAAGCATTTTAGTTGCAAAAGTCGTAGCTAAAAAAGGTGAAATGAGAGTTTTAATTAAGATGAGTAATAATAGAATAAATAATACTCCTCTCAAAAAACTTAAGCACTGAAACTGTTAATTATATTATCTGGAAATAAAATATAGAATTGTTACATCTTTTGATATAAAATTTTAAAAAAGTATAAATTTTAGTGTTTTTTTTAATTTAATTCAGAAAAATAATCTCGACTACCAATAAATGGCAGATGATATTTACGAAATTTATGTAAACTGACTTCTTTTACGACAGCAATGACTTCCGCCCGATAGGGATGTCAGTCGAGAGCTCGGACGAGGCCCAACCTCTCCGCGGTGCAATCAGTGTGTACTGGGTGATGCCCCGCCCCGTAAGGACAGCACATTTAAGCGTTAAAAGGAACGTCATTTGTTTTGTATATATAACCAATTAAATGAAAACTTTATTATTATTAATGAACATGGTTACTTTTAATACTAAAGTTATTAATTGCGGGATATTTACCATGTTTTTTTATTTTTATTTACAGTCTCATGAACAAGACATTCGTAGATAATGTCGAAATATCGAGCTCCACCGAATAAAAATAAAAAACATGGTAAATATCCCGCAATCAATAACGTAAGTAATAAAAATAACCATGTTAATTTAAAATCTTATATAAAATTTTATTATATAAAAAAGTAGACTGTATTCTTTCTTGGAGTTCAAGCTTGCTTTACACAAATTTCATCAAATTCGGTTCATAGGTTTAGGCGTGAAAGACCGACAGGTAGACAGACACAGTTACTTTCACATTTATAGCTTTAGCATAGAAGTATAGATAAAAATATGCGTCGAATATTGAATGTCATAGAAATATACCTACCCAGAAATCAGATTACTTTTATGAATAAGGCAAAGCGACTAGAGAGATAGCTCGTCCATGTCGTACATATTTGTCTAAAATCAAAATTTCAAAAATCGAATCGGTTTCATTACCATCCAAATGAGAAATTAAAAATATTCCACAGTCCCAATTCAGTAAAGCGGACTTAGCAGATAAATAGAATTGAATGAAAGTTCGATAACAGAATATCCTCAGGCAAATACCAAGCTTGTTTATTTAAACAACCGCAGTATTTCCGCAAATTGGTGGTGCGGTCGAAAAATGCTAGCCATTTGTTGGGTTAAACAAAGCGTGAGATTCCAATTCGAACTAAAAGGGAAATAGAATGCCTCTAATAACGTTCATATTAGATTTACTCGTCAACCATAATTTAGATGTAAAGTGACAACATTGAAATGCTACTTAATTAAATATTTATTCAGGCCTTTTTACATGAGTAGAAGTTTTATATCGACTCCATCTTCACTGCGTAGTACAAAACAAAGTGGCTTTCTGTCCCTATCTCCCTTTGTATGCTTAAATCTTTAAAACTACGCAACGGATTTTGAAATGTTTTTTTTAATAGATAGAGCGATTCAAGAGGAAGGTTTTTGTATATAATACAGCCGTGATTCCCTAGTAAAGAGAATAAAACCATTGTCGTTACATTGTGACTATTACTAGCGTATTGTTACTAGAATTCGTCCGAGCCACACGATGTCTTCGTCTTAAGTCTCACGTGATATTGGAGCTCGGTTCAAAACGTTGTCGTTGGCAGTTGAGGATAAGGATGTTCTTTACCTGATAAAGGTGAGAGGTAGTAATATGAACAATACAACTCACAAATACATATGACATTATATTTTAAATGCCTAAAAAAATATCACATAATGATTACATTATAATTATATTTTATAACGCCTTTTAAACGATTATTATTTATCATTTAAATAAATAAAATAATATTTAGAAAACGCAAAGAGATAGATGAAAATTAAATTGCATGTATACATATGTATGGATGTATCGCATCTTATTTAAATTTAATAAGCATTTCTTATTTCAGTAAGGGAGCACGAAACTGTTATTCAAGAATAGAAGCAGCTAAATCCTGTCTTGGCTAGAACTTGTAGGTGTAATACCTGAAACCGCAATTTAAAGGAATTCGATACGCTCTCTACTTGGAATTTATTGAAATTAAGGTTTGTATGTTACCACTAAACTAAAATGTTTCTTTAGCAACGATCAAATCACGTACAGTAAGTTTTAGACTCCATTCAATTAAATTGTAATAAAATCTATGGTATTTATATCACCCTAATAAAATTAGAATATGGAGCGAGGAAACAAAGGATTATGAGATTTACAGGAAAATTCTATTATAAACATGATTAAGAAGTTTTGACATGAGCCGTCCAAAGCCGAGGGGGCCGAAGTTTGCGAGCTCTGCGCCGTATATCTTAATTTTCACCCCCGGGCGGTGCTCGTGTGTAATGGAAAACAAAAATAAGACCCAGCTCACTTTTATATTTCACGAACATTACTTATCGAATTAGGTCGGCTGAATGTCAGTGAGAACGTGACTGACACAGCCTCTCCAATCCTCTTTGGATAATCTGCTAGGTATTTTACAAATGTTTCATTGAATTTTTTCACCCGAATGCTCTAATGATCTTTTAAGATTAATTGATTTTCTTGTTTAAGATAATTGCTGTTTTGTGTTTCGAGAAAATTAGTTTTCTTTGACTTTTTCGCGAACATAAAAATAACAAACTTTTTTTCTTGTAGAAAAGTAAATTTTACTTGTCATTTTGGATCCTCTTAAGTATCCATCTATCTATCAATACTGTGAGGCGAGATTTTGATTAAAAAGGGCAATAGACAATAAGATATAATATATAACGATGCTTTTATTGGAGAACTTTTTATTTTAACTGTAATGAATTACAAACACAAAAAATAAACTGAACAAATTCCAAGGGCATTCGTTTAATTGCTAAAACACAGGTAACTGGTTCAATTGAAAAATAAACGTATTGTGAACGCGCCCATTACAAATGAAACATTGATAGCAAGAAATATCAGCGGCAGTATCTCGCAGTATCTCAGCCGGTGTTGGTTGCAGTTAGCAACGCAATAAACATTAGTTTCCCTGACCCCGTTTCTGTTTTGAGTTTCGACCAAGACCAGTTTAGAGTTTGGAAGGTGTGAGGTATCCTCGCACCTTCCGAATACCACCCACTCGAATTCTACAACATTATCTCGCTGGGACGTTAGGGGCGACTTGATTTAATGATCTAACAAGTTTACAGAAATAGAAAATGCTTTCTAAATAAATTTACTTACACTCTACTATCGAAAAACATTTTTGTCATTAACATTACTGAAGATTAACGGATGTAATCGTTATATAGTAGTTCATTAATTCAATAATAACGTGTGTTCTTTTATTTGAAGGTCAACTCAATAATTAAAAGAAAGACGACACAATGTTTACAAGTGAGGCTAATCAAAATTTATTTAAGTACTGCTCTTAACGAATACTATAGTGGAATTTATATATTATACTAGCTGAATGCTGCGGCTTTAGACGCGCGAAATTTATAAATATATATTTCAACTCCCGTTTTACCCCCTTAGGGTTGGAGTTACAAAAAATTCGATTTTAGAGGATGTGTGCGCCCTTGCCAGGTGTTATAATTTCTAAGATTTCGTGATTAATCAGTGAGTAGTAGTTTTCGGTAATAGTAACAGTAAAACGGTTGGGAGCATATTCCACGACGCTACTCCAGTGAGAATTGGTGGATTCACATGTGACAGAATTTTGTTACAATTAGACACATTAAGGTTTCCTTACGGTGTTTTCCTTCACCGCCGAGCTCGAAATGAATTATAAATACAAATTAAGCACATGAAAATTCAGTGGTGCTTGTCTGGGATTGAACCCGCTATCATTGGTTAAGATGTACGCACTCTGACTGGGTCATCTCGGCTTTCTCTGAAATATATATAGATTAAAAAGAATTATTTTTAAACATTACTCCCAATTTTAAATGTATGTACGATACACGTAAAATTCGCAGGAATGTATATAAAGAAAGTTAAGAGACAAATACGAGGGATTTATTCCTTATATACGATGTATTTTTGTTTATAAAATCTGAACGTGCTGAGTGGTATTAACCACAGATTACTGTTTATACAGAGCTATTGTCAACAGACTGCTTCCATTCACGAGACCTTCGACGGAATTAGCTTTCGAAATATCGAGAAAATCTTCGAATTTTTACAGATTTTTTTTATTTTCATATTGTATGTATTTAAGTGTTATTCAAGAAAAAAATTAAGGTCTTCTATTTAAACGATGCACATTTAGTCGTGAAGTTAGAATACTGCGCGGGTTTTTGATAATATGCATTTAATTGGTCTTGAGCGAGATGGCCCAGTGGTTAGAACGCGTGCATCTTAACCGATGATTGCGGGTTCAAACCCAGGCAAGCACCGCTGTTTCATGTCCTTAATTTGTCTTTGTAATTCATCTCGTGCTCAGCGGTGAAGGAAAACATAGTGAGGAAACCTGCATGCGACTTTCAAAAGTGAATTTCATAGAAATTCTGCCACATGTGTATTCCACCAACCCGCATTGGAACAGCGTGGTAGAATATTTTCCAAACCTTCTCCTCAAAGGGAGAGGAGGCCTTTAGCCCAGCAGTGGGAATTTACAGGCTGTTGTTTGTTGTTGCTGGTCTTGAGCGACTGTGAAATCTGCAACGTAATTTTAATAATTCTCTGACCTTTTCAAAGACTTGCCCAACAAGCAAGGATGCCACTTACAATTGTTCACAAAAATAAATGAATGACGTTAAATGCTACGTCAACGATTATTTGTCACCCCTAAAAGGACGAGTTAATTCAATTTATGTTTAAATTGTATTAGTGTAAATAATTTATATCCAAAATGAATACTTAATTAATATTACATGAAGATAAATTGTGCCTAAATTGTAACACCATACTCATTACATGGATATGTTTATATCCGAACTTATCAAAGGCTTAGAAGTTTAGCATAAATTAATTTGTTCATATGCAAAATGGATAAAGTTTTCATTAAAATTAATATCTCTAGCCTTAATCACGTTTAAAATAGGATACGAACCTTGCGTAATCATTATTATTGTTTGAAATGAAATTTGGATTATAATTTTATTAATTTGTTACAATATTTGTTCACCTAACGATCCCACAAAGATTTAAACCTCACTTCGAAAAAAATTTTATAGAGTTTATATTATAATCAATGCTGATACTAAGTATACTCAAGATTTATATTTGTTTGTCTTCTCTATGTATTATATACAAAAACCTTCCTCTCGAATCACTCTATCTATTAAAAAAAAGGCATAAAATTCCGTTGCATAATTTTAAAGATCTAAGCATACATAGGGAATAGACATCGGTAAGCAACTCTTTTTTATACTAAGTAATAATAATGATAATATCGTCCAAGTCACAATAGAATATTTTAATGAAGACTTTTTGTTTACTACATTCGAATTGTTATTTAATAGGATTGTATTAAATGTAAAGCTACAACGAATTGTGGGTATAGTAATCACCTATCTCTGAGACTTGACCAGCTAATAATTTGCTGCTATGATTTTCGGGCTTAAACGCCGAATGGTCCAGTGATATATTAAAGGCACAAAGGACATAACATCGATCACGAAAACTATCCGTTGGCAGCGCATTCGGCGCGACGGTGTTACAAGTGATTTATATTTCTAACAGTATCTGTGTCAAGGGGTAAAGGTGATCGCTTCCTATAAGGTGAGATCCATTTGCTTTTGTACCTTCTTAAAATTACTAATGGCATCGAGTGTATACTTAATGCTTACAAGTAAAATAAATCAATACATCGTTTTGTATAACTAAAAATTATTCTAAAAATAGGAATATAGATACTTTTTATCAATATATTGTAAAGAAGGCGATCTGGTCGTTAGTGATTTTTTACAGAAAAAACTTACAAATCATTTTTACGGGTATTTTTTCATTTCACACTGCATTGAAGTTTATGAACACATGCAATTTTAACAAATAATTTGTCAAACATCAGTAATATTTACTTAGACTTTTTTCAATATGTGACAAAAATTTTGTACATTATCTTTTGTTTAAGTATCTGATAAACATTTGACTCAAGTATTTATGTTGAGAGCTGAAGACGAGCTGAAGATGAACGAGCTTTTTGACAACTAGGCCATCTGCCTAGTGGTTAGAAAGCATGCATCTTAACCGACGATTGCGGGTTCAAACCCAGGCGAGCGCCACTATATATGTGCTTAATTTGTTTTTATAATTCACAACAATTGAGGAAACCTGCATGTGTCTAATTTCATCGAAATTCTGCCAAATGTGTACTCCACCAACTTGGAACAGCGTGGTGGAATATGTTCCAAACCCTCTCCTTAATGGAAGAGGAAACCCTATCTCAGCAATGGGAAATGTACAGGCTGTTAGATAATGTTACTTTACTTTTATTATGTTGTGTCATCACAATATGAAAAAGCAATACTGCCGCATCACACAATGATAGAAAGCGCTACTGGTTTATAAAGAGTGGTCTGTCATCGCCCACATGTCCCACATGAGCTCCTGAACCGATGTACTCACTCTGCTCGCGTTTTAGACTGTTGGTTGCCATGTGTTAGACAAAAAAGTAGGCTATGCTATCTTGGAGTTCAAGTTTGCTGCATACCAAATTTCATTAAATTCGTTTCAGCGGTTTAATCGCAAAAGAACGATGTACAGACAGAGTTCTTTCACATTTATAATATCAATATAGACTGGCGACCCGTCTGCGGAAAATTCGACTAGTAACAATTCGTCTAAAAAACTATTCGAGTAAAAACAACTCGACTAGTAACAATTCATCTAAAACAATTATTAGTAACCGATTCATACTACAACGGGTTAACAGAGTTGAGGAAAATTTGATAAGCTGTATTAGATTTTGAAAAAATATATGGTATAATTTTCATCTGCCGCCTTTTGTTTCTCAGGATGAATTTTATTTAATAAAACAAACCAGTCTCCACAAGGTAAAAAGTTATGAATAGAAAATAAATATACGTACTTTTATTTGTTAGTTTAATCCCCATTTCGAACAAGAAATAGTATGTTAACGTTTTCATCATTACATAGTATAAAACAAAGTTGCTTACCGCTGTCCATCCCTATGATACTTAGCTTATCTTAAAAAATAAGTAACCGATTTTGATGCGATTTTTTTAATAGATAGAGTGATCCAAGAGGAAGGTTTTTGTATATAATACATGGAAGATATAGTAAAGAAATACTGATCCTTTTAAAAGGTTCTAATGTGATGTCGTAAATAAACAAATTCTGTAGTATATTTATAATTAGTATTGCACCCGCGTGCGAAGTTGGGGCGGATCGCATAATATAGTAAAACCTATGTATTTCTGTACTGACTTATACATATTTATATGTGTAATTGACGGCTCAATTATTCTATAAACGATTACATTTATGCGTATACATGAACACGTATTAAGTGACATCGTTCTGCGAATTTATTCATGAAAATTTCATCGAAGTAACGAAATACATATATTATGGATCACATCACGCTTACGTCTATAGGTCGATGTCACTAAAATAAGATTTTTTTAGTATAATGTATAGTCCAATTTGATTCTATGACATTTTGTTGGATGTATTATTTATTTTATCTATATTAAAGTTAGGTGAAATCCAATGTCGTTATAATTTTAGCAACCTCCGTGGTCGAGTAATGTGTGTAACAATTTTCATGGGTACGCCACTCCGAGGTCTCGGGTACGATTCCCGGCCGAGTCGATGTAGAAAAAGGTCATTAGTTTTCTATGTTATCTATGTTCTGGGTGTTTGTGGTACCGTCGTTACTTCTGATTTGCCATAACACAAGTGCTTTAGCTACTTACATCGTTAATGAATGATGTATGTGATGTTGTCCAATATTTATTTATTTGTATCCAGTTTAATGCAACATATTATATTGAATTAATGATACAACCATAGTTTTGAATATTAAAATCAAAAATTTGATTTGTTGCAGTAGAACAGACTTATGCCATCAAATGTACACGTCATTGTGTAAACGGATGCCATGCCAGCTATTGAAGTCATTGGCTGGTTTGTTCAGCTTATTATAAATATCGATATCAGTATTAAATGAGTAGGAGACGTGCTATTCAACCCGACGGTATGTGATCATTGGCAGTATTCATAGACAGTGTATGCAGTATATTCCGTTGCTCCTTCCGAAATTATTCTTGATCTTAGAGTTGGCAACGCGTTGACAATATAATTAATGGTTTATACTGACGTAGCATAAGGTATATGTGTGCAATTAAACTGACACACTCACCCTTTATACAACGACAGAACCTTATAAATTATTGACGTTTTGCGGTTATTCTTGAAGCAATATTTACACTAGAAAATACTGAAACTCCGAGACGATTCCTTACACAAAAAGGTATCTAAGTAGATACTAAATATATTTTTAAAAATAGAGTTAAACAGAACCGAATTCTACTGACACCAGGACGCTACGTGGCTAGCCTTTAACCAATTAATTACCAGATTATATACAAGGACAAAAGTTTATATTGTCGTAGTATCGTAGTCGTAGGTCATAAGTACGTGTACCAGTTTTCAATTTCATCAGACTTTTTGAAGATGAAGAAAAACATATTTAAAGACTCCTTCAAATATAAAATTCATGTTCATAAAAATAAATTCCTGAAATCATACTGCTACTAATCTAACGCTGAAATATCTAACAGACAATCCAAAGCCACTATAACATGGAAATAATTCATTCTATGAATATAATTGCTTTGTTATTGCTTTAGTCATATATTTTATAACAGGCCTCCCGACTGTGATTCAGACGTTTATTGCTGTATATTTGGAATAAAGTTTTTTCATAAAAATGTTACTCAAATTTAAATTTTTACTATGTTTAAATATAAAATACCACCGTGTACTTTTGAGATAAATTTTTTAAGTAGAAAGAAGTCACACTTAAAAATGTTTTACAACTTGCTTAAGTATGACTAGAAAAAATATATTAAAATTGTATCTAATTGAGAATAGCGATTGTATATACAATGTTATGACTACATTAAGTACTAATAATTATTTCTAAATTAAGTTATAAATAATCTAAGTTATAAACTTTCATTTTAAAATGTTTTTCTCATCAATTTTATTTAGTCAGTGTCGCGTATGTAATGTTTTGAAACTACTTATTAAGTATTATAGTACATTGTTAGTGCATCAAAAGCTGAGATGGCCCAATGGTTAGAACGCGTGCATCTTATTCGATGATTGCGTGATATATATGTGCTTAATTTATGATAATAATTCATCTCGTGCTCGGCGGTGAAGGAAAACATCGTGAGGAAACCTGCATGTGACTAATTTCACCGAAATTCTGCCACATGTGCAGTCCACAAACCCGCATTGGAACAGCGTGGTGGAATATGTTCCAAACCCTCTCCTTAATGGAAAAGGAGGCCTTATCCCAGCTGTGGTAAATTTATAGGCTGTTACTTTACTTTACTTTAGTGCATTGTTAAAGATATGATTATTGTACTTGGAAAATTTTTAATTTGATTTATTGTCTAAAACGAACCATTCATAATCGTTCGTGATTCATAATTAGAACTTTAAAAAAATCCTTCTTAAAGAATAACAATTCTTTTAATTTATTATTGAAATAAGGAAAGTCGAAATAAACTTCGCGTAGGCGCAATTGAAATAATTTTGAAAATGTGCATGATAGTTATTTCATGCTATGGAGTTGAAAAGTTACTCAAGCATTTTACGCTTTTCCCCTACTACGAGTAAGCTTACGATAAAAATCTATTCTTAAACTACATTTTGTATAATAAATATATTTTGTTTACCATTTATAATATAATACTTATTTATTTCTATATAAACCTGTGTATAAAAACAATAGCTTGTTGTACCGATTTCGTTGACTCATAATAAAGAATATGTTAAACCAAGCTTTACACTTTTAATTCATCATTTACAAGATTGAGAAAAAATACTTTTTTAATAATAATAAATGTAAAGTTACCACTAATTATACCAAGAAGAACCGACGTATATATTTTTATATTCTGTATAAATTAATCTATATAATTTTATGCACTTCATTTTTCTCTGAAATACATGCAGTGAAGAAGAATTGTAGCGAGACTATATGGACATCATGTCGTTTGAAGGTTCGCAATACAAGAATAGGAATCCTCCAATTAGCATTGTAACATCATGGTGGAATGTTTGAATATTCGTCTCTTACGAAGAGATGGCCTTCGCCCAGCCGTGGAAAATATAAAAGTAAAAAAAAGCAAAGTAACAGCTTGTAAATTTCCCACAGCTGGGCTAATGGCCTCCTCTCCCATTAAGGAGAAGGCTTGGAACATATTTCACCACGCTGTTCCAATGCGGGTTGGTAGAATAAACATGTGGCAGAATTTCAATGAAATTAGACTCATGCAGGTTTTCTCGCGATGTTTTCATTCACCGCCGAGCACGAGATGAATTATAAACACACATTAAGCACATATATATATTGGTGTTTGCCTGGGTTTGAACCCGAAATCATCGGTTAAGATGCACGTGTTCTAACCACTGGGCCATCTCGGCTCGTGGGAAATATACTAGTTGTTAATAATTTGTACTATTTAACAAAGGTTTTATTAGTTGGTTAATCTTAAACGTCAGTGGGATTGCTCCATATAGGTTGTATATGCTTTGCGTTACAAGTTGATATTCAATTCGTGTTTACACAATGTTTGTCATGGTTTCTATCAATCCAATCAATACGAGTATTATTCTATATATAGATAATACAAGTACATGAAGGCAAAGCTATAGCTATTCAAAGGGTTTGAAACTGCTAATTGCTACTCGCCTATTCTAATATATCAATTGCAAAAGTAAATCTATCTGTGTGTATTTTGCTCTTCTACTGTCAAATTACTAAACCGAATTTGATGAAATTTGGAAAGATATTATTTTCATACCTAACACCTAAGGACGAATTATATTACAGCATTTTCAGTTATACCCTACGTTTTTTTAATAGCTTAGTAATATATCATATATAATATAAAATTTTATACTTTGACTCAGATATTATTTATTAAATAAAAAAATAGAAAAGCTAATTCCTTTATATCAAACGAACTGTATTCCAATAGTATAAGTACAGGTGTGGCAAGTGAATATAATTATGGGAACTTTCTAGCTCGCACGCTGCACCATTTTAAAGTTACACTTTCATAAAGTAAAATTAGTTTTGTGGCTTTCTTTTGTGATGTTGAATAAATACGGAGCGGTTTTACTATGAAATAAATCGAGTTATTGACCCTTTGATATTTTTTATACATAATATTATTATGTTATTTCAGTTTTCTTACTATGAATATGAATGCAAACTTGGTGGTAGGGCTTTGTGCAAGCCCGTCTGGGTAGGTACCACCCACTCGTCAGTTAAAGTTATTGTACCGCCAAATAAGAGTACCCAGTATTGTTGTGTTCCGGTTTGAAGGGTGAGTGAGCCAGTGTGACTACAGGCACAAGGGACATAACATCTTAGTTCCCAAGGTTTGCGGCACATTGACGATATAAGGAATAGTTAATATTTCTTACAGCGTCATTGTCTGTGGGTGATGGTGACCACTTACCATCAGGTGACCCATATGCTCGTCCGCAAACAAATACCATTACAAAAAAACAATATTTATAAAGTTTCGAGAATGACGCTTGTCAAGTCTTCGTTTTTCAAATTAAAGTTTGCAATTCACTACAAACAAAAACTTACAATGTTAATTTTAAATACGTTTAAATATTTTTCAGGCGCTTGTTACCTTTTGAACGCAACAACCGTCAAAACACTGTTGAGTATTTTGACGGTTGTTGTTTATTTGTTTCAAAAGTTTCAAATATGTTAGTTTAATTAAATGAAACGAGGCAATTAAAACAACGTCACAAACGTAACTGTAGTCGAGCTTTAGAACTAGCTAGTGTAGCTAATTGCATAGAAATCTGTTACAAAATGTTTCCACACTATGTAAATTATAATTTATTTGTGACTCGAGATGGACAAGTGGTAAGACCGTGTGCATCTTAAAGGATGATCACAGATTCAAATCTAGATAGGGAAGCACGTACCGGATGAAAATGTATCACATTTATATCAACCAGGCACATAAGAAAATCGTGGTGCATTAAACATCAAAAAAAAAAAAATTGCGATACATTTTTAATTTTTAGAATAGCTACCATAAAAATATAGCACACTCTGAGATATGTTTATACTAATTACTAATATTATAAAGAAGTGAAATTACTTTCTTTGTATAAAGGGTTATCTCGAGAAGTAATATTCATTTCAATTCTAAAAATATGTTCTTTGGTGGAAAACTTTATCGTTCCTATTTACTATAGAGTACAAATAACATACTTACTACATACTTTATTTCTTAAATCGTATTTATATAGTATAATGCGAAACTCGGATAGCTATTATTTCATATAATTATTATAACATAAACCAAGATTTCAATATAATCATCAATTCACATTAAAACATGACATTCAAGGCATGTCAAATACGTACACTGATCTACATTAAGTTACTCGAGTGCAAGTCAACATGAGATTGGTTCTTGTTAATAAATACACAGTTGTGAGTCGAGTTAGAGGTAACTTGAATCCGGATAGCTAAGATGTTCCGTCAAGTTGTATCTAAGCCTCCTCAGAAGGCACTACTCGAATGTAGTGGTTTCGACAGCTGCGATGCAGTTCACTGTCGTTTCGTATAAGTATCGAATAAGAATCCCGTTGCGTCAACAGCTTTACAAACATTTTACTGAGTGACTTATTCGCTATTGAAACCGCATAAATATTGAGAAATAATATAGTATTAATATAATAAGCGCAAGGCGTGTCTTGCGGCTTTTAATTGTACTGTATTATTATGAATCCCTCAGTGGTAGGACTTTGTCAAAGTTAGTTGGTTAATATTTCTTACATCGCGAATATGACCATAGTGACCATTTACAACCGTGCGGACGCGTAATAGGCGTCAGTTAAGTTTGATCAGATGGTCCATTGTACGTACGTTATTTTAAACTTTAACCTGTTAAATCTATAACAATCTAATTTAATTGCGTTCGTAATTTTCATTTGTTTTGAAAATTACCTATTAAACAATTATGTTGTTTTGATAACTTGTATGTAATTAAAAAAATATATTTAGAATAACACAGATACTATATTACAATTTAATTAATATGTAGATACAAAATGTATCAACAGATATACGAAATAAAAATAATGAAATAAATTATACATCATTTTAGCAAAAGGCATATATTTTCAATTGAACCTTAACCACTAAAATAATTTAATGTCGTTTAAATAAATTCCAAAGAAATATTTATAATCTTCAAAACAGAGCAAAACTTTACTCTTACAAATTCAGCTTATTATAAATGATATCGATATTAGAATACGGTATGTGATTTAGATAATATAATTTCCATTCGGTGACATGACGTCACAGATTCAGTGTGACCCAGAACTATCCATGAAAATTAATTAAGAAGATTAACTACTGGCAGCGCATGTGTTGCAGCTTGTGACACTTATTGCCACGTTAGTAAATACGTCAAGTGACAGCCATTATAATAGATAACCAATACTGTTAATACAATAATTATAACAAGAATATTAAAGTGCTTGTGACGATAATAGCTAAAGTTAGGCGTTTGGAAATTCGGAACGCGGTTTTTTATAACATTTTATACTAAAACCTTCTTCGAAATGCGTTGCATTTTCTAGAATAAGTTTTATGTGAACTGATTTATTGTTTTTTTTTTCAACCAAGCATTTCAAAATGTTGTCTCCTTTATTTGTATAAGTAAAGACTTTAAGTGTCTGTAACTGTCTCAATTTTTCATTGACGCGAATTCAAATGTACATTAATGGTTATTAAATAAAACCTTTTTTTAATAAGTGAACATTACTATATTATAACAAAATAATAATAATTTAATATAATCTTATCTTACCCCTAGGCTGTTTCGAAAATACCGTTGTTTTAACGACAAGATCGTCTCTAGTAGAAACGTTACATGAAGTTTTTTGCAAGCCCACTGACCAAGCAGCAAGTACTTCGTGTTATTTTATTATATTTATATCGGTTTGAATGATGAGTGAACGAGTGTAATTACAGGCACAAGGAAATATAACATATTATATCACCAATGTCGATGTAAGGCAAGGTTAAATATCTTACACCAATGTCTACTGGGATTGGAGAACGATTATGAACGACCTGTATGATAGAAAAATCATAAATTTAAAGCTTTACTTTTGTTCCACAATAAAGTGTCTTTATATATTAGACTATTCACGTTTGAACGTTTCAGTTTTAAATGGTCATTCAACTCACACCTCGTATCAGAGGTCAAGAATTTTCAATCACGATTAATACTAGATGAAATAAAGAGATAAATGAGGAATAGTATAATAATTGTACCCAAATGGAATATTGTAATATATCTACATCTTAGCAACATGTTATAAAGTACTGAAATTATAAACGGGTTTCTTGTTAAGAGGCAATTTAAAATCCATTAATAAAATTTCCCGTCACGCGACCACAACGCTTACTGATCGATCCTAAGCCCTGCTATTCATAGCTCTAGTACAATGCACTCTCTTCCTATTTACGTATACTACGTCTCAACTAAGATCGGTAAAATTCGTAAAACCGAACACATTCGAATCAAGTACCCTATTCCAAATTATCAATACTTATTTCTTGAGTGAATATGATCTTTGCACAAATGTAATAACTTGTAATATGATATGACCTAATATATTAGTTAATTTGAAACGTCGATTTACATGCACTTGCTTTCTCTTGGGTTGAACTGACGCGGGAATCTATAGCGACCATTAGCGTCGAATAGCGCGATAGGGAGCTATTTCTATTGGTTGAATAAATCGGCAGTAATTGGTTTTACTAATTTTGCTGATGCTACATCTAGGTTGTGTCGTACTTTACTTGTGCAAATTAAAACTTAAATTTGTTTATTGGGAATTTGTATATTGCGTAAAAAACATTTGCGTTAGTGCAAATAAGAGGTGAATAAAATAAATAATGTATTCTGAAGATACTCAAAGAAGTACGACTCTCAAACTTACATGCACTTTATAAAATTGTATGTCTCCGGTAAGTTAAAATGTACACTAACTTTTTAGTTGTAAAATGCTGTATTATTTATTTTACAGTTTATATTACTGTTTATGTTACTGTATAACAATTATTTAAATTCTTTTTTTTTTAAGTATTCAAAGTTATTTTTTTAAATTTATTTCTCAATTTGAATAAATACTAAGTGACCCCTATTTGCTAAAATTAAAGATAACTTTCGAAAATTTTCCGTATTAAAAAATCCTGTGGTATATATTTTTAAATGAGTTATCAAATGTACCTAATTAAATTAAAAACAAATAATAATTTTATGACAATTGTAATTGTAGTGTACACAGATCTGTAATAATATAATAAATATTATTGGACTTATATTGTATATGGATATATATATATTATCTGTGTATTTATGTATCTGTCCCCTCGAGTGACACACATCGCGGAAAGCGCGGGAATATAAAATATATGATTTGGGCGCGGGTGAAGACGGTGTGTGTGCACGGCGAGTGGATATTTAAATATAATATATATTTATATGTAACTTGTAAAACGATCTTACAATCATATATGTGAACATTACATGTGGCGACGAGGATAATTGTGAGATATTTTTTTTCATGTTCTTAATTATAGGAAAGGAGATTCCCAGGCAGATTTATTCACTTTCCTGAAAAAATTTAAGTGTATCATAGTTATTTATTTAATTATATTGATGTTCAAAATATACTAAAATAAATTTTAATACAATTAAAGATGAGAGAAAATCTAATTAGTAACTTTTTAGTAAATGGATCAATATATTAGCTGTTGGAAAACTCTAATAGATAAGTATATTTCTGAAAATTGAATATAGACATTGCATTATAATCATAAAAGAGACTTATTGTTATAAATAAAAATAAAAAACATATATATCACAAATTTGATTCCCAACGGAGGTAGTTCAAGCTAAGAACGACCTAGGGTAGGCTAGAATCTTGTAGTAAATGGTCGATGTTAATTTAAGATTTTATTTCCAAGGTTTTAAGCCTATTACGAATACATAGAACAGAGGTTAATAATAAAGTTAATCTATTATTACGAATAACGCTAGTTACTTGAATATAATGAATAAACATTTATTTTTTTTAAGTTAGTTTTTTGAATAAAAATTGTTCGGTATTAATTCCCTTAATATATGAACGTGTAAAATAATGAAGTACAAATTTATCATAGTTTATATATGGGTAAGAGACATATGAGCAGTAAAATGCGAAATGTGTGTTATATTATAAGTTGTATATAAGTTCTGATTTTTATGTTATAATTGACTTAGCTAGTCATTTTGTAGTAAACTGCGTTAGATATTTTACTATTAAATTGAGTTGGATATTTGGGCATTCAATTGTGTATATCTGTGCATTAAATTGCGATGAGCATTAAATTGCGTTGGTTATCTGGCATTAAATTGCGATGAGCATTAAATTGCGTTGGTTATCTGGCATTAAATTGCGATGAGCATTAAATTGCGTTGGTTATCTGGCATTAAATTGCGATGAGCATTAAATTGCGTTGGTTATTTGGCATTAAATTGCGATGAGCATTAAATTGCGTTGGTTATTCGGCATTAAATTGTGATGAGTATTAAATTGCGTTGGTTACCTGGCATTAAATTGCGATAAGCATTAAATTACGATGTGCATTCAATGAAAACATATTTGCACATTCAATAGGATGTTTATAACATCAGTATTAAATTGCTAAATTTGGGTACTTCATTGATTATACTCAAAGTTGTAATCGACAGCGTAAGGTTATTCGTCTACAATTAACATCAATGGCGCACAAATTCCAGTGTGAGGGAGATGTAGGGTCGGTTTCTATTAGATGGGAGAGATTGAAGCGGAGCCTATATATTTATATTGAGGCAGCCGGTATTGATAACGAATTAAAGAAAAGAGCAAGACGCGAGTTACAAGAAATATTTTATAGTATACCGGGAGCCAATATTAATGACGGTGATTTATTTCATATAGCTATTCAAAAGTTGTATTAGTATTTTGCTCAAAAGCAAAGTAAAGTGTATGAGCGTCATTTATTCAGGCTATTAAAGCAAGAGACTGATGAAAAGTTTGAGAAGTTTCTAGTAAAGTTACGACATGAAGCTTCTAAATGTCAGTTCGCGGACCACATTAATGACCAAATAGTAGAGAAAGGTAGATCAGACGATTTAGGAAAAACAATTTTGAAAGCAGGAGACAAGATAACTTTAGACGAAATAGTAATAGAAGAGAATAATGTATTAGAAGCCATAGACAGACAGTTGGAAAACTTTGGATAAAAAGTGCCTGCCAACTCATCGATTAACAGAATAAGTATAGACCATGGCAAAAGTAAAGCTACAAAACTAATATATGAACAAGCTAGATGAAGAAAGAATTGATAAGAATGGAAACAAAAGAGTAAGAAGTTCTTATACGACTGAAACAACAGATAATATAAGGAGTAATGAAAATAAAATTGATTACATTTTTATGTGGAAGATGATATAAAGATAACATGTAACATTGGTGGAACAAGAGTGAACATGCTTATTGACTCTGGCTGTAGGCATAATTTAATCTATCTAATAAACAAAATAGAGCTCAAGTAACAAATATAAACCGAAATCCTATTAAAACGTTTATAGCTTATGGCAGTGCGTACTGCACTAGCTCCGCTTGAGCTTTTGGGATAATTTCAAGCCAATATTCAATTTAAGGGAGTTTCAGAGAATACGACATTCTATGTGGTAGCAAGTGGACCCGAAATTTGCTAGGGCGGCTAACTGCAATGTCATTGGGTATACTGCAAATGGATGTGAATCAAATGGAAACCAAGGTATTTCCTAAGTTTAAAGATGTATTAGTAGTTATCCCGATCAATGATTCAGTAAAACCTAGAGAACAACCTTATCGCTGGATTCCAATTCGGCTTGAGGAAAAAGTGCAATCCAAACTTAATGAGTTGCTACAAAAGATATAATAGAAGAAGTCAATGGCCCATATAGTCCATTCGTATATGTATAGATATGCGACGCGCCAATACAGCTATCAAACGTGAAAATCATCCGTTGCCGACTATGGATCAATTATTACGACGATATTTATAATATAATAGGACGATATTTAGCAAATTAGATATTCAAGATGCCTTTCATCATATAGAACTCCACCCAGACTCAAGACACATTACTACGTTTATAACCAGCAAAGGACTATTTAGGTGTAAATGAATGACGTTTGAAATAACATGTGCACCAGATTTTTTTTTTTCAAAAAACATTGGAAAGGATGTTCCTAGGATGCGAAGGTATTATTAATTTTATAGATGACATTTTTATACTTGGAGATGATTTAGAACCACATGATCATCGATTAAAAAAAGTTATGGAAGTGTTGAACGAGCATCATTTTGTACTTAGAAAGGAAAAATGTACATTTACAGTTAATGTGATTCATTTTCTGGGCCATGAACTTTCAGAAATAGGAGTCAAACCTCTTGACATATATATATATCCACTATTAAAGATTTCAGAGCCCCTGAAACAAATTCCGAGTTACAGAGTTTTATGGGCTTAGTAGATTTTGTGGGGAAATGGGTTTCTGACTTACCAACTATAACAGAACCACTAAAAGAAATACTACGACAGAAATTGGTAAGGAATGCAGATATTCAGAAGAACTGGAGAGAATCTCAGCAAAATGCTTTAATGATCTTAAATCGGCACTCATTAATATACCAACATTAGGTTATTACGATCCTTCTGATAAGACTTTGGTTATAGCCGATGCCAGCCCGGTAGGTTTAGATGCTGTGCTTGTGCTACTTAAAAAAGATGGAACAAGAATTATTGCATTCGGTAATAAGACTTTAAGATCATGCGAACGACGCCATTGTCAAACGGAAAAATAAGCGTTAAGTGTTATCGTCAGGATTCAGAGTTACAAAAAGTAAAAGGACTTTATAATAATATTTGGCATAAAAGTATTGACACTTATAAGATATTCCAAAACGAACTTTGTTTTCAAGGTGATATCCTTTTGAGAGGAACAAAGATTGTAATTCCAATCAATTTAAAAAGTCAAGTATTAGGATCTGCACATGAAGGGCATCTTGGTATTGTTGCAATGAAGAGTAGATTAAAAACTAAAGTCTGGTGGCCGAAGTGCGACAAAGATGCTGAAAATTATTGCAAATCCTGTAAGGGATGCACCTTGGTCTCTGCTCCGAACCCCCCGAACCATTTAAAGCGACGGGACTTACCAACGAAACCCTGGATTGACACAGCAATCGACTTAATGGATCCATTACCGCGTAAATAATACCTATTATTACTGGTATACAACTATTCTAGGTTTAAAGAAGTTAAAATATGCCAAGTAATAACGAGCGCAAAAATATTAAACCATTTAAAATATACTTCTAGCATGCTTGGTAACCCCGTCTCTATAACTGCAGACAATGGTCGGAAGTTTACAAGTGAAGAGTTCAAAACTTTTTGCTCTAAGAGGAACATCACAATTTTTAACACCATACCCTACTGGCCTCAACAGAATGGGGAGGTCGAACGCCAAAACAGAGATATACTCAAACGTCTCAAAATTTCCCAAGATGAACATAAGGACTGGAAGGAAGCTCTAAGGGAATATATGACAATGTACAATAGTACACCACACTCCATAACAGGAAAGACTCCCGCAGAGTTATTCTTCCGTCGTCATTTCCGTGATAAATTACATATGATTCAAGATATGACATATGCCGGAGATCAGGAAGTGACGGACAGGGACAAGCAACAGAAAGAGAAGGGAAAAGAATACGCAGATAAAAAGAGTCAATTTTCAGACAGTGAACTAGAAGTAGGGAATAAGGTATACGTCAAAAACATGACAAAGTTGAGTTTAAATTATGACCCAGCTCCTCACACTGTAGGATCGAGTAAGGGCGGGGACGTAATAGTGCGCAATGATGAGACGGGTTAACAAATAAGGCGAAATGTAGTACACCTAAAAAGGATGAAAGTACAATGACGTGTATTAAAGGATAACGATAATGGTGATTCCAGTGAAAAGCCGATTAGAGAGTGATGTGGAGCTATAAATTAATATCCGCCATTTAAGGCGAATAGCGATCACGAAAATTGTTTCATGTTGTTTACTTGGTTGCATAATAAAGTTATTGTAGAAAATGAAGTTTATTATTCATCCCATTTTCTATAGTATTTTATATTTACAACAAAGGAGGGATGTAGTGTACACAGATCTGTAATAATATAATAAATATTATTGGACTTATATTGTATATGGATATATATATATTATCTGTGTATTTATGTATCTGTCCCCTCGAGTGACACACATCGCGGAAAGCGCGGGAATATAAAATATATGATTTGGGCGCGGGTGAAGACGGTGTGTGTGCACGGCGAGTGGATATTTAAATATAATATATATTTATATGTAACTTGTAAAACGATCTTACAATCATATATGTGAACATTACAGTAATGTCAGTAGTTCGGGATGGCCAAAATAATATTATAGTTTTACAATGATGCTTCAATGTCTCTATCTTTTGTTAGAATGCCCCACGCTATCGTCCAATATATATATGTGAACATTACAGTAATGTCAGTAGTTCGGGATGGCCAAAATAATATTATAGTTTTACAATGATGCTTCAATGTCTCTATCTTTTGTTAGAATGCCCCACGCTATCGTCCAATTGTTTTATAATGACAGCTCAATAGTATTTTAAAATAAGAAATAGTGTTACATGCCAGTATTAAATGCTATGCCATATAAAATAATATTAATTACAGTTTTACAAATTATTGATCAGTTAATTACAATAATAATTATATATAATAAAGTAAATTCAATAGCTCCTGCTATATTAATAATATGCAATAATAATGTGATATAAATTATGATATAGAAGCAAATGTCATAAAACCGTATTGAAGGCTAAGGTTACTCTCATAACACAATATTGTACGGATATGGCAGCAAAATTAATATAATGTAATAAAATTAATTTCTAGTTATATTTTTTATGTTTACTTTTATTCGTACAAACAATTAAATTATTGTAATGAAAACAACATGGTGGTGTTGCATTGCTAACAAAAGCTGAGTAAAAATTACTACTAAGTTTTTTCATACTTGCTTGTTTTAATTATAATGTAAATAATATTAAAATGTGTTAATCTTGCGCAATGCTTTCAACCCAGGCAAGCAAAAGTAAATTTATATGTGATTAAATTGTGTATAGAATTCATGCCATATATGAAAATTTATAAAAATCTAAATCATCTATTAAAGCCACCAACCCATACTGACGCTGCGTGGTGGTGTTCTACTCTTCAAAACGAGCCTTAACACAGCAGTACGACAATACAGACTTCAGTATCCTTTTTCTTTACAAAATACAGCTATTTATTGCGCAATTATACCTAGCTAGTTATACGGGCTTACATTTGCAAGAGTAAGTTTAATAATAATACAGACCTCACGATAATAGCGACGGAATATAACTAAACAGTGTAACAAAGACGAAATAAAAGCTGCTAACCTAGTTAGCACAATACTGCCACCATTACTTTAAAAGCCCAACCCACACTGGAGAGAACATAATGGGACTATCAAAGAAATAAGGGGCCGTTCCCAATGTAGTTGTAAAATCATTCGCAGTGATTAACAACGACTTTAGTGAACTCGGGTATGTGAGGATGATTTTATTGCTTATTTGATTTACTGTACAATTAATATTCTGAATATTTATGACTTTCCGTTTGATATTTGAGCACGCTTTGGTAATGTAGGGATGATTAATCCTTTCTAAAACGTCTATAATTCTCATTCGTGATCAGCTGATCTAATTTATCGTCCAATACTAAACATTATACAATATTCAAATAAATAAGTGGATACTCAATATTTTTAGATACATTATTTGTATAGCTAATTATTTTTTATCATTAAATACATTATTTTTGGAGTATCGACGGACATAGATAAATTATACAACCACAAAGAAAGCCTTAAATATCCCGTGGGGAAACACCGCGGGGAAGAGAACGACCGCCAGTAACCTGGTGGTCAAATATACAAAAAATTGACCCGGAAAGAGAATCTGGCTCTAGAAGACCCAACCCTGGCTAAAGGTGAAAATAAATACGTTATTTTACAGATTTATCTAATTTTACCGTGTCAAAAATAATTGTCTCATTTATGTTTATGAGTACATTCAAATACATTCTATCATTTCTATTATATTTTACTTAATCTCGACCACAGTCTGCATAAAACGGATGCATATTAAGAGTTCACGACTTCGAATTGCAATCAATTGAAGTCAAGAAGTGAAGTTAATAGAAGTCATTGGATTGTTCTGTTAAGATATTCAGTCACTCGTAATAACAGCTTCAATTTACTAATTTGGCAGTATTTTCCTACGCCTGAACAATTTTCTAACCATGTCGGATCGCCGTTCGACAGAGCTTTGAGAATGAAGCAATAGACCAGCTGTGTTTACGTAGTCTTGTACATTGTAATATGCACCGCGTAGTTAATTAATTTCCACTTTCCGTTGAAAAGGGCCACTGTCTTGTAATGGGTATATTAATGATTTCTTTATTTTTGTACACATAGACACACACACACAAATAAAAAATATATAATAAGGAAGAATGTTTTGATTGTTTGAATTAAAACATAGTACGATAAACATTGATACTTCTAAATAAAATGTATTAAAATCCAAAAAAAAACATGAGATTATATTTAATAATGCTTAAAAAAGAAAATGGAAATAATTAAGCTGTGTATATGTGAAAGTGATCATAAGGAATTTTAATGTTTGAATTTATTAAAGTATAGTATAGTGATTTAATCTGAGACCGCAGACTATTGGTATACAAAATATATTATCTGAGAGAAACGACCAAACCTAATTCGGTGATATTAACGAAAACGTGAAAAATCTTCTCATTCGTTTTTAATATGTTCCGCGTGCTGTCAAAACGCAAGCCAATTTCCGAATTGGGGAACACGTTTCACCCGTTGTATACATACCAGGCGTTGCAAACATTTTCTGTGGCAATGGTCCAGTTTGTAGATGTGTAGACGACCATCTGGCGCGTAACGTGATAGCCGGGGGATATTGTTCCAGCCAGCGAACTTGGTTGACGATACGTGTACATGCATACAATACAAACATTTGCAACTTAACACGATACCGAGGGAACCAGGACTTAGACGAACAAACTCAATTTTCTAACCGAGGACAACGTATGAGACACTTATTAAAGTCGGTTGAATTAAAATTCGAGTCGAGATGGCCCAGTGGTTAGAACGCGTGCATCTTAACCGATGATTGCGGGTTCAAACCCAGGCATGCACCGCTGATTCATGTGCTTAATTTGTCTTTATAAATCATCTCGTGCTCAGCGGTGAAGGAAAACATCGTGAGGAAACCTGCATGTGAAAAATTTCATAGAAATTCTGCCACGTGTGTATTTCACCAACCCGCATTGGAACAGCGTGGTAGAATATGTTCCAAACCTTCTCCTCAAAGGGAGTGTAGGCCTTTCAAAAATCAAAATCAAAATAAACTTTATTCAAATAGGCTTTACAAGCACTTTTGAATCGTCATTTTACAATTAAGTGAAGCTACCACAGCCCAGCAGTGCGAATTTACAGGCTTGTGTTGTTGAATTAAAATTTTGACGACCTCTATCGTCGAGTGGTGTGTACACCGGTTTTCATGGTAACGCCACTCCGGGTGCGATTCCCGACAGAGCCCGATATAGAAAAAGTTCATTAGTGTCTACGTTGTCTTGGGTCTGGGTGTTTGTAGTACCGTCGTTACTTCTGATTTTCCATAACACAAGTGCTTTAGCTACTTACATTGGGATCAGAGTAATGTGTGTGATGTTGTCCAATATTCATTATTATTATTTTTAAATTATAATTTTTGAAGTAATTAGAAATGAAAGTGCAATGACAAAATTACATTTATATAATACATGTATCAGTAACACACACAAATACAATACCGAAAAATAAACATCTGTTTTGTTTTCCACATTTCAATATAGGCAATCACGAGAGCGTTTTCAAAATTTTCGCGCTTAAATTTTTCTTACTTCACAACAATTCCCATTTTATACTGGAAATAATTTTCTTAACAGCGCTTGTTTCGTTAAAAATGCTAAGTATTATAATGAGCGCTACAAAAGTGCTACATCTCGTAACTCAACTGGTTTTTTCAGGGTGTTTTCTTGCTATATATCACCTCGACATTGGACCTCTGGAAAAAAATTTTGTACCGTTTTTAAAGACGACTATTTTATACGTCAACGTGTAATTACAAAACTCGTTATTTCTCATTGTATCTGAATATATCTGTATCTCACCATATCTCATTCGTTTCCTGATCAGTCTGATTGTAGTTATCCAAAAGAAACAAATTTTCGATGAAATTTTCATCATAAGATTTTAAATGAACATGGTTATTTTTATTATTAAAGTTATTGATTTCGAGATATTTACCATGTTTTTTTATTTTCTACGAATGTCTTGTTCACGAGACTCAAGGTCTCGTGAAAAAGACAATCATAGATATCGAGCTCCACCGAACAAAAATAAAAAACATGGTAAATATTCCGAAATAAATAACTTTAATAATAGAAATTTTCACCATCCTCCTGCCCTTATCCCAATTTTATTTGGGGTCGGGGCAGCTTGTCTTCTCCTTCTATACTTCGCTGTCAGACGTCATCTCACAAGTAATATTCTTTCTAACCATATCGTCTTTCACACAATCCATCCATCGTTTCCTTGGTCGTCCTCTTCCTCCTAATCCATGCACATCCATGCTCATCCTCCGAATTAAATAACCATACCATGAAATTTCGATGAAATTTTCGTTAGTTACTATTTTAATACGCCCTTAACTGTATCATGTTGATACTTATAGGGTTGTTATATGCTTGTCTTTAATAAGATACAATAAGTGACGTTAAAAATTGACATAAGTATATCGATATAGTTTTAAATAGACATTCCCAACATTCTCACAGATTCATTCATATCAATGCTGTTTTCGAAATGACTTTGTTTTTCAATCCAAACATAAGCAATCATTTAATATAACAGGGTAAAATGGTACTTAAGTTCTTCTTATAAAAAGATAGTGTTATTTTTATAAACGTACAAGAACAAAAGACAAATCAAGAAACGAATCCGTTCAGATTTGAAGAAACGCGTCTGTTACAAACATTCAAAAATTGAAGTATTTTCTACGAGCTCCCAAACAGACACTTTTAGTATTGCCAAGCTAATAAGTGCTCTAAATTATTCGGTTCAACTATATTCTTTTACGCTAGTTTTAATCATACCAATTATAAATACCCTTTGTATGCTTCTTCGATCGTTTTCACTTTAATATTGGGAGGTTTCGGGTATTTAAAGAACTTCGGTATATAAGAATCATACTGCAGATTGTACGTGTGATTTTGTATATACGTTTTGAAATCCTTTGGCTTGGGATACGCAGTCGCTAGGTCTGGAAACAAAACTTTTATATTGAAAACTACTTTGTATAAAACGATCGACGTATTGCATAGAATTCAGCAATGCGCTGCAAAGTGTGACGTAAATTTCAAACTTAATATTGCTCACTCACTCACTCACATCTCATTCACAAAATACATACTTGAAAAGTTTAAAGTTACACTCACAAATGTTTCTAATAGATTTTAAATATCATTAAATACTCGAGTTGTTTAATCGTATTTAAATATTATCTAAAACATAACTTTGAAACTAATTGGTTGTTAGAAAACGAAATATTGTTTTGTACTAAAACTTAACTTAAAAATTAAATGTGTAATATATTTCTTAAATACACAAATACGAGACACGGGAGTGTCTCACAATCTACACTTACACGCTTAAATTCGAACACATGCACGCATAATAGGCTATTTGACAATGCGAAAAATAAATTGTAAATTATTGTAATAAGTGTATATGATGAGTTTAAAAATGGTTATTTACCAACGAAAGTTGAAAATAATACTTAATTTATTCAAAAATCCATAAATTAAAATGCATTTTTTGTCACGTGACACAAAACGCTCCTGATTGGCCGGGCTTATGATGATGTCACTTTCTTGTAAACTTCGCTTTTCTACTATGTGTACCACAGATTAAAATACAGGAAAGTGACGTCACTGACGTCATTGCAGCGCCATATTGTCCAAGTAGCGTTTTTGAGTGCTATTTAAATATGGAATTTTTAATATGATATTTTTCGGCAAATATGTACTAGAAATAAAAAACACAACTTTTTCTGGGTTCCTTAACTTCTACTAAATAATATAAAATGAATTTTAAAAACCAGTCAAATAGCCTATCGACACCTTACGCACACACGTATATTGTAATTGTATTAAGTTTCAATATATGTATAATACATCAATCTACATGTCAATATACAAAATATACCTTTCGAATACGCTAACTTGGCGACTTCGATCGCAATATTAAGCGATACGTTTCTCACGTCGCATAGAGGAGGATATATTCGGCCGAGCGCCAAGTCTCCTTCGCTTACAAAGTTTGCCAACGTCTGAAATGATCTCTACTCTTATCTATACAACTTAAATTCACACTATTGTTGTCTGTACTGGATGCAACAACTTTTTCAACAAATACCGGAACCGCTATGAATGCAAATTGAATTCGAGAATAAGCGCGCAATGAAAATTGTTAAATGTGATAATTCTGTTTGTATTGCTCAGTAATGGCTCCGTTGGAAGATACAAGTTATACTGTACTCAAAAGAATATAATGTTGTTTAAGATTTCTGAATATTTTTATTATGAAATAAACATTTTACAAGCGTTTATGCTAATATTATGTTTCGAAAATTTTCACGAACATTTTATACCTACGGGCTGTTCCCTATAGTTTCCCAGTTCGGAATTAGTTTTGTTACGAAAGCAGAAGTTTTTACAGCAAAGCAAAGATGTATATCGTTCCTATTAAATTAATCGACAAAATCATTATTATGTCCGAATGAAAAATCATTTATATAATCAGCTGGCCATTGGTTTAAACATACACATTTTTTTTTACATGTATATTACCTGCCGTTAAATCAGTGGGAGTAGATTTCATTATGGCCTTTTTGAATTAAATACTCATAAATTTACTTGTTGCTATTGAAGTACATACATAACCTACGTGGCAAGTTCTTTACAAACCTGATCACTACATACGACGTGATTCGATTAAAACAATTAAACGATTAATTCTTAACTAAAATTGATAACTCCTTTATTATTCTACAAAAATAATGTTTGATCAATTAGAAAACATTTTTTTTTTTTATGGAATAGGTGGCAAACGAGCAGGAGGCTCACCTGATGGAAAGTGACTACCACCGCCCATGGACATCTGCAACACCAGGGGCCTTGTAAAGTTTTTGGCGATGGGCCGACGTGAAATACTGTCTCGCCTTGCTGAGCACACCGAGCTTCTTTGAAGCCAATTTGGCTTTGCCTTCCAATTGACCGCGGAACTGAACGAGGCTCGAAATATCAACGCCAAGTATTCCGATGCTACCTGTAGCGGCTATCGGGATGTTCTCAAATCGTGGAGATATGGTGGTACACAAATGGTGTTTTTTTAGCGGTTAACGCGCAAACTTGCGTCTTTTTGGGGTTGAAATGGACTAAATTTAGCCGGCCCCAGTTCGAGACTTCGTTTAACGAAGACTCGATTTCAGACACAAGTTTGTTCCGGTTTTCTTCGACGTTTTCCCGAGAAATATTAGCGCGGCCGGTGTATAAGGTGTCAACGGTACTGTCGTCTGCATAGCAATGAATGTTCCCGATTTGCAACAAATCATTGATATGCAGAAGAAACAGAGTGGGTGATAGAACGCAGCCTTGTGGAACACCAGCATTGACGAATTTTAAGTCAGAGCATGCACCGTCGACAACGACCTTGATGCTCCGATCTGCCAAAAAGCTGGTAATCCAATTGCATAATTTCCCGGGAAGCCCATAGGAAGGAAGCTTCGAAAGAAGCGCTTTGTGCCATAAACGATCGAAGGCCTTCGCTATGTCCAAGCTGGCTGCTAATGCCTCCCCCTTGCTCTCAACTGCTTCAGCCCACCTGTGAGTAAGGTAAACTAGAAGATCACCGGCTGAGCGACCCCGACGGAAACCGTACTGGCGGTCACTAATCAGCTGATTCTCCTCTAGGTACCGCAGGAGCTGGCAGTTAATAAGGGACTCCATTATCTTGGAGAGCAAGGAGGTGATGGCTATATATTTTTTAGGGATCGGATGCACCAAAGCAGTCTTCCAGGAGTTCGGGACGACGCCTAATGCGTAGGATTGCCGGAAAAGACGCGTTAAGACCGGTGCCAACTCGGGAGCACATGTCCGTAGCACGATTGGAGGGATGCCATCGGGTCCACTCGACTTGTGAATGTCCAAGGAAAGAAGTGCTTACCGAACTGCACTTTGCCGAAATTTAACCTCCGGCATCGTCGTATCACATCGCGGGATTGATGGAGGTGACTTTCCTTGGTCATCCAGAGTCGAGTTCGACGCGAAGAGAGACTCTAATAGATCGGCCTTCTCCTTCGCGGTATGGGCCAATGACTCACCGTCCCTGTGCAAAGATGGAAAAGAAGGCTGACAGAAATTCCCTAGGACAGCCTTAGCGAGAGACCAGAACGCACGTGTTCCTGATGGGAAGCGCACCAGTCTCTCGCCAATTCTGCCAATGTACTTCGACTTCGCCTCAGCTATCACGTTTTTGAAGGACCTGGAGGCAGAGTTATATTCCTTTCTGAATGTGCTGGTGTTTGTATCACGAGACGCCGATGCGTTAGCCCAGTCTTGGTAGCGTTCCCATTTTCGGCGTGAAGCCGTCTTACAGAGGCGACCAAACCAGGGCAGGGACTGGCAAGTCCCTGCGGTGCCCATTGGTGGCAACCAATGGGCACCGCAAAATATGGAATGAAAAGTTCCATACCCTGAAGCACCACATCGGCGACAGAGTCAGCAACAACGCTCGGATCATCCATCGAGAAACAAACTCGGATCCATGGGTAAGATGCAAAGAAGGACTGCATCCCATCCCAATCTGCTGACTTGTAGTGCCACACGCGACGACAGCCCGCGAAACGAGGTCGTGAGTATCGTGTAACTGGCACTGTACTCCGGACGAGACAGTGGTCCGACGAGCCCAGAGGGGGATCGACGACAATCTTATAGCCGTCCGGATGCGAAGTCAGCAGAAGGTCCAACAGGGAAGGTGTATGATCCTCCACGTCCGGTATTCGCGTTGGCAAGGTGACCAGTTGTGTCAAATCATAAGCCAAAGCGAAGTCGAGAACAGATCTACCCGCATGATCAGTGGTGCGTGATCCAAGCCACTCTGTATGATGAGCATTGAAATCGCCCAGAATAATGATCTCTGCGGATGGAGTCTGCTGCAGCACGGAATCTGTAGCCAATTGGACGTGCTCAACCAGTCGGTCGGTTTCGGCATTACCGCTATGGGACCTATAAAGGCACCCGTAGATTCGCGGATGGTCGTCGCAGTCTACGCGCAGCCAGATAATTGATAGGTCCTGCCCTTCAAGGCTGCCGAGGCGTCGAGAGCAGATATCATCTCTGACGTAAACGCACACCCCAGCTCGTGGCACAAAAGTATGCTCCAATTTGTACCCGGGGTAAGAGAGAAAAGACGTATCGGCAGGAGAAGATATCTGGGTCTCGATAAGAAAGAGCAAGGCCGGCTTCGCCGTCTCAAGGTGAAAGTGATCGGCATTCAAGTTGGAGTTGAGTCCCCTTATGTTGCAGAAGTCCACAGCGAGTGTGGTAGGGGTTGCCTTATGATGCCTGCTCCGCTTGCCCCGAACAGTGGCGAGCGCAAAATTGCCCCCCCCCAGAATTCGGAGGGCAGCCTGGGCATCCCTGCTCAGGCGGTGTACGTCCTGAGCCTGGATGCCCAGAGAGGGATTCTCCACCGCAGTCGCTGATGGTACCCTCCTGGGGTAATGTCACCAAATTCTGCACAACCATGTTTTGGGGGGAGAGGGATCGGACCTCCGGAACTCTCACTTACCGGACGAAACGCGGTAGCATAGCTACCACTTCACGCCGATTTTAAGTGAGAGAGTGGTACTTCCCCGGGCGTGCCGGCCCATTCGACTGCAACCGAGAGGTATGCAGTGTGGCACTACCACTTGTGTGATGATTATGATTTTACTGTCGATATATTGCAAGGTGAAAAAAGTAATTTGCTATCTATTTAGTAAAAAAATTGTTTTAATTAAAGCAAAAACAATATAACATTCGAAATTCGACTACTTACCCTGGCCGCAGTTAAGAACATACTCTCCGGAATACGTCGCGATCGGGCCACAATCACACCGAGCGCGACTCCAGGGAATATGTAGGAATTGTTACCTTGACCGGTCAGATATTCTTTGCCGTTATACTTGACGGGCGGGAAAGGAGAACCTGACGCGAAAACACATCTCCCCTATGGAAGAATTAAAAGATTTGAGTACCGAAATAAAGATTAAAAAAAAAACAAATTGATATATGGACTCGTTTTCACGGACCTCTGTGGTACTAATCAAGACAATGATATTTATACTTTTTACCAATTGTTACATTTCTAACAATACCCTGGACCAGAGTACGTAAAATTTGATATCTTAAAACATAAAAATGTTTCAAAAAATATGAAACTGTTAATTTCATGTCCAAAATCTACGCAAACAATATTCGTGGAAGCAAAATGTCATAAAGGTATTTTATTTAAAAATATCCGAATTTCTGTTCCATCTTCCACTTTTAATTTAAGATAAACCAACGACAAAATACTCTGTTCCTAGTATGACTTATAATTAACTGATCCTTTGTCGAAATTTAATCCTCAAAATGAACTTTAATTCTTCCTAATTATATCTTTTAAACTTTATTAGATAAAGAATTTCCTAAAATTCAACTTGTCTTTGAATAAATAAATTGTTATATTGTATTACTTGTGTAAATTACCTCGGTGTGATCGTAAGCTGCTTGTGCAGTACATTCCGCTTTACTGGTAGGGTTCGATAGAGCGAATATTACCGGTCTCTCCGCATTTTTAGCCATTTGCTTCAGAATATTTTCGTTGAACGCACCACCAACAGTCGAACAACCTAAACGATAATGATCGTTAAAAAAATATTCAACATATATGGTAAATGTGACAACAACAACAACAGTCTGTAATTTCCCACTGCTGGGCTAAAGGCCTCTTCTCCCTTTGAGGAGAAAGTTTGGAACATATTCCACCGCGCTGTTCCAATGCGGGTTAGTGGAATACACACGTGGCAGAATTTCTATGAAATTTGTCACATGCAGGTTTCCTCACGATGTTTTCCTTCACCGCTGAGCACGAGATGAATTATAAAGTCAAATTAAGCACATGAATTTGCAGGTTTGAACCCGCAATCATCGGTTAAGATGCACGCGTTGTAACCACTGGGCCATCTCGACTCGATAATGTGAATTCATTATTTTAAATTTCGTTCGTTCAAGTTATAAATTATATTCAAAGTCTGTTAAAACTAACCAATTAGACAAGTTGGCTTAATAGTAGCGACGCACTTTTCAAAATTCTTTTCGGGTTCCATGTCTTTTCCGAATTGTTTTGCATGACTTGGGAGACCACTTGGTCGTTTACTTGATAAAAGGCCATCAACGTCAAACATATAGATTAATTTTTGAGCTTCTTCGAGCGTCATGCCCTCTTCGACCATAGCTGCGACTATTAAGTTGGCTATACCGGTTGCCGCCTAATAAACCCATACGTTTTATTCTTTTTAGCTGTTATTAATATTCAAGTATAGAACGACACAACTAAGATGTAACATCGGCAAAATTCGTAAAATCAAACACATCCGAATCGAGTAACCTATCCCGAATTATCAATACTCATCTTTACACAAACGTAATAACTTGTAATATCATATGACCTAACATTTTTATTGGTTGTATAAATCGGCAGTAATCATTTTTACTGAATTTGCCGATTATACATCTATGTTGTTTCGTACTACATATATTTAAAGTTCTACTCAGCAAGGAAAAATTCAAAATAATTTAGACATGTCTTTTGTCACATCTTCCTTGCACTTACAGATCCAGCACCGAGGAACATGAAAATATTTTCATTCATTTTCTTTTTGGTTATTCTGCTAGAAGCGTAAAGTCCCGCGACTGCCACACTAGCGGTGCCTTGAATGTCGTCATTAAATGTACAGTATTCCTCACGATATTTTTCAAGAAGCCGAGTTGCATTTATTAAGGCAAAATCTTCAAACTGTAAAGAACAGTAACGAGAAATATATTTGGGACTGTCATTTCATTATACGATAAAATATTTTGTTTGTTGTTTATGATATTAGTGATATTACAGATGTTGTTTCAAACAATTTGGAATTTGGGCTTGTGTGCCATCTCTATGATTATATTTGTATGTATGATACATTTTTCGACTTTATGACTTTATTTAATGTAGATTATTATTGACATAAGTTTTAAATTACCGTAATAATATTTGCATGTTATAATAGTAATGACCAAACATATGTATTGTATTGACAAGTTTGTATAAATGTATATTATTTTTCATCATAAAAATAAACAATTTCATGACATTTAATACCTTGATTTTCTCACATTTTCCAGGATAAAAAAGTAATGTCTTACATCTATAAGTATTGGTGTAAAATATCTTACCTGCAACAGAGTGTTGGGACCAAATCGTTCAATAGCAGCTCGCATAAACTCATCAATAAATTCATCGTATTCTTTACCACGAACTCTCTTCTGACGAAGGCCTATATAAAGAGGATCTTCCAAAAGGTCCTGAAATTGTTTCCGACGCACTATATAATATGTCAATAATAACACATCCTGCCAAAATTGTCTAATGTTGGTTTTGTCTTTTCATTGGGATGTAACCAACGTCTGTAGGTTCCATTAGAGATTGGTGCCAATTGATGTAACTTTCAGTAAATTTTACTAATTTCAACCAACTAATTTTAAAATATCTTCAATTTGCTTTCAGTATTCATATACTTAATCTGTTTATTTTCCTGTTACAGATTTAAACCATTCAGAAACCCTAGAAAAGATTTTCTAATAGCGTCTTTTGAATCAATCCAATTTTATAATAAAACAATACCTATTTAATTTAAAATACACATACCAAACGCATACATAATACAACCAATAAAAATAATATAACAACATATTTCACGTAAGAATTTACAACGTAATCTCAGCAAACCTAAAATATGTAACGTGTTCATCTCTGAAAACCATATTTTAACTGAAACTTCTAACAAGCTAAGAAACATTCCTTTACGGTAACGTTACGTCGCTTATAATTAGTTTGTGCTGTTATAAACGCTTTGTAAACTATAGACCATTCTAGAAGTTATATATATTCCAGGCATGACCTTATGTTATTTATTTGTTTACTTTTCTCTATCACTTTTAACATTTTTTTAATATCTTGGAAAGAATAAACAAACCATACTAAGACTACTCCATGTTTATTGTTTCTGTAAATATTTATTAAGTATGTATTTCTATGATTGTATACAATCACATATATTATTTTTTTACAATTGGTATATTTATTCGAAAGCTTCTGACATATTAGCAACTATAAGTAACTAACTACCTAACTAAGTCCATTTCATTTTCAATATAAAAAGGGATTTATAAGGCAGTTAAAAAAAATGTTCTATTTATTCAAAAGGAATTTTGAAATATAATTAATTATAAGCACAAGATACCTGATTATCTGTTCCGACATCCAAAGTAATAGGAAGACATTGATGAGGTTTGATACCAGCTAGAACTGTATAGAGAGCTAGTTTACCAACAGGTATTCCCATTCCATAGGCGCCTAGATCTCCCAGGCCCAATATTCGTTCACCGTCTGTGAATACGATGGCCTTGACGTCTTGTTCAGGCCTATTAAATTTAAAGAAAGTAAAAATAATACCCTCAAAATGCTCGCTAATAAAAAGCGTAAGGTGATTGGGCTAACGACGTCATAACATGCTTATGTGCGGTTGCCCAAGGGTACACGAGTACTTGGAAACACTTTGAAAATTAATCCACCGCGTTTTGCGACGAGGCTACGTATATAGATATAAATGTTTCATAATTTGTTATATTACATTTACAAAATAAGTTTTTCTTCAAAGTTTATTCAGTAATACTTGTCAAATGATTAACTCACGACTTTAACTAAATATTCCGTGTACTGTATGTACCAAACCAAATAACATTCGAGTCATCGACATTTTTTAAAATCCTACTACTATTATAAAGGCGAAAGTTTGTATGTATGGATGTATGGATGTTTGTTATCTTTCACGTAAAAACTACTGAATGGATTTGAATGAAACTTTACCACAATATAGCTTATACATCAGAATAACACATAGGCTACAATTTTTGAGGTTTCTAATGTGAGGTCGTAAAAAAACACATTTTTTGCGCATTTTTTATCCTTTACTTTGTACGAGAAATAATGACTTATTTACGAAGCGATTTTAAGCGATTACTAGACTAGACGGGACGAACCTGAAGTCCACGCGAACGAAGTCGCGGGCAAAAGCTAGTATATAATATGCATATAAACAAAATACATACCAATTATTAAGAATGTTTAACACGTGACCTTTGTCGTAAATAGTTACGAAGAGGCCACGAGGTCTTCTGTAAATAAGACCAAATCTTTGGCATGCCAATCCCACTGTAGGAGTGTAGACTATGGGCAAAAATTTTTCAATGTTCTGTGACAATAGACTGAAGAATAACTTTTCATTCATATCCTAAAGTGAAACACAAAATATATTATAAAGGTTAATTTTTACTTAAATATAACATACATCGATAATTAAAGTTATTAATTTCGGGATATTTACCATGTTTTTTAATTTTTTTGTCTTGTTCACAAGAGTGAGTCTCGTGAACAAGACATTTGTAGACAATGTCGAAATATCGAGCTCCACCGAACAAAAATAAAAAACATGGTAAATATCCCGAAAATAATAACTTTAATAATAAAAATAACCATGTTAATTTAAAATCTTATATAAATCGATAAGTTAAATTACCTGCAATTCTACCAAATAAATGTATTTGCTTAGATCGTCATTGTATAAATCCAACGATATTCTGCATATACTTAATTGTTCCTCTTGTGTTTTATATTCAGTCGCTAAAAGTCCTTGAATGCCCAATGTCTGTCTCTCTTCTAATGTAAATGCCAAACCCTAAATATGGATATAAAGACTTGGTAAAAAATAATAATAAATGATGTTCTAAGATGTTCCTTTATTACAACAAGATGTATAAGTATAAACCATTTAAAGTAGATGTATACTACATTTTTTTCTTATACTATAATATAATACCAGATATAAGTTTGAAATTTTAAACATCTTACCTTATTAAGACGAGGATCTCGAAGGTGGTCTATTCCTCTAATCATATTCGGACAAACCGTATCTCCAGTAACATCACTGAAGTTACGACACATATTTTTCAATTTAAGAAAAAGTAGATATTTTTTCAAAAACGTACCATTTATAATTATATTTCTACAGCTGAAAAAAACATCTGTCTTTAGATCGTCCAGGCAATATATAATAATATCTCAGTGTGTATGTAAAAATGGGCACAAAAATTTAAAACATATTCTACAATTTTCCTTAGCTTTTACTTTAATTTCTTGGAATATATGGGTAATAGTGACACGGTAACGCGCTGCCTCTCTAGTACGAGATTCAGATCACTCTTACAAATGAAAGCGTACAGAAATCAAGATCGAGTCAAATCTCTTTTCCTTTAGGTCGGAAAGAGGAGGAGCAACCTGAAAGGTTGAGGCGAGTTGTTCTTGCTCTGATAGCTATTTCATGTTTGTTTTGTCCACCGCAAAGCACAACAGATAACCGGCATCATAGCTCATCATAACTCATATCAATATAAAAGCGCGTACCACATAAGTTTTAGTGGGTAAGTATAAAACAGATTAAGGGTTCACAATTAAGAATTCGCGTTTTTCATATTTAAGTATATCGAAGTTTTTATTACTTTCCACTTTGACGAGTGGAATGTGACCGAAGCAAGCAGAGTAATCAGTTGGGAATAGTTCGCCGTATTAATTATACAATCTCAAAAATAAAAATGATGCATATCGAATTTTTAATTTATTCAAACGCCGCAAATAATATAAATTTGAGCATCTGGTCATCTGACTTCTTGATGATAATGATGATTGATGATTTTTTTTTAGCATTGTGATTATTTACATTACCTGAGACATGCAGTTTTGTGCCTAAGCATTTTCTAGATAAGATTCGTTTAAAGTCGAAAAAAATATTTTTTCTCCTTAAACATAAATTGAATATGAAAATGCCCATTGCATTATAGAAATAATATTAACATAAAAGCATGACTTAAAAAAAATTGGTAAAAGATTGAAAAAACATTGCAGAAATTTTGACAGAATAACATTAATTAAAAAGATGTCAAATATTCTCTATTTTATTCTTATCAAAACGGTAGATAAAAAATGTCATAAAAATATTAGAAGACTTATAATGAGAATTTATGTACTGCGGTATATGTTTTTTTAAAACGTCAACGCAGTATAAATGCTCAGCTATTTATAATCCTATTGTAGACTTTAAAGTTAAGCCCAGTACACAATGAAAAAATAAAGTATAAGAGATAAGGAATAAAGAGTAGCACAAGCAACCAAAATCCAATGGGCGATAGGCTACAATATTCAACCAATCACAGCGGTTGAATACCTACTACTAGTTACGTGCTACTGTTAGTTTTACGACACTTTGTTGTAAAAATGCCCTGCGATTGACTGGCTATAAGAAATAAGAAACAAATTCCCACCGCGACGTAATTTTTTTTTATTTCTTATTCCTTATTATGAATTGATTAACGGTGCTGCCATCGCTGGATTCCGCTATTCCTTATTTCTTGTTCCTTATTCCTTATCTCTTATTTTTTTGTCTTCTTTCTTTCTCTTTTTGGTCTTTAGAGTACTTCTTTTCATACGTATGACGAATTATGTAATATTGCCTGTATTTAATATTAATTACATTGCCAGGCATGACATAAAATAAAAGTTATAAAATAAAGTGTTCTTATTAATATTTAATACACATTTTTCATAAGCACTTCTCATTACTCAATTAATAAATTTAATATCATAAAATAATACTATATTATAATAACACAGGTTGCTGCAGCATTATAGTTTTATTATATATATTTTTTATTAGGAAGGGTTTAATAAAAATAAATAGACACGATAAGGTTTTGAACATTTTTAATTAGTAACATCCATTCATTATAATTGAACAATTTACATTCTAGAGAACAAACACATAAACGCCTCTTATTCCATGAAGTTTCTAAATTGAAAATAAATTTACCTAGTACACTGAACATAAACACACCAAACATGGCATACTACAATTACTGTTAGGCGAAGGTCACACGAATTATTCGACCATAAATAACAAGTACCTTAACACACCGACATCGATATAAGCAAAAAAAATACATTATCGTGTATAAGTTTAAATAAATACCAGAATTTTCAAATAGACTCTTGTCTATGGTAGGGAAATGGATTAAAAAAGGTGACGTAACAAGTTCATTAGTAATATGTAATACGGCACTTCAAATTGTGACTACAATATTAACAACCACACTTACACCACAAACAAACGAGTTCAAACTTTTTACTAGTCTTTAAAGACTTTTTTTTCTTAATATCATAACATTTTATAATCTGTTTGTTTTATTGCTTTGCCAATAGTGCATTACATTAATAAGTGTGGTTATACAAAGTTAGAATATTTTATAACGAATAAAGCAAAACGTCACGGGTAGTTCTCGAACTGTACTAAATCTAAATAGTTCATGTCAATAGAATTCATAAAAAAATGAATAAGAAGTATATAGTGATACTTTAAAAATAGACAAATGTTGAATTTTAACAAAGACAAAACGTGAATAACCTTTCCTTTGTATTAAGTGTACAGTAGATTATTTCGCTGCTATGTATCTATATTTATTTTCTTATTACTTAATAATAATTTCAAATAGATATTAAAATTATCGCTTCGCGCTCGCAACACTTTCATTTAACCTTTTACATTTTATATAAATTCTATTGAACTGCACTATATATAATCTAATTATTTATTATCTATCACAAGAAAAAGTTGAAAATAGTGATTAATTACATATTAGTCCATAACAGAACAGAACAAGCACAACCAACAAATTAATTTAAATATTATAACACGGGTGGTTAGTTCAAAACCTACATACACCTCACAGCAACATAATCACTTCGTATCATAAGATACCGGGTTTAACATAAATCGACACATAACTTGAATCAACATAAATTAAATATTTATCATTTTTCCTTTTTCGCTCAGCGAAAAATAAAACCTGTCTCACTATAATAAAATACTGAACGAAAAACGTATACTTTATTCCCAGTCGAAGCATACAGCTGACATAAAGCATTCGTCAAGTTAATTAAACACGTTTAATTATTTAGTTGTGTAACACACATTTTAAGTAAATAAATTTAAATATAACGTCTCACTTCGTGGTCGATTGAATTAGGGCCTAATACATAAGTAGATAAAAGTTGATAATAATATATAAATCCATTATCGATCTAGATTCTCTTACAAATAATGTCCCTACATGTCTTTTATGTTATTTTATTATTTAAAAAGTAAGAATTTAAGTATAGTAGTTGATGACGTAATGCTGAGGTGACTAGACGTTGAATTTCGTACAGAAATGAGATAATACTCGAAAAATACAGAGGCAAAGGATTTATAAAAATGTAACTAATAATTTAAAACCAGTTAAAAGTCGTTAAAGATTATTAAATTTGAAAAAAGAAATCAATATGTTTTGCACGAAACAGATCTAATATTACCGTAATTTGTATTAATCGTAAACGGGGCTCAAGCGATAATGGCCACATGTACGTTGCACAAATAACGGTACTACATCTACTGGCACAAACATACATACAATAAATATTATAGAGTAACCATAGCTACAAACTACGATAAATAGTTTTTATTTTTATATAGAAGTCAGACAAAATTATGTTTACAAATTAAAATATGCATCAATTAAATTTTATAAATACTCTTTGATCTTCAAAATATATTCTTAATACAGTTGCTTTAGAAGCGTTTTTTCACTGTTGCATCAAACAAGTCATGGTATTATAGTAATTCTAGAAATTTCTAATATTTAATCTGTGCACAGTCTGAACACATTGACAGATGGAAATTGTTAGAATAAGTCTAATAGCAATATTAATTTCTACAATTTCGCTTAATTTAATCAAGCAATTTCTTTAGTGGGACTAAACTCTCCTTATAATCAATAATTACTCTAGCATCATTATAATAACTTGACTTATTTAATCTCGTTACATAAAAACCTTAAAAATTAGCTAATACGGAGGTAATACATTGTGTATGAAATAATTAAAAAAAAAAAAAACAAAATCTTTCAACCTTGTCGCAAAATGCTTTGACTAAATTAAAAAAAAAAAATACTGTAAATTAAATATTTTTGGGTACTGGTTGTATGGGTCTAATGTTGAATTTTTCTTCTGGTTTCCAGTCCCACACGATAGGCATGGAGCTCTCATAGTTGTAGTTGTACATCTGATTCTCGACATGCTTGGCTAGATCCTTCGGCTGGGGATAAACTGATGCAAGACCTGGAAAATTATGTTAGAATATTAAATTTATTGATATTTTGAATATTTAAATTTCGAATACGGTTATTTTCTTTTTGATATATAAATGATATATTTAACAGTTATGTTACTAATAATAATATAAGTTGTAAACATATTTTCGGGACTTATAATGTATAATGGGCTAAATTATATCTTATTACAGTACCTAGGTTACATATGAAATTTATTTTTTATAAAACGTTACTAATATACTAGCAATGCTACTTAAGAATTTACTCTGATACATTACTCATTTAATTTAAACGTCGAAGCATTTCGTCAACTCATCTATACAATGAGCGCTACAAATCCAACTACAAAACAAGTTTATCTACATAATATTACGTTATAGCTCGACTAAGCTCCACCCTATATAATCTTTAAAATAATATCGTTACCGTTTATAATGCGCACAAGTTAAAAAGTTATTTACTTTAAAACAAATGACCATCGTCAAAGTTAAAGTTTAAACGAATACTGGTGAGCTCCTTCCTTCGCAGTACTTATAATTTACTGGGGGATATTCGGGCCAGCAATAGCTGTCTGGCAACTGTGACTCATAGTTCAAGTTATATTGGCAACTCTTTACGTGCTCCTTGAAATCTGTTGGCGTTGGATACACAGAACCGCATCCTAGATAGAAATTTGATTATTGTTGATTTAGTATCTTCATACATTTAAAAAAACGCATCAAATTTATTTTATTAATGAATGAAATACGTCAGTCATGTTATAGCAACAAACACAACAGTAATTTCATTTTATTATCTATTTAATTTTCAGTTGTAGAAAATTTCATTTGATAAAAATTGACAATAGGCTATTTGACAATACGAAAAATAAATTGTGAATTATTGTATTCAGTGTATATTATGAAAGATATAGTGAAAGTTGAAAATAATACTTAATTTATTCAAAAATCCATAAATAAAAATGCATTTTTCAAACGTTTGTCGCGTGATGGCTTATGATGATGTCACTTTCATGTTAACCTTGCTTTTCTACTATATGTACCACAGATTAAAATACAGGAAAGTGACGTCACCGACCCATTGCAGCGCCATATTGTCCAAGTAGCGTTTTTGCGCGCTATTTAAATATGGAATTTTTAATATGATATTTTTCGGTAAATATGTACTATAAATAAATATAGTCAGTTAAGCAATTATTATCAATCAACCAATTATTTAACCACGGAGCTTAAAAAAAATACAAACGAATTGATAACCTCCTCCTTTTTGAAGCCGGTTCAAAACTATGAGATGTGCACAAAAATAATTTAAAAAAATCCTGCAGCCTTTTTTAAGTCTCACTAATGAATAATGTTCAGAATGTAATGTTTCCGCATTTTTATCAGTACTGTCTGAATTCGTTATCTTATTTATGTATTTAAAATATCGTGTATATTTATTTAGATTTAATGCATTTCAACGGAATGAGAAGAATTCATTTTTATCACTAAAATAATATCATAGTAATCATATCATACCTTCGTCGTAAGCCATCTTGGCGACCTCTATTGCTATTGCAAGTGAAACCTCCTTCACCTCAGCGAGCGATGGATAAATACGACCAAGCGCAAGATCATCTGTGCTGACATAGTTAGCTAGAGTCTGCAAACAAAAAAAAATCTGTTAGTAAATTATTTTTTATCTTATGCTTCTTAAGGTTACACAGATTAAATGATAACGACTCAGAGCCCCCATAGAGACTTGTGCGCACATGTGTGACATAACTTTACATATGAGTAGATTAAAATCGACTTATATTGCTTACATTTAAGCTGTTAAAAATAATTACTCGAAATAGTAATCATTGTAGATTACAAAGTTAACTATTTGTTATTTATTTTATAATTCTAATCTATAAACTCGACCCCGGCTTTGCACTGATTTTTGCTTGTTTCTTTACTGTTTTGGCCATGTATCATATATAAAGAGCTTCCTCTGTAATTACTCTATCTATAAAAAAACCGCAAAAAAATCCGTTGCGTAATTTTGAAGACAGACAGCGGTAGGCGTCTTCTTTTTATGCTATGTAATGATAAACGCAGTAAAAAAATACAGTCGCTTATTTACGTTTATAAAAATATAAATAATTGGCAAAACAAAAGTAATAGACGACTGTTTGTCAACACTTGGCAACGATATTTTATGTGATTGCCAACAGAAATGAAAAGTAATGAAAAAGTAAACAACGAACGAACGAAACTATCCATTACAATTTTTATAAAAATCTACACAATACATCTTGTGCTAGAGCATTGAGCATCATGTATTTAAGAACATAAAACAAAAAATATTATTTAAAAAAAAAAGAATCGGACGGTCGGCCATATTATGGAGTGATGTGGTATAGGGCTTAGAGCAAGACATTTCGGGTACAATCCACTCATCACATACACTATATATGTGATGAGTGGATGGTACCCTGAATGACAAAATCGGTATTGTTGTTTTCCGGTTCCAATTTAATGAATATGCCAGTCAGGCACTAGGGTCAAAGGTAATTCTTAGCACCCGAGGTGACTGTGAACAAATACATATAGGCAGTTATGACCTTTTGAACAGGAGGCATATATATAAGTTTAAACAATCTACAGCTGACCTGTTATATATGTATTTATACAGTGTACATTTTCACTTGCGTATTTATACAGTGAGAATTTTCCCAACAATTTAATTATTGTTATATTCGCGTTGACAATTGGCATCGAAAGCATCTCGGTTTATTTTACAACACTTATTGTGTACACAGAATTTCACGCCCACTTTCATTCTATTTACGCGCGGTTCCTTGGTACATTTATTGACAGTTAATTCATACATCAGACTTATCGGTTCGATAACCATAAAAATGCGTTTCCTGGCAACGCAATGTACCATTTTCAGCTATTGATAACTTAACCGACAAATTTGCTCTTATCGATAACTTTAATCGAGGTTTCCGTTTGTCATAAACTACATAAATAATTGGGATATCAATCTGTATGGATTACAGATCCACACTTCATAGCTCATGGCTAATATTAGCATAATTAATTTTATTCGTATAGTTTATCTTTTAAACAACTCTGATTACCAACAGACAATTATTAGTGACAATTTAACTGATAACTTCTGAACTAGGGATAATCATATAAATATACATGTATTGACTTTTAATTCACTTAATAATCGAATAATGACACATAAAATTATCAAAAAAAAATAGCAAATATTCAGATTCTAAGCAACTAAATGAACAAGATGATTGTGAATGATAATTGAAAAAATTCTAAGATTACATACCCTAGCAGCAGTCAGGAACATGGTCTCTGGTATGTGATGGGTCGCCGTCGCGATAACACCTAGGGCCACTCCGGGGAAGATGTAAGAGTTATTCCCTTGTCCCGTGAGGTATTCCTTGCCATCATACTGAACGGGGGGGAAGGGAGAGCCCGATGCGAATATACAGCGACCCTGGAAACATTTAAATATAATTATATTTATTACACGATACATTTATGTTATAAGTTTTTTCCGTCTCTCAGGCTCGTTCATTATAGCTACTATGTCAGTAAAATACAATTAAATTCATATTCATCCTGCCTAGGAAACAATAAACACCCACCCAACTACAAAAAATTCCACACTTTTTGTCATTAATATAATCTTGTACTAATATCTTTATTTATTAGTTTTTTTATGGAATAAGTTGGCGGACGAGTATATGAGCCACCTGATGGTAAGTACCATCACCCATAGACAATGACGCTGTAAGAAATATTAACTATTCCTTACATCGTCAATGCGCCACCAACCTTGGGAACTAAGATGTCATGTCCCTTGTGCCTGTAGTTACACTGTCTCGCTCACCCTTCAAACCGGAACACAACAATAGTGAGTACTGTTATTTGGCGTTAGAATAACTGAAGAGTGGGTGGTACCTACCCAGACGGGCTTGCACAAAGCCCTACTACCAAGTACACAGAACATCACATATGTTTCTACAATACATATTTAACAGAGTAAAAGAATATATATTATATAAGGTTTTGAATCGTAAAAATTATCAGACATAACTCCAAATCTGCGTTTACACGATAAGACTCGGATGCGAGTGGGCTGTATTATATGCATACCTTTTAGTACATACAATAGGCATATAACAGAGTGATATAGAAATGGCAAAAAAGAAATCATAGATGCATTATACAAGAATAAATGTTGGATATTTTCAATAACATTTTGCTTTATTTTTCCCACAACCTTGACCTTGGAGCAAAAATGCCATGTCTATCGACGAAGACGGTCTATTTTTAAAGACGTCGTATAACAATCTATTATTTACACTTCACGTTAGTCAGCGGTGAATTAAAGAGTGATTTATTTGTAAAAACTAGTTTTAGGCGGTTTCATTCGCTTTTCAGCACGGACACGAAATCGATATGATAATCTGAAGCTTAGTATAATCGAAAAAACGATAAAAATTTTATCGAATCGTTGGAAATAATTTATGGAGACATAATCATCGATAACTACATACAACTTAATATACATGTCCGTTGTTCACTAAATAACTTTAATATAATACTGATCAAATTATCCCTGTTTTGTAAAAGTTGCTATTGCATATGTATGTATATCTAGTATGGTTCGATTGGATATAGATGCATATAGCAGTATTTGACATTGGCCATAGACATTGGTGCTGCAAGAAATATTAACCAATCCTTATATTGCCAATGCGCCACCAACCTTGGGAACTAAGATGTGTCACTTATGACTGGCTCACACTTAAAATCGGAACAAAATAATATAATAGACCAGATCAGCTTAAACAAAGCCCTATAAAACAACAAAGTTTTCTTTTACTTGACATAGTTCTTATTTTAAGGGTATTTCAGACTGTGTAACTACACTACAGACACATGAAACGTAAGATCGTAGTTGCAAATGTTGGTGATTCATTTTAATTACTGTGTTCCAATTTTAAATATAAATAAAAAAAGATAAAATCATTTTAATTGCTTACTTCAGTGTTGTCGTACGCCGCCTGGGCTGTACATTCAGCTTTACTGGTGGGATTCGAGAGGGCGAAGATAACCGGACGTTCGGTGTTCTGAGCCATTTGCTTCAAAACGTTCGGAGTAAAGGCTCCTCCCACAGTGGAACAACCTGATAGCATATTATAAGAATAATTCATAACTTGGAACATGTTTTACAATATAATATGACATAGAAAGAAAATATTATTAATATAAGTGATATTTTTAGTAAACACATAATCAAATTAAATTTATTTATCCATTAGTTAGAATCTATACGATCTTGATACAGTTAAGGAAGTTGTACGAATACAGATAAAAAATATAACATTGTTAGAAATTTATGAAGTACAAAATTCAAACTGGTACAAATTATGTTATAATTTGTACATTTTGTCATAAAATGTTTTTATTTATTTTTTATCTTAGGTTATGAGAAAAAGATCTTAATTTCGAATTCCATTTTCAAATCAAACTTATAAGGCATTCCGTCAAGTATATCAGTCAAAGAGTTGTAATTTTTACACACTTGACTCTGAAATATAGCAAAAATATTAGTCTTGAGCCTCTATCTACCCGGTTCCATAAGTTTACAAGAAGTATCAACAATATCGGCTACGTAATTGACTAACAAAGAAGAATAAAAATTATTCAAAATACACAAATATGTACAAACCAATAAGGCAGCTAGGTTTAATCTTTGCAATGCACTTCTCAAAGTCTTTTTCGGGCTCGACGTCCTTGCCGAAGGCCTTCGCGTGAGGTGGAACGCCGCCCTCTCGTCTCGTTGACAAAAGTCCGTCAACATCAAACATGTAGACTCGGTCTTGAGCTTGCTTCTCAGTCAAACCTTCAGACACCATCGCGGCAACGGTAAGGTTCGCTATACCGTTTGCAGCCTATTGGTAAAACATTTCATCAAAGTCACTTTCGTGTAAAATAAACAAAAAGTCAAAGTCAAAGTCACAGCCTGTAAATTTCCCACTGCTGGGCTAATGGCCTCCTCTCTCATTAAGGAGAGGGCTTGGAACATATTCCACCACGCTGTTCCAATGCGGGTTGGTGGAATGCACATGTGGCAAAATTTCTATGAAATTTGTCACATGCAGGTTTCCTCACGATGTTTTCCTTCACCGCCGAGCACGAGATGAATTATAAACACAAATTAAGCACTTATACATAGTGGTGCTTGCCTGGGTTTGAACCCGAAATCATCGATTAGGATGCACGAGTTCTAACCACTGGGCCATCTCGGTAAAATAAACACAGACACATTTTCGAAAGCAAAGTAACAAGTTATAAATCCGCCTATTTTTACGAAAAGGTTTGGAGATCATTCATTCCATCCTTAAAAGATGGTTGTTACACACACCTGGCAGGTTTCCTTACGATATTTGCTTTCAACGCCGCACAAAATAGATTATACATATAGATCCAGGATATGAAAACATAATGCTGTGTTTGAACATTAAATATTTCGTTTAAGATTCGAATATTTGAAACTGGGTCACTATTCTCCTATTCTTAACTTTAAGTTAGCATTGTGTTAGTATACGTTAAATTATAAATTCGTTTCCATCTGCGCATGTCATATTAATTACTACGCCTTTCAGTAGTTCTAGCAAAACGTGCCGCCTTGAGCGAAATGTTTTGGAGATTGAAATATCCAATATTAAACGGTGTTTTTTTCCTTAGGTTGGCAGTCTGACAAAATGAGCCACCTGGTTGGTGGTTACCGCCGCCCATGACTTTGGCATTATTAGAACCATCCCTTACATAATCGATGCGCCAATAAATTTGGGAATTAAGATGATATATCTCTCGTTCCTGTTACTTTGCTTCAAAACTGAACAATACTTTTAGCAAGAAATAATTAATAGGCATTTATAATGAGTAGTACGTAGGAGTAGTAATAGAACTCCACTACCAAATATTGAGTGTAAAAATATTTATATAAGGAAATAGTTAAAATGAAATAGTAACCACAAATATTCTCCTCATTTTGCAAATTTTATTTAATTCCTATTTAAAACACCATTACTAGTATAAGTAACTTGTATCAAATATCATCAAAGGAATAAAATGTAAATAGTACCTGTCAGTCGAGAGAAAATCTTTTCCAAAAATCGGACCTATAGTTATAGTTTACCTAATATACAAAGAATTAAACGAAATGACAAATATAGAAATTGTATTACAGCAAGAATGCAAAAGTACCAATTTCCTACAAATAAAATTTATTCGATTAATGTTTTTTTAATTTAAATTAATTAAATCTATATATAAATCATCGAGTCAATTAATTGGCTTGTTACTGCGCTATTTTCGCTAATCTTATCATTCATACTGCTTCTAGTCAAGATAGTCGTCACGATTGCTATATGCGCTGTCTACTTAAATATAGAACATATTCTTAAACCGACTCCGTCACAATACGGCATTATGTAAATGTATTGTGTTATACGTGTTACGAAATGGCAAATATTTTCTTTTATCTCGAAAACTAACTGACATTATATTCACTTATTTACTCGAGATAACCCAGTAGTTAGAATATGAATCTTAACTAAAAATGCGAGTTAAAATCCTGACAAGCCACTGAGTTTTTATGTGATTAATTTGTGTTTTTATATTTGTTATATTTGGCATTGAATAAAAAAACATCGTAAGGAAACCTGCATAAATATTAGAGTGTCTATCGACACGCATTTGAAAATCGTAATGGTAGTAGTAGTATTATCTATACTTCATGTTTTGAGTACATTTACACTGCGAATGTTTTTATAAATAAACCTACGAAAACACGACATTGTTGTATGTACGATAATATTTGACTGTTATTATATAAAAACGCTTAAGATAACGGAAGATCGATTACTTTACCTGCGTAATTATAAATCTGCAATGTCATCAATATCAAATCAATAAATAGAATTGATAACAATTACAGCAATGAGGAAAACTTTTATTAAATATACATAAAACCCAAACCAGATACAGTGCAGTTACTAAGAACATTTTATTATATAATCATTATATAGTATAAAACAAAGTCGCTCCTCCCTGTCTGTCTTTATGTATTATGCTTGGTTCTTTAAAATTACGCAACGGATTATAATGCGGTTTTTTTTAATGGAATGAGTCGAGATGGCCCAGTGGTTAGAACGCGTGCATCTTGACCGATGATTGCGGGTTCAAGCCCAGGCAAGCACCGCTGATTCATGTGCTTAATTTGTCTTTATAATTCATCGTGCTCAACGGTGAAGGAAAACATCGTGAGGAAACCTACATGTGACAAATTTCATAAAAATTCTGCCACATGTGTATTCCACCAACCCGCATTGGAACAGCGTGGTGGAATATGTTCCAAACCTTCTCCTCAAAAGGGAGAGGAGGCCTTTAGCCGAGCAGTGGGAATTTATAGGCAGTTGTTGTTGTTGTTGAGTGATTCGAAAGGAACGTTTTTGTAAATAATATAGTAAATAAAGACTGATAATTAGGACATTCTTTACTATATTTAGTATCAACGGTGCGAAGCCGCGTCGGGTCGCTATTATTACTATATAAGAATATATTTCACGGCTATAGAATTACACTATTGACAAATATCGTGTCATATATATGATATAAACAAATTACAAAAACACGATAATAGGTGAAACTAAAGTGACTCATGACGGACTAGCGTATTCAATACATACCGGAACACATTAATACAGTATTCAACGGTCGTGTTGAGCGATAAAATAATCGAGCGAATGGTTCATATAAAAGCACATAATTTATTTCCACTTTTATTTACTTACTAGCTATGAACGCGACTTAGTGCACGTTTGAATTCAATAAAAAAAGTTATAGCTATAGCCTAAGTTACTTCTCGATATATTAGCTATTTGCCAGTGAAAGTCCCGTCAAAATATTGCAAGCTTTACAGAGATAAGCCGGAACAAACTAACATAGAGACAGACAAAAAAAATTTAAATAAATTTATTTTGGTATATGTCCCGCATATAAATACTGCATTTAATAAGAATCGGGTTTTTTAATATTACACACAGACAATGAGAGTTAATCATCATCATTTATATGTATAGATAATATATTTATAATATGTGGGTCGTAGTGTAATTTTATTTGTCTACAACCTCGAACTAGCAATACTGATTGATTTTAAATAAAAACAATTGATGTTATTGAAACGTTACTCGATATTACAAGTAGAAATTATTATTTTAGCATTGACATTTAGGTCCTGTCGCCAATTTCGTGGCTTTTAAATGCCAACTGTACGTGAATACAAAATGGCTATGGATATCTTAAACTGTGGCCGTTAACGCAACTCAAAAAGGTGGGAAGAGTAAAATTAAACAGGTAAGCTTCTCGAGAAAAGTAGTGTTCCATTGGCAATTGTATATTTATTGTTATTTTATTTTAAATGTCGCTTTTGCGGTAAAGAAAACCTGCCTGTAAAGATATTTTCTTTCGACATGTCCTAGTCTGTTTTTTAACTGAAAAATCTATTAAACCCATAGGTATAACTTGTAACAGATGATAAATAACATTATTTTTTATACAGCGAGGCAGTTTCACCCGTTTTACATTAGAATATCGACGTAACCAGAGTGATATTTTTGATATCAAACCTAACCTTCTTTTTCATTATGGTCACTATAATACTATAGTAAACACTCGACTCAAAGTTTACACCGGCAAAGATAAATTACGCGAGCTCGAACTATACCGATTAATTGTAATAATAATTAGTAATGGGTTTATAAAACTTATTATTGACCAGTTTTGCCCGCAACTTAGCGCGCGTTTAAATATAACAAAAAAAAGTTATCGTTGCAGCCTCATCATATACACATATATATAAACATTAGCTATATGCCAGCGAAAGAAAGTTTTAAGTACCATAGTTACAAGTAAGTAAATGTACATATATTTACATATACATTTAGCATAAAGGAATTATTTTAATATTACAAATATACACACCAATTTTATTATATGTATAAATATTCATGCATTTCCTTTCCATTATCCGACTATACCATCTATATAGAGACCTTGTGCTCTGACAAATGCAAGAAAATACTGTCGTAGATTTGTTATTATTGAATATCCTGTGCTCAATGATGTTCTAGTAAACAGATACGTCATTAACGCACAAAAAGTGAAGACTAGAAAACGTCCCAATTGGGACGTTTGCCTTTAGTCGTTTTTATCATAATTATGCCAGTAATACGTTATAATGCCAGTAATACGTTATAATACATCATAATTATGTAGAAATACGTTTTGCGTAATTAAAACATCTAGTTATCTCTTTTACTTATTGTTTTTATCAAGCTATCCTTTTTACTTGTAACGAAATGTAAAGTAAACGGTCCCCGGCGCGGCACACTTTTTTCTGTTGTTTAGTATGGATATAACATATCTGTTTATTAGAATATCATTGACTGTGCTTCAATTTGATTGAATTATCTGATTGATAAAAAAACTAAAATAAAATTGGTATAAATTAATGATAAGGTAAACCATATGATACTCACAGATCCAGCACCAAGGAAGAAGTAGATGTTTTCGCTGAGTTTCCTCTTAGTGACCCTGACGGCCGCCATCATGCCCGCCACGGCCACGCTGGCGGTTCCTTGGATATCGTCATTGAACGTGCAATACTTGTATCTGTACTTAGCGAGGAGACGACCGGCGTTACCGAGCGCGAAGTCCTCAAACTAAGGAAACAAGAACGGGAAATTAATATGGAAAACTAACGGGAAAAACTATTCTACATACTAATAAGTATTGTTAATAGAAAAGTATCACGAATTCATCTAACAATTTATAGTTACAACAACAGCCTGTAAATTTCCCACTGCCGGGTAGTCTTACTACCTCTCACTTTGAGGAGGTTTGGAATATATTCCACCACGCTGTTCATATGATTTCTTTGAAATTCGACACATGCAGGTTTCCGCACGATGTCTTCCTTCACCGCCTATCACGAGATGAATTATAAACTATATGATGCTTGCCTGGGTTTGAAACCGCAATCATCGGTTAAGATGCACGCGTTCTAATCACTGGGTCATCTCGGCTTATCTTCTTTTATAGTATAAATATAAATATATATTAACTTTATAATATGTTCCAAACTTCTCCTCAAAGGAAGAGGAGGCCTTTAGCACAGCAGTGGGAATTTACAGGCTGTTGTTGTTATAACTTTGTTGTATTATCAATATAAACCACCTATAGTGTGTGTGTGTGTGTGTGTTTTTAATTCATTCAATTGATGTTCGGTCGCCAAAGAGACCACTTGCGATAAGGTCGCCCTTCGCATGCTTTTAACTTATTGTGTTTACTGCGCTATTGTGATGTATTGTGTTTGTGGTTTATAAACATATCAATATAAAATTGCACATAATTATAAATTCAAAAAGTTTAATTGCAAACATTAGTTTTATTCACGACTGTATTTTTTTAATGTTGAAAAAGAGTAAGTACTGAGTTTCTTGCCGGTTCCTCTTTGCAGAATCTACTTTACGAACCGTTGGTAGCTTCATTTAATTGAAAAATGACGATTCAAAAGTGCTTTTAAAAGCCTACTTGAATAAAGTTTATTTTCATTTAATTATTATTATTATTTAATAACATCATTTTCAAGTAAAGAATTAATAATCATTGAAAGTGGTTGTAGGTAGGTAAAGTCTTATTATGCACACCGTTGGAGTGTTTATTTTTTAACTACAATTGATTGAATTAATGTACATATGTATTACTCGATTATTTTCAGTCATCGAATCAAAATTAACTAGATAACTGTCAAACAACCAAACATAGTAGTTTTAAAGTGGTTTATACCACTTGGAACTCGATTGTTTCCTCCCATTAAAGAACATTAGGCAAAAGAACAAATTACTTGAAATTATTGCCATTCATTGTTATTAGGCTAAATTGTAGATATAATCTGTTACGGTTAGTGTTACCAGCTATAGAGACAGTTGATTTTTATTCAATAAACATTGTTTTATTACTTTTTTTATTTAGTACCATTAACAAATGAAGGAATGAGTATATAAGAGGAAGTTTGAAAATGACACCGATTGCCGAGAAGTTATGTGGAAGGCGGCTATCATGGTATGGGCATGAAATGCGGAGGAATGAGGAACATATTGTGAGGAAGGCCTTGAGCATGGATGTGGATGGATTAAGAGGTAGAGGACGACCAAGGAAACGATGGATGGATTGTGTGAAAGACGATATGGTCAGAAAGAATGTTAATTGTGCGATGACGTCTGACAGAGAAGTATAGAAGGAGAAGACATGCTGCGCCGACCCCAAATAAAATTGGGATAAGGGCAAGAGGATGATAACGAACCTAAACTACTTGAAGCGTATTCCAATGGAAGTAGAAAAAAAGGTAAACAAAATAGCTTATTATCATACTACAATTCAATAAATAGAGAAAATATTACTATGCATTTACAAAATATCGTATTATTAGCAAGATTTTTTTTATTACACTAATATGCAAGGGTCAAGTGGTCAACTTCACCAAAATACCGACGAGACGTTTGAACATCTAGTGTTTTATTAATTACAAGTCGTTGACTCCAATGCTCACTTACTGTAACTAACGGCAATTTATTTTACTCTTTTAAGACCTACTAACTTCCGCCTACTGTATCAAATGCATGTAGAGTCCCCCCTAGTGGGCCTAGTTGTCACTTTATTTTAATAAACTTCTTATACATATCTGTTTTATATAATTGTCAAACAGATCATGGCCATTTTTATATGAAATAGGTTACCCGTTACCTGGTGCTAAATGAAACCCCATAAACATTGGAGATGTAAAAAATTTAATCATTTCCTACATCTTCAATGCGCCACCAAAATTGGTAACTAAGTTATTATGTCCCTTGTGAGGACAAGGACAACCTCTCTCACTCACCTTTTAAACCAGAACAAAGCAATTGCAAAGCATTTGCTGCTTGGCAGTAGAGTATATGGTGAGTGGGTGGTACCTAACCAGGTACACAAAGCGATCGAGAACACAAATACGAAATTATTACAAAATTTCTAGATACTAGAAACATTGTACATGAAACAGCTGATAACAATAGACAATAAAAAAATAATATTTTCAGACACATCATCGAGACGAATATTTATTAGTTTTCAAAACCCTCCATCACGATATCATAACCTATTAACAAATCATACGACTATTGCAAATTAAATCTTATGCCTTATTAAAAAAGGTCGAATTTCCTAAAACAAAATTCTCCAAACGAACACTTACCTGTAACAGTGTGTTCTGTCCATATCTTTGGACGCACGCTTCCATGAACTCGTCAATAAATTCGTCATACTCTTTACCCCTGACTCTCTTTTGACGCAGGCCGATGTAAAGTGGGTCTTCCAGTAAATCCTGTGCAAAATAAACTCCGAATGAAAACAAAACAATATTGTATATAAAATAAGGTACGCGTCGGTAATAAAAACTTCTTATATCAATGCCAACTCTACATGAGAAAGATTAAGTTATTTTAATCTAAAGCGAGTTGAATAAACTCTACTGTATTTGTTGTGGAATCGCCGGTTGTTTATCACCCACGTAACTCTTATTATGATTAGATACTGACAGAAATCTAATGGATTAAGATATAGAAAACTTTTTTAGACACTTTTTATATTGCTTTTTCATGTGCCTACACCCTGCATCGTTATGTATGAATAAGTATGCAGTAGATATATTTTACGTAACACGTAGATGGAGAGGGGCAAAGGGCCCACCTGATGGTAAGTAGACACCAAAACCCCATAAACATGCGCTTTACCAAATATTAAATTATTATCTACGTCATCAATGCACCACCAACCTTAGGATCTAAGATGTTATGTATATTATGCCTTACTCACTCACCCTTCAAACCGGAACACGACAATACTAAATATTACTACTTAACGGTATAATACATGATGAAACTAACCCTACCACCGTATATAATATATAGAATATCTGAGAAGTATATTTTGATTAAAATATAAAATAATAATAATATATTTACTACGTCCTATTTCGTGATATAATCGACCTCTTTGCCAAATCTCATTACGTTCCGTGTAAGAGTTCGATCCAACTTCGTAACCTTGTAGCGTCAACAAAAATTCACACGTATATTTAGCTAATACTTTCGATTAAATAAAAGTACTCAACTTATAAAAAGTTATGTGTGGTCAGTAATTTCATATATAAAATAACCTTATAATAATAATTAATTTCTATACGATTTTTTTTTTATTAATGATATTTTGAAATATCTAAATTAAAATAATAAGGATAGTAAATATCTTAATTAATATATTTAAATATATTTTTACAAGTACCTGATTATCAGTTCCGACGTCTAGTGTGATCGGAAGACATTGATGTGGCTTTATGCCAGCCAGCGCTGTGTACAAGGAGAGTTTACCCACAGGTATACCCATTCCATATGCACCCAAATCTCCTAAGCCGAGGATACGTTCTCCGTCCGTGAATACTATAGCACGAACATCAGGTTCAGGCCTAAAATTAAAAAAAAATGATAAGACATACCCATCATATCATGTGAGTCCACAGATAAAAAAAAAACAGTGATAGAACTTACCAATTTTTGAGAATATTAAATATATGTCCCTTATCGTTGATGGTGATGAAGAGACCTCTAGGTCTTCTATAAATGAGACCGAATCTTTGGCAGGCCAATCCCACGGTGGGTGTGTAAACAATTGGCAAATACTTTTCGACATTCTCCGACAAAAGTCGGAAGAACAATTTCTCATTTCTGTCCTGGAAACAAATAATTTCACTGTAAAAAAAAAATCATATATCTGTGTAAATAAAGTTGATAGCAAAGAAGCTTACGTATGACAAACAAAATGAAAAAAAAAAATACTTTTATTTTGTGATTAATTAAAAATACTAAATTGACACTTCAATCTTAACCGTAATACTAAGCCCTCTGAAAATCATTATTGTTTCGTTCCACAAAAACCAAAACTTAGAACTTTCGCAATTAAACTAAGACTTTGGTTGTTTAGCAACTTTTTAATTAATATTTGAGACTTGAATACTTAAAGAACTTTTCTTTCGAGGTCTCTGTTAATATATACAATCTTCAAAACCAAAATCCAATTGCTATGCCTGTATAAGTTACCTAAATATATGTATCACCGTAACCATCTCGTACAGGATGGAGGGTCAGGATTGTCATTTAACGTAACTACATCAGCGAATGAGAAGGACAAGATATGACACCAAATAAACTGACCTAGTACACTGCAAGCTTCATAAGTAACGGAAGATGTGCGAAGCTATGGAATTAACAACTAATAACAGTAAAAGAAAATTAAATGCATGCAACAATATGTCTTTAAAAGAAACATCTGGAAACCTTAGAACCGAAGAATAACTTAGTAAATTCATTAAATCAATGGTACCTTTATGGTGTTTAGTCACCTGTAACTCGACGAGGTAAAGATATTTGTTCAGATTGTCCTCATATCTATCGATTGATATTCTGCAAATATCCAGTTGTTCCTCTTGTGATTTAAACTTTGCCGCTAAGAGACCATGAATGCCAAGGGCTTGACGCTCTTCTAATGTAAATGCAAGACCCTAAAACGAGTAAAATTTGTAAAAATCTATAAAAATAGTACATTGAAATGTAAAATCTTCGTAACGCCACTAATTTAGCGTCACAAAATCGTATGCTAATCGAAAACCAGAACAGATTTATAGTTATGTAAATGCTAATTGTCCATAGCTGCACTTGGCACTTGTAACTATTTCGCTCGGCAACAACTGCATTCCTGTAGTAATTGTGCCATAAAGTTCTGTTTTATGAAAATTTAATACCACCGGATTCGTTTATGCGCACCTTGTTAAGGCGAGGGTCCCTGAGATGATCGATACCCCTCACCATGTTGGGGCATATAATATTGCCGGTCACCTCGTGGTAGTTCCGACATTGCGAAGCCGGTTCTAATAACGCTGGACATTTTGTTAATGCTAACGCTAGAGCCCGATTCGGAACTATTCCGTTGGAGCAGCACCTAAAACAATAAATAGTATTTATCATCTTATGGTAAATAATAGATAACATAAGTAATAGTCAATTTACTCTTCGCAAAAAAAAATAACTACTACAGATATTTTTAATAATCAAAGTTATTTGTCATTTTATCTGGAACAATCTGATTTGATATAATTGCAATAGACATTATCTCTAGGCTGTATGGAGAGTGGCAAGCACATTTTTGTGTGGCAACAAAAGAGAAGTATAGTAAGATATTAAGTTTTTTAAGAAACGTATTTTCTTTTATTTTCGTTATGTGTTCGATATTTAAAATAACAGTACACAAGAATCCAGAATAGCCTAACGAATGGACCATATACATATACTGTAATCATAAATTGATCGTTAAAATATCAGTCATGTTTAGTCATGCACTGCTTTATTAGAAACATTGCTGGACTCGGAAGAAATGTGCACATTTGTATTTAATATTCATGTCATAGGGTTGCCAGTTTCACTGAGTCTGCAAAAAATAATAGTTCCATTTGGCAAGGAACGCAATCTGAATTTTTATCAGGTCAGATGAAAAATAACATTCGTAATACTTATCGGTATTATTTTCTTGTTATACTGAGAAAGTTGGAACTTGTTATTGTTCAATTTTACATTTTTAAAATCGATGTATGTAATTGTGACAGTAAATCAAGTATTAATTTTCAATTAATTTCACTTTGTAATTTAATTTGACAAGGTTGAAAAACGGAGCATGGTCCGATCGGGATGTTTACGTCATAAATGCTACGTCATAAAGACCACGTTCCGGAAAATACGGTACATCTGGCAACGTTAATCTGGAGCGTATCATCGAAGCCTTGATGTGTCGAAAGCAGTCCTAGCGGTTCTGTTTTTGTAGAACATACAATTTATAATCTTTCTCGCCTTTCATACGAGAACATAATATATATAGATTTATGATATGTAACATCTTTTCTAGCGCTTTTCTGGAATCTTTGGTCGTGATTTCGTGAAAAGGTACGGGGAACCCATTTGATTTGACCAATGAGCGCGCGATATTAGTGTCAGATGGTACCGATCAATTTTCTGAGAGAATAATGTTAGTGTTGTTTATTACAAAAGCGAGATGTCACAGATAACACATCTGACTACTATAAGGCTCGTTCTTTTCATGGCCAACCAATTATTTAATTCCGCGAAAATAAAATATAAAAATGACTTACTACTTTAATTTAGACAATTTAATGGAACTGAAAACGTATTGATTAAATATATTCAAATATTCAATTCAAGATTATTGGTTACGAATTATTGGTGAACTAAAATGTCAAAACCATGAAAAATCGTCGCTGACCTTGACTGATGTAATAAACGCGTGACGAAAGCCGGTTTAGAATGTATTTTTAATCAAACGAATTTTGTGTGACGTGATTTCTGGTATATAAGTTGCATATTTAATATATAGAATATGTTTCAAATTAATGTAACTTAATCTTAAACTATACTTGAAATTAGTAATCTTCGTCAAATAATGCAGATGCGCTCAAAGAAAAAAATATGCGAAACTATTATCCAAAGAGGTCGTTGCACTCGCTTTATCTTGGTACTTCACCAAATGCTTGACGGTGTTATTATTTTTAGCACACCAACACTAATAAATAAGGTTTTATACATTTTTGGTACTAGACAAAGATGTCACGCTGAAAACGTTAACCAAATTCAATATATACGAGTAAAACTTTAGTTTCCTGTTTGCGCATCCTTGATTTGTAACTAGTTTAAGTAGTTAAATTAGGGCATAAAATTGGTCTCATTTAAAAAGAGATAAATAGATTTCCTCCGTACGCTTTTCTGTATTAAACGAACGAAAGGAATAAAAAAAAAGTAGCTCTTAATTATACATTTCAGGATCTATTTTTTCCCAGTTGAATGGATCTGAAGTTGTTTACACCATGAACAAGACAAAAATCATTTTGAAATTACAAACATTTTTAAAAGTATGGACTCAAAATATAGTACTCAAACTGTGGAGATAAGTTCCAATTGTATTGAACCTATATAATATATTGACGTTAATTATACATGTCACCAAAAGATTACAAAATTCGTTACATTACAATGTGATGAGACAGATTGTAATCTGTCGAAATATTGTGAACTGTGAAATGGGATTGCAAATAAACGTATTATTTTTTGCTATATTGTATAAAAAATAATAGTATTGCCCCAATTAATTTACGGAATAACAAATATTCCTTTTTACCCCTCCTCTTAAGCTTATCATTTGTGTTAGGATTAGAACTACAAGGGCCCAAGGGGTCAGAATCGATCCTACGCCTATCAATTATACACTAGTTATTAAATAAACCATTGCTCTATTGACGCTTCAAAATAGCAAACAAGTTATTTAATTTCAACATAAGTTTGCACATGACTAGCATTACAAACATATTTTATTGTTATATCAAATAACGTATATAGAAGAGAAATTACCACATATATCCTAAGCATATAAATCAACATTATATAATGTATAACAGATCGCACTATTGCTTGGTATAGTGGAACATACGTGTTTACGTCATTCTTTAACTGAAGTCATTATAATTAGAGAATACTTTAAGATTTGGTACGCAAACATTGTAGTCCGGACGTCCCCGGTTACATTCATTACGTCTAGCGGACAAACATTGACTGGCGATGATCCAAAAGCCTCGTCATAGATACCAGCCGTTTTTAATCGGCAAATATAGGCTTGATTCGTAAATACATTACATATCCAGGTAATGTCATCTTGATATGGATTTTATATCGAGTACTTTCCACTGTCTTACTTTATTTAAGAATTCCATCTCGTTAAACAAAAGTTATGGATACGGGATTTATTGCAACGTTTAATATTTATAAAACATTGCGTTTGCGTCTCCATTGTCCCTATAATTAAAATAAAATAGGCATCAACCATAACTATTACAATTGTTCAGCTAAAGTGCGACTGACCTCAAAAGGTATACCAGCTGTTTGAAGCCTTAGTGACCTTAAACAATGATAATTCACGGTAATAATAAAAAACGAATATTTCGCAACATTTTGACATTTTGCCTATTCATGTTATTTAAATACAAGAATATTTAAATTACATTAGTCACGTAGCCTTAATTTAAAGCAGGCAATACTGCTAATCTCAGCTTCTTGTATCACAATATTTTAAAGTAAAACCTTTTCCGACGCGCTCCTTCTTCCGGTACGAATTTTATGGATATTGGTTAATTGTTTTTTTCAGTGAGCCAACACAGGACAAGCTGTATTAATGAATTTGTATTAATACAATTAAAACGCCTTAAAATGAGTTATTATTCGATGGGTTTGTTGGATTAGATAAACCGATTTATCGAAAACGGCTGGACCGATTTGTATTATTTAAACTATAGTCAATTATGGTAGTTAAGAAGCCCATATATTTTCATCATATATATATAACATACAGATTCAGATAACTATTAAACTGTCATAAAATGATCACCTAATCATTTCAAAAAATATTTTGATTTTAATTCTAAGTAGAGTCAGATACAAAGTTTCTTTTTTCTTGTAGTAACTAATATAATTATCATGCCCCAGTAGTTTCTCAATTACATAATACTACTTACATAATCTCTTACAACCTGACATTCGCCCACTTAGCGATATCAAAGTGTTCGAATTCAGAATTGATCCTTACAAATAAAAGCTACCGTCTCAGATCTCAAACCGTCTCAAAAACAAAAGAATAACGATAAGATGGAGTGCACATATCATTATAGGGAAGCAACAAAACTAAACACAAAATTCAATGTGATTGCAACAACCCAGAAGGGTTAGTTCATTGTTTGTATTGTCATACGTCAATAATAATTTATAATTAAAATGAAAGCACTTATGACTTTTTCATTCGCTTTGGTATTGGCTTGATACATTCATTGAGGATGAGATTTAGATAGAATAAGTCCACACTTCATCGAATATTCGCATAAACATAGAACAAATAAGATAATCTATTCGTTTAACGCCATTTAATTAATATTCATGTTTAATCACTACTTAATTATCGTAAAACATTTGATTACAAAACATATTATCAAAAGTGCAAACTAGAATATTGATATGAGTCTGTCTAACAATGGAAATCGATATCCAGTCAATGTCAACGTATTCAAACAGTTGACTATGTAACATTATACTAGCCGTACATCGCGGTTTCATTCGCGTTTCCTATTATAATGATATATGAATTATTATATAACAATATAATTTAAGGGATACCATCTGAACATCAAAATAGTGTATCATTGTGGGTAAATTTTCAACATTTCGCATCTGAAAAACGAAGTGATTTCTTAGAGATTAACACTGCTGTATCACTGTACATAAATAAATACATTTCATTAAATAAACAGTTTTTATCACATGAATAGATGTTTATGGCTAATTCAACTAACAAAATGTAATTTAATCGCAAAAGAATTGAAACGTAATCGTTGTAATTTAGCCGTTTTCATTTCTACTAGCAGAAAAATTCGGTTCTATCGAAGATGCATCGTAATAGTCACGGGAATGTATAAAATATTTTTTGTATAAATTATAATCGTAACAATCTAGTAAAACATATTCTCGATTACAATTAACCTGAGAAATATTTGGGTTAATGATCGAACTTGTATCGAATAAGAATCGGAGAAGTATCGTAATCATTGTATAATTTATAACGACAGAATTGACCCCTGATCTAATCCTCATAGCGATCGGAGAGAAACGCGTTAAAATTCTGATATAGTCTAGAATACACGAGAAATCATTTATCATAATCTCGATCATACCCCTCGGATCGGGATTATGATAATTGATATTCCCCGGGATTATCGCGTTCAATCAAGCACAAACTCTACAGCTATATAACAATAATATATTGATAAAATCCGACAACCGTATCGCAAGCACGACGACCGTCATAACAAGATATTACGTTAATTACAATTTTCGTGGCTAGGCTTTTTGTGATAACATCGTCTGTTTTTTGGCATTGACTCATAAAGAATTAAAAAAAACAATAGCAATATGAGTAATGATAAATCCATGATAACTTGTTTCTGTACCTACAAATTGCATAAATAAATTTTAAAGAATATACCAAGGAAATATTAGATACAACAGTTCTATATAGAAGTCTTTAATGTTGATGGTAAGATCACAACTAAAAAAGAGATATATATGGAAATTGTAAACAGATTTTAAGTATTCATTTTTTTCTTTAGTAGGATATACTTCGAAGATAATCCCATACAAAATTGATGACAAACCCCACCCATGAGCTGAAAGATTTAGACTTGTTCCTACAAATGCTGGAAGTGCTCTAATTATTCACAAATTAATTACCACACCAAAGAATTGCAAATAAGATTTAAACCACTACTGCAAAATTAGATGTTTAAATATTTCAATAGGTATAATATTATATAATCATTATTGTCCTTAAAATTTAATCGTCTTCTTGTGATTACTTGATATGAATTTTATATCTTCCCAATGCATATCCTTAAATTAAATTAATTAATTATTTGTAAAAAATAGTTGTTTTGTAACTTAAGATAAGTGACATTTATATTCAATTAAGATTTAGTACTTAATGTGTATATAATTCAAAATATTATACTTTACATAATATGTTAATATTATGATATATATATATCTTAATAGTGCTTTTGTACACTAATATTATGGTATACATTCAGACAGAAATTAGGGAAATAAAGAATTATAAGTACAATTGCCAAGGTGAGATAAGTAGGTCATTCCAAAAATAGGTCACATTATAATTATACTCACTGTAAGCTTTAAGCTAATTGTTTGAAAACAAACAAATACCAATTTAGAAATTAGTAATGCATAAAATATGACAGAAATTTATACATATTATATAGCAATAGTTATTTACTTGTAATGAATAATTATGTTTTATTTTGAATTTCTTATTTTTAATACACTATTCACATTGTTTTGTTTTATTAGGAATATTGATTAAAATAGACCAAATATAATTTTTTTTTGTTAAGTATTTTAGTTAAAGATTATTTTTAGGAAGAAATTTATAAATTAAGTAGGAAAGTGAAGAAATTTATTTTAACGTGATTAAGTTACTACAATTAAGTAACATGAATTTGGGAATATGTTTACGGATGCGTCAATTTTCTCAGAAACATGATATCATTATAGGCAGTAGCACTACGGACGAGATCAATAGCCGCAGCCGCGAATCTTAGGTTAAGGAATATTCTGAAATAAAGGTAGCATATCTATGCAATATATCGCATTTATTTTAAACACAATGTGTAGGAATAAATAATAAACCAATATATTTTTGAATATTTTGAAGTTATAAGCATACAAAACTTTGAGACTTCGTTTTAAAATTAAATATTTGCAAATTCCTAGGTTTAAATATTTTTTTTTAAAATAGAAATACTAAAACTCTATAAAAACAATTCTATTACCACGACAACCTCCAATTTCAGCACAAATCGAATAAAACACAGGTGTCACGTTATGTAAACTCCAAAAATAAACGAAAAGCTACTTACAAAAACGACCTGGGAATACTGGAAAACATTTCAAAAAATATTTTTCATCTGCAAAATGCCAAGCTTCCTTATTTGACTCACTATTCGAAAACTTATTTTTATAATATTATATCGTCCTCCATGTGTAGCACTAACCGTGAGATTTCCAGCCCGTATATTTTAGACTGGCTGACGACTCCACGAACTGACTGTTGTTTAGAGCTTGCGAATATAGGCCAGAGACTATATAAACTTCTTATGATATAGGCGAGGCAAGCACAGATAATACAATATGAGATAAGAAAGCGCAGATAGAGTTTTGTCTCTTTCATTTTAATATTAAACAATTTTATGGTAAAAAATGATGAGATTGATGATGTGTAATAATAGACTAAAAATGTATTTTTGCCATAAAATTATCTAGTAAAACAAATTAAATATTTAAAAAACTAATTCATATCCATATTTTTTGGGTATTATAACATATTATATTATAACAAGGAAAGTAACACAATTTATGATCATATCATATATAGATCATATGATACATATTTTAAGCCTAATCAACTAAAAGGCTCGTGTATTGCCTGGCTATATTATAATACTCTATTAGTGAAAAGTCTCAAAAATGCCAAATAAATGAGAAAGAATAAATAACCTCCTTTAGACTTCGAAAACACATTCGGTTTACGCTACCCCCAAAAACCAACAATTGCCGGGCAATAGAATATAATATTAGAAACCAAATTATAGTAATAAGCCATAGAAAATAGAAATGGGGCTATCGGCTTATTCTAAGCAGTAAAATATGGTCCGTGTTAGTCGTTGAAGACGATGTCGTTGTGCAAGCTCCGCTGGGAATTTAGTATGAGTGGGTGATATATCATTTTTTTTCAGGATTCAAATGAATTTAAATAGCCATCTTAAAATCGCGAAAATGTGTATCTTCGGAAAATACCAAGCTAAAATAATCATATGACGCAATATAGGGTTGCAAAATGAATGATAAGTCATCGATGAATGCATTCCAGTCGCTCTAGTGACTGATTCCGTCTTATTAAAATTCTCAGTAATTCTTTAAGCTGATCTGTGATAGAGTAATTACATACTTTATCATGAAAGATTATACTTAAGCATTCATTTTACCGTTGGTTCGATATCTAAAAGGATAGGGTACAAATAAAAAAACTCTTTTTATAGATTAATGATCATAGGCTAATTCTAAAAGTAAGCCCTACAGTTAGGTGCACTACGATATTAAATCCCGGGATGTAATATATAATAATATATAAAAACCCCCGGATGTTTTTAAATTCAAACATATATTACATGGAGAAATTAATGCTACTAACACATCTCATGACCAAAAAATGAAATTAATAAATATTACATTCCAATATATAAATGAAAAGAGATGTAACACTGATTATATGCAAAACATTATACTCTATGAAGGAAAAGTACAAAATGTTTAATTATTACAAAATCTGTATAAATTTATATTATTTAAGGTATAAAGTTAATAGCAAATAAAAAATATTTAAATAGGTGATATTACTCCATAATTGATAGACAGCACTTTTTTCGTGCCTTCAAATAATATGAAATCAGACTTCACTGATTTATGTTGGCTCTATGGTATACAAATAGACTGTTTGACATTTTATTTGACAGAAAAAACATCTGATCGAATATAATTAAAAGATATTGTTTTATAATTTATTTGTCATTATAAGCTTAGATTTGTACCTCAAATGCCATGATTCGCGAAGACGATCCCCAGTTTCGTATAACTCCTTTTCAACAGATGGCATCAGCATGCTCTGGTGCACTAATAACCTCCTTGTTTAGTGAGTTTTCCGGTGTTTTTTATATGATTTGTAATATTTTTACAATGGACTCAATGCATGATTAACTCTTACTTTGCAGTGACTCCATTGGATGTAGTAAAAATAAGGTTACAAGCACAACAGAAGGCTTTATTATCAAATAAATGTTATTTGTATTGCAATGGTTTAATGGAACATCTTTGTCCTTGCGGAGAAACTGCTTGGATACCTAGACGAGTTCATTTTCATGGAACGATGGTGAGTTTACTATTCTTGTATATCATCTTACAAAACTCAAAATAGATTATCAATAACCAACAAGATCTAATGAAGATGAGAAACAAAGATATGGAAATTAACCAATGACTCATATGGTTTTTATTTTTACTTTTATTACAGGATGCTTTTTACAAAATTGCTAAATATGAAGGGGTACCAGCATTATGGTCTGGCCTTAGTCCTACTCTAATTCTTGCACTTCCATGTACTGTAATTTATTTTGTCTCATATGAACAACTTAGATTTCGGATGAAAAATTTGTACAACAACATTACTGGCAACAGTAAGTATAATATTAAAATAAAATGAACATTATTACAACATGACTTTTCATAATGTACACAAAATTGGCTCAGAATGTTTTGCTATATAACAAATCTTATTGAACACATATATAATAACACCTATTTAATAATAACACTCTGTGAATTGACTATTAAATTTTTTTAGGTGGCCAACCTATGTGGATTCCGATGATAGCAGGTGGTACGGCAAGAATAACTGCTGTCACTCTTTTCAGCCCATTAGAATTAATTAGAACAAAAATGCAATCTAAGAACTTGACTTATTCTGGTGATTATTAGTTTAATTTTTTTATAATGAAATAAAAAATATCATGAACTTGATTGAAGTGTGTTTCAAGTTGAAAGAGACAAAGCTAGAAAAGGTCTTTGATATTTTAATTTATTTTGTTGCAGAAATTAATTTAGCCTTACGCCAAGTCTTAAAGTATGAAGGTTACAGAGGACTGTTTCGTGGACTAGGATCTACATTATTAAGGGATGTACCATTCTCAGGTAAATTATTTTGTAAAATTCTTGTCTTTAGACAATATGGTTTTAATGTGATAAAACAGTATTTCAAGTGAAGCAAGATAAAATTTTTTTACTGATATTAGTGATTTCATTTATATCTTACAGGACTATATTGGTCCACATTTGAAACTACAAAGAGGTTGTTCAACAAACCGGAGTCAGAAAAAAATACATTCCTTTTTAACTTTTTCTGTGGATCAGTAGCTGGCAGTGTATGTATTTGAAATTTCTTTAAAAAGATTATATCCTGTAAATGTATGGTGCAAATTACAAATAGCAAAATAAAATTATTTATGTTGTTTTACAGATTGCAGCTTTTATTACTTTACCATTTGATGTTGTAAAAACTCACCAACAAATTGAATTAGGGGAAAAAGAAATTTACACAGGTGAGACTAATTAATAGTTCCCTATTACATTTTATATATGTGGGAGTAATATATTTATAAAAATGAATGTATTTCTTTAAAAATAAAACCTACTACTACACAAAATAAAAAAATAATCGATATGTATGATCAATTCACATAATTTGCAGATGGTAAGGTGCATCAGAGAGCTTCGAATATGAAAGACATAGCAAAGACTATTTATAAGAATCATGGTGTCAGAGGGCTATTCACTGGCTTGTTACCTCGAATATTTAAGGTTGCTCCAGCTTGTGCTATTATGATCGCAACATTTGAATATGGAAAACAGTTCTTCCAAAAATATAATACACAGAAATATAAGGAGAAAATGCAAAGGTATAATGCAAATGATTAAAATTTTATATTCTCTTTAACTGCAAATTTATTACCTACAATAAATTTGGCTTTGATTTTTTTAATTTGCTTCTTAAAGAATATATTAATAGTTTTTGTTTAATTTCAGACATGGAATAGACATTAAGATAATTAAATCTGATTAACTTGATCGCACAATTATAAGTCTGTTGTTTAGGTATTATACTGTTTTAGTTTTTATTTTACAAGTAGATGCAAGATTATTATTAATGCTATATGATCAAAGATCAAATTCCAAACCTACGTAGGTTTGGAATTTGATCTTTCTTGTTATCACTTATCATTTTGGATTTACTTTAATTATTAAAAGTGCTATGTATGATAATAATCAGTAAGCTTATAAATGTCATTTAGTACATTAGCAAGTAGGTAAGTTTGTATTTCTTTTACGTGTATTTAAAAGTATGCACTATAGCTAGTATTGTATACAAAAAACAGTTATTAAAATAGTAATATGATTTTGTTGTTCCAGGCATCATGACATAGTTCTAATGAGCCAGCCATCAAGTAATAAAGAATATACTTCTTTATAAGGAGCTTGATATAAAACAAAAATATTACGAACTAAGGGGTTGATTAAATGGTCTGTAGGAATTGTACTTGATTATTTTTAGATTCAAGTTAATTATCATCAATAACATGATCACTATAAGTGTTCTAATCATACATTTAAAAGCTAAAAACATCTATGTACAACTATTATGTTATGAATTCATTTTCTTTCATTGAATTTTATTTGTTGTATTCATTTGACTTTTATAAAAGTAAAAGCAAATAGATTGAAATTTTATCATTAGTGATAGTACTGTAGTATTTTATTGAGTTACCAAAGCAATTTCATTGGGCTTAGGTTATATGAATTCCATTTTACTAGATGTAATAAGGTGTTGTAAATATTACAATGAAATGTAAATAACTTTTAACAAAAAATTTTGTTTTATTACCCATATTAATAAACAAGTGTATGAGTAATCAGTCCTAAATTACCGTTTGTACATGAAAAAACAAAATATTAAAATAAAAACAGCATGTTTACAAAAAATATTTTAATATTATTCCTAAATAATTATTAATGTACAATAGATCCTAAAGGTTCCGCTCTTATATTACCAAGGTCCAATCTGCTGTCAATAGACTCATCTATTTGACCGACGATTGCTATGTTATCGCCTCGAATTATATGAAGTCCGAGTACAACTTGTGCTACTCCGGTGGACGATGAAAATACTCGTTCGTGGGATTCATCCAATATAATGTTTATCGTTTGGTCGAATCCCTTTAAAGTACCAATAAAATTTCGTCCATCAGCGGTTATCACAGAAACTGTTTGGTTAATATAGTTCTCAAGACCTGATGCCATATTAATACTATTATTTGTAGTTATTAAAACAGAGAACAAAATATTTTCTTTGGTTATTAATGCAGCCCAAGCGTTTTTATTTCAACGACAGAAGTTCATAACATTGTCGAAACAAATGTCAATCTCGGTTTTATTCAATTTATTAGTCAGCTCTGGATACTAGACTTTCAGCCTTCTTTAAATTCGACTGACAAGCCATAATTTAAAACTTTTTAATTCGTAAAATGAACAAAATTTACCTTTTTTACATTAAATTGTAATAACTATATCATAATGTTCAAAAAATTATTTTTTTCAACAAAATTTAAATTATAGTAATATTAATACGACATTACTATTTACTAGACTGATTGGCTTGGCTTTATCAACTTAAGTTAATAACAATATATTTTTGTACGAGGCTTAATTTTGTTTTAGATAAACATGTAGATAATTTGTTTTTACTGTTCACTTTAAAAAACAATAAAGGATGTCAGTCTTAACAACAGTGACAACACTGACAGTTAAGTGATTCGTTTTTGCTGTTTTAAGTTTTAACTCAAGATGTCACTATGACAGTGACCAGTGTGACTGGACGGATCGTGTGCTCAGTGCTGACGGATGATAGGTTTAAACTTTTCTCTATTATTATTCAGACTATAGAAGTTCAGAGTTTAGTATTCATCACAGTAAGTGGTTGCAACAAGTATGTTTTAAGCAAAAGTATATTGTAGGGAGCATACCAATTAATCATTTAATATAGATATAGTTACAATGTCTACTTCCATCGTTCAGTATATACTCCTTAGAAGTGATTTATTTAAAGATTTGGGATGGTCTGTTGGTGCTTTAGTGGCACAGGCATGTCATGCATCCACAGCCGCTCTCCATATATTTAAAGAAGATGAACATACAATACAATATCTCAATGATTTAGAAAATATGCATAAAGTTGTTCTAGAAGTAAGTATATACTCAAATGTCCTTTTTTAACATTTTAAAATGAAGATTTTTAATATTATGTCATGGCAATTTTTTTGTATTTTTTGATAAATATTTAACATATAAGGGTATTAATTTTTTGTCAGAGTAGAATCAAACCATTTCCACTCAACGCCTGTGTAAGAGCCATATAAAGAGGACTTTTAAGAACACCTAGCATTCAACTTTAATCACCTGCACAGTGGTTATGTTCATATGTAATTTAAATATTAACAAGATAAGTTATTTATAAATGTTTTCTTATATTTCTTTAATATATTTCGTGCTTTGTCATTCTTATTTCATCCATAGGTACCTAATGAAGAATCCTTGAAAAAAATTGCAGAAAAATTAAAAGAAAATTCAATATCTCATAAGTTATGGATTGAACAACCAGAAAATATACCTACATGTATAGCTTTAAAACCTTACCCAAAAGAAGAGGTTAAGAAATATGTTAATAAATTCAAATTATATAAAGCAACAATGGATAACTAGGACATATTTTTAATACATCATATATATTAATAAAACTTAATACAAAATATTTGTTTTATTCTGTTGTACTACAAATTATCTTATTAGGCGTTATAATATGACCAAATACCAATCTATATATATACACCTATGCATAATGCATATACCAAAGCTACCTGTACTGAAATAGAATACAGAAAAATAATATTTTCTCTAAAATTATATTACTCTTATATATGCTTAGAGAAAAACAAATACTTGCATACCTTAATTATTTTACCTTATCAAATAAAGTTAATTGTTACAAATTATTAATTGCAGTTGGAACTGTAGTTTATTATTATTGAACTTATCAGTTCACATTTTTATAATATCGTTGCGTGGTCGTTTGTATGTGTTACAATTAAAACTTTATGTTTACCATGTGATATAAAACAGAATTAAATAGAACAATATTGTCTTTCAATGTTTATAATTATTAGTGTAGTTGTACACATAGCTGTAAAGTAGCAACACTCCATATTAAATTACCTATAGCAACACTAATGATGTTGTCATAGATGGTTTTGTAAAAAACATTGGTTGAATGAGTAAACTTAAACTATAGTTTGTATTCAATTCTAATTTAGATTGTAAAAACTTAATTGTGACTTGTTGAATATCAAGATTAGTTGTTCTTTTGAATGGTGGGTATAAGTTAAACATTTCTATAATCATTAATTATGTCAAACAAATTCGTAGATTATTGCCAGACAATTTGTCATACTACAATCTACATGCATACGAGAAGGAAAACGTAAATTTGTGCTCAATTATAGGCTCTTTTTTTTCTTGCTGTACATAAATCATGAAAAAGCCATTATTCTATTAATTATGTAAGCTCGTATTGTCTTTAACCGGATATATTGTATGTGTCAGCCTGTAATTGTAATGCATTCGATGATGATTAATAATTAATTGGATCATATAAAAACATAACATTCTTGACATACTCGATGTTTGTAATTAAATGTTTAACGAATTTTACAGGTTTAAAGCACAAGAATGGCTTCATCTAACACCTTACAAAAGGCCATTGATCTTGTAACGAAAGCTACGGAAGAGGACAAAAATAAAAATTATGAAGAAGCCTTACGACTTTACGAACATGGTGTAGAATATTTTCTGCACGCTGTTAAATATGAGGCTCAGGGTGAAAGAGCTAAAGAAAGTATAAGAGCTAAGTGCTTACAATATTTGGACAGGGCAGAAAAACTTAAGGAATATCTTAAGAAAGATCGTAAAAAAAAGCCTGTGAAGGATGGTGAATCCAACTCCAAAAGTGAAGATAAAAAAAGTGACAGCGACAGTGACTCTGATGACCCGGAAAAGAAAAAATTACAGGGAAAATTAGAGGGAGCCATTGTTGTGGAAAAGCCGCATGTTAAATGGAGTGATGTTGCTGGGCTGGAGGCTGCAAAAGAGGCGTTAAAGGAGGCTGTCATATTGCCTATCAAATTTCCCCACTTATTCACAGGTAAGAGAATTCCATGGAAGGGAATCCTCTTGTTTGGACCCCCTGGTACTGGTAAGTCATACTTAGCAAAAGCTGTGGCTACAGAAGCAAACAACTCAACATTCTTCTCTGTGTCATCATCTGATCTTGTTTCAAAATGGCTTGGTGAATCAGAAAAACTAGTGAAAAATTTGTTTGAATTGGCACGTCAGCATAAGCCAAGCATCATATTCATTGATGAAATTGATTCCTTGTGCTCATCTCGTTCTGATAATGAATCTGAATCAGCTAGAAGAATCAAGACAGAGTTTCTTGTGCAGATGCAAGGTGTAGGAAATGATATGGATGGTATTTTAGTTCTTGGAGCTACAAACATACCATGGGTCCTTGATGCAGCTATAAGGAGACGTTTTGAGAAGCGTATCTATATTGCATTACCAGAAGAACATGCTCGTTTGGACATGTTTAAGTTACACCTTGGGAATACAAGACATCAGTTAACAGAACAAGATATGAAAGTATTAGCATCGAAGACTGATGGATATTCTGGAGCTGATATAAGTATTGTTGTTCGTGATGCATTGATGCAACCTGTTCGTAAAGTGCAGTCTGCAACACATTTTAAGAAAGTCACTGGACCTAGTCCTACTGACCCCAATTTAATTGTCAATGATCTTTTGACACCATGTTCTCCTGGTGATCCTGGAGCTATGGAAATGACTTGGATGGATGTACCAAGTGATAAACTTGGGGAACCACCGGTTACTATGTCAGATATGCTCCGGTCTCTAGCAACTTCAAAACCAACTGTTAACGATGATGATATGATAAAATTGAAGAAGTTCATGGAAGATTTTGGTCAGGAAGGTTGATTCCCCTCTTCAGATTTACCTAATTTATAGTGTTAAGCAGATTATAAAGCACAGTGCCTATATTTTTGCGAGAGCTTTTTACAATAACTATGATTTTTGTTCTTTCATTAAAATAATTTGTGTGATTATCATTTAATTGCTTATAAAATATATGATAGTAAAATAAGCTCTATGTTAATTATTTAGATTAATGATACAGTTAAAAGTCTGGAAAATAAAATGTTTGTTAAAAATAAAGAGATATTTAATTCTTACTGCAACTTAAATATATTAATGTTATTTACTATTAAAGGAAATTAGGAGAAATTAATTCAATATCATTTCATTGATTATATTGTTAGGTATGTATTGATTATGTGATCTTAAAGATTTTAAATATCATGTAAATGCTTATATGATAGAATAGAATAATTCAGTCACATGAAAAATGATTATAATATTCTATTCATTATCTTGTAACAAATATATAATTCTGTATTTTTTCTTTGTATTTAGTTCTATCTACACTTTTATTTGTTACGTCCATCATACAAAAGTCTTTAAAATTTAATGTAATTTGTCATCTGTCTTCATTATAACTGATATACAGAACAGTAACAACTTCTGTAAGTGTTCATTATACATGTAAGATGGATTTTTTTGGAACTAGTATGCATTTTGGTTAAATTGTGTAGATGGATTTTCTCATGTTTTCCATAGAATATGAAGAACCATGATATATGAAATTATAGATATAGTTCATTAAAATTACATGTTTCAAAAACTTTATTGGTATGTTCTTATATTTTAAACTTAAATTTTAAATATATTTTTTTATGAAAATCTGTATATCGATTTTTTTTTAAATAGCACTTTAATTTAATTAAGTCTGTATTCTTGTAACATTAGTTCGTCTCCATTCATTTTGTATGTAATAACATAAGATTGAATTAAAATTTAATTAACTGACCAATTACTATTATTTTTTTCCGCTGATGTATTAAAACACGAATAAAAAAGAGATTTATTTATTTACAATAAAATAATATAATGTGAGTAATTAAATTTATCACGACATTATTTGGAGAATTTTGTTGACACATCCAATCAGCATTATTAAATTTATGTTCGGCGCTCCTCTCCAATTCGAAGAGCTTGTTTCTGTAAAAGCCAAATTAGTGGTGTAATTATTTACATATTATACATGGTACACATTTTAAATTTTAAGTAATCGTATCATATTTTAAAATTATATATTAAAGCTTGATTAACATTTTCTTTGATGCAATGCAAGCTTTATAATTTATAGATCTTTTGGCTACATGTGACATTTTGAATGATAGTTGGATTCACTTACAATTTTTTTTATATGTAGGTATATTTATGTTGTGAATAATTCTCGGTCATTCGCCACTAATATCATTAGCAATTAAGGAAATAATTTCCAATGAAATAACATACCTATTGACACAGTTCGCTCTCGTTTATGCGTGCCAATGATGGCAACACAGCGTATCTTCATGTGACGTCTAGCGGGGGCTCGCAAACCGAGGGTAGACATCATTAAACCTTGAGTGGCATGTACGGCGTCGTAAGGTATTAGCCATGAACTTTCCGTGACCTGTTGATTACCACATGTAAAAGGTAATTTCTAGGATACAATCAAATCGCAAGAAACGTCAACATTACCATAAATAATTATTTATTAAAATAATTCACATATCATTAACTATCTGACATTACAAATACAAGTACAGTCGAGGTAAGAAAAGGTTCGTCACCTTAAGATCTATTTTCGTGTGCTCAGTATGTTTGATAATCTGCTGTACCGATCGAGACTGACATATTGCGTCGCGATAATTTGATGTTAAGATTCAAAAGGAGATGAACAATAAGGTAATAAAATGTATAAGAGTTTAAGACTTGATAAAGGAATGAATTTGAAATCTGACGAAGATTTTCTTACTCTGACTGTACATTTCTAAACCGACTTCGGAAAATGAGGTTTTTATTTTGTAAATAAATATTTATATTTTATAGAAATAATTCATATATCATATCACCATAGTATTAATACATTTCATTGTCCAACGTTCAATTTTCAATATAATCCGTTTCTAGTCAAAGATAACAATATATTTTAAAATCCTATACAACCTTTTCACCATTTATGAGCCATTGCAAATCCGGCGCCGGGAACGCTTTAGCAGAGGTGCAGTTAACATCGAGTGGTTCACGTAATTCATATATTCGTTCGTGTCCAACTATACGAGGACTTTCACGTGGAAAATCTGAAATTTGTTATACGAAATGTTATAGGTAGTGAAATTTTCAAATATCTATCGAGTAAGAGTTTTAATTCGAGGAGTCGAGATGGCCCAGTGGTTAGAACGCGCGCATCTTAACCGATGATTGCGGGTTCAAACCCAGGCAAGCACCGCTGTTTCATGTGCTTAATTTGTCTTTATAATTCATCTCGTGCTCAGCGGTGAAGGAAAACATCGTGAGGAAACCTGCATGTGACAAATTTCATAGAAATTCTGCCACATGTGTATTCCACCAACCCGCATTGAAACAGCGTGGTGGAATATGTTCCAAACCTTCTCCTCAAAGGGAGAGGAGGCCTTTAGCCCAGCAGTGGGAATTTACAGGCTGTTGTTGTTGAAGGGTTTTAATTGTAAAAATAAAATCTTCTATACTTTCTATTTATATTCCCTGTTTCAACCTAAATATATTTGAATAATAAGAAATCATTCGTAACAAAAGCGTTTAAATTATTTTTATTATTTTTGTATAACTCGATATATATTCGTTATTACTTACAATAAACTTCCATAAATGTCTCCGCCTGCGCAGAATGGAATGAAGGAGCTTCTTCTGAAACTTCACAGCGATATGAACCCCTTGATTTCAAAGTCAATTCTCGTAGATGTACACGTCGAGCACTAGATTTCTCTAACTGTGGCATAAAGAACAAAAATTATTTATTAATTTATAAAAATATACATATATTGCACCACAATTAAATATTTCATTTATTAAGTTATTTTATATTCGATAAATATTCATCGTAAAATGCTAATATTAAAAATACCTGTATTTAATTGTATTTTTAGTGTTTCGAAGTATTCAAGTTATATAAGCAGGGGCTGTAGCCCCCTTTTGATATATATTTGTTTGTATTGATGCTCTTTTTCATGTTATTATTTAGATATTGTATTTGTGTAAATAAATAAAAATAAAAAATAATATGGAAAAAAAACTGTACCTATAGCCGTAAAATGTCTTTCTTATGGATCTTAAAGAAATAACGGAAAAAGTTTTTTGAGGCACATTTTTTTATTATTAAAAGATTAAAACTACAAACCAAAAAAAAAACTTTATGTAAATTAACATTATAAGGGTAATTTACGATTGAAAAGCAACATATTATATTATATGACATATTTAATTACTCTTTTATATTAAATATAAAAGAGTAATGAAATAAAGAAATCTTTATAATTTAGTTAGTAATATATAAATTAGTAATTCTATCTAAAAATAATAACTTTTTGACTTACATCAACTCTCACGCCCTCTAATTTATGTGCATGTTGAGGGGGCCTTAGCCGTGGCATGTAACGGTAGAACTCTTCATTATCACGATACCACTTCACTGAATATAACTTGCCTCCTTCAAGATCGTAGTCGCAAGTGAAGGTAACTGACTCACCTCTCTGCTTGAGAGTTGGAACTGATATTCCTACCACACGAAGACAAATTGACACTAAAACGTAAAATATTAAAATTAGATAATGATAAAACTGGCACGTAGAAATTACCAAAATTTTAGAAAGATTAGTTCTTAATGAGCATGTAAAAAATTAAATGTATCTTTAAAGCTTAATATTTTTTAATTTACATAATATTTTGTTAGGTTTCTGCACTTTTAATACAATGCGATATAGTTTGCAGAGCCGTATACTGGTAATCTTTAATTTAAATAATTATCACATTACATTAAATAATTACAACAATTAAAATAATTATCATAAGAATTAAGAGATCGAGAAGAAATTCTAATGTTCCAGGTGCGATAACAACCGACGAAATTAACTTATTGTTCTGTGCATCATATTCGCTATTCAAAACAATGGCGTAGCTATCGTAGGGCCAGGTGGTGCAGTGCACCAGGGCCCCGGAGTTCAGGGGGCCCTCTAAACTAAACCTTAAGCTTCTGAAGCTAGAAAATCATAACCCTGCGTACAAGATTTCTTATTTGGTATCTATAATTTTAAAAGGTAATTATTAGTTAAAGAGGGGGTGAGGGCCCAATTCTTTTTCTATGCACCGGGGCCCTTCCTCACCTAGCTACGCCACTGATTCAAAACATTAATTTCCTCAATATATCTAAATACAAATTTTATATTATAATATTTAATAGTGTAAAAGAAATTTTTATTATAAGTATTATTAAATTTACCTTCCAAATTGACAAAAAGGAAACTCCAAAATACAATAATTTTTCTCATTTTTCGTAGACTTATAAACAGTATAATATTACGAATTCTCTTAAAAAAGCCATAACTATTAATATTTTATAATTTCGTTATTTCAAAACGATATCAGTTAAATGGATTTGAAAACATTTATTATTATTTTTTGTATTTAAGTTATACGCTAATAAACAAATTGTCGTGTACGTATTATTTTATTCGCGCACGAACGACTTCGGAATGGTTTACGCAAATACGAGCGTAGCGTAGCGCGTGCCGTAGGCAACTGTTGCTACAAATGATAGTGGCACACCGGTTCGCTACGAATGTCTACGGGTTTTTCACGAGTCTGGCCTCCTTATGGATGGTGAAAAGTACACTAGGCTTTTTTGTTACACTTTTACACATTTTTTTAAAATTTTGCTTTTATAAAATTGACTAAATATTTCGATTACGTACATAACGTATAAATCTTAGGCTGATACACATATAAACTTATAACACATATGTTAAAATATAAAAGTATATTACGTAATATATGTGTTTTTTTAAGAATTAAGTATATAGTAACGAAAATGCAATTAAATTTGTGGCATTAGAGGGACTTATTTTGGGTCGCATTAGTATCGTTAGCGTATCAAAGTGCTGGACAAGGATTAGTGAGGGATTTAATAAATAGGTAATTCGCTAATGGTGTGCCAGTGAGTTTTCCATTTGGTCTCTGTGTTTATATTTTAATTAATTAAAAAAATGTTTTATCTCAGTAGCGTTACTTGTAATATTTGTAGTCATTTATATTCGTATTTAGCTTTTATTTTGAAGAAGCATATGAACAGCCAATAAGGATAATGTGAGATACAAGTAACGTTCTTCTACTTGTGTACTTATGTAATCGAAAAACAACAAAACAAAGTGCTGTTACGTTTCAGAAGATTATTTATAAATGTAACCAGAACTTGTTAAACAACTCAAAAGCAATATTATTCTATTAAAAAAAAAATCTTTTTTAAAATTTGTTTGCAAATCGTATGTAATTATCTACTTGGGCGAGTCTACAGTTTACTCTATACGATTTTACTTATAATGCTATAAGCTATCATTACGTTTTAGACGAATTATAGAAGTGGACTTTGCTCTACCGTAAGGAGCTTAAGGCAGGGTTTCAAGTATTCATTGCCGTAATACATAAATGTTTCACACTACACCTCTTGAGTTCTCATTAGAGAAACACTTCTGAAACTTGCTCTCAATTCAAATTTTAATTATAATTTATTTAAATGTTGTTCTCGTATTCGGAGAACTTCAGCATTAATATAGTGTTTTTTGTAGATAGAAAGGTATATGTTCTTACGTTTATTTTAATATAAATTTAAAGGATATGAAGTTATATTTCCGACTGAATTATAAATAATCATGTTTAGATAAATTGAAACCATTTTTCACATTTATAACATTATAGAATTACATTCGAATGAAAAAACTCATTCATTTATTTAAAAAAAAATACATATATCCATCTTTACTAACAATATTTCTTTCCGGCGCCAATGGGAAAAGTCATAGCTTCATTTCAAATTTATTGGTAGCGTGAATTTCCTTTGAACTCGTTGATAACGACTTCTGTGGGTATCTTTTTGCATAATTTTGTAAAATCTTATCATTCGAAGAAATATTTACGTTAATTCCAGACAAAATTAGTTGAAGTTGATTGAAGTGAATATATATAGGTACATATTTGTATACATATTTTGAGCTTTCAATCCAAGATGTTTTTGATAATGTGCTTTGTAACAAAATTTTATAAATGCGGCTTGGCTTTAATATCGACTTGTAAGTCGAATGTCCCTTCTTATATATGAAGTGTATTCAAAGACAGTCTATTTATGTAATTATTATTCCAAATTACTTCTTAAAATTAAATATAACGTAATTTTAAAAGAACACATTTCTTAAAATTCGGTAACAAGCAAAGCCTCCTGGTATTGCAGATGTCCATTGACAGTAGTAGTTCCATCAGATGAGACCTGATGAGATCCTGACCGTTTGCTACCTTTAACATAAAAAAAATTGAGTTCTAAATATAAAATTGTTTAGGTATATCTAGGAATTATAATAATAAATATAAAACATACATTTTTGGAATGTGACTACCACCGCCCATGGACATCTGCAACACCAGGGGGCTGCAGGTGCGTTGCGGTCTTTAAGAATGGAGCACGCTCTTTTCTTGAAGGTTCCCATGTCGTATCGGTTGGGAAAAACTGCCGGAGAAAGCTGGTTCCACAAAGTGGATGTGCGAGGCAGAAAATGTCTAAGTAATCGCGCTTTGTGGATTTCCGGACATCAAGGTGGTGTGGGTGAAACTTCGAATTTTGACAGTCCGAAGGTGAAATTCAGCAGCCGGGATTAATCCGAACAATTCCTCGGAACATTCCCCGTGTAAAATCCGGTAGAAGATGCAGAGTGATCCAACATCTCTACGCAAAGCCAAAGGTCAAGGTGATCGGTAAGGGCTTGATCGTCGATAACTCGAGCCGCTCACAAAAAAATAATAACGAGTTCGAGATGTTAAACACATTTTAAGTATATGAAAATAAAGTGGTGCGTGCCTGGGTTTGAATCCGCAATCATCGGTTAAGATGAACGCAGGGCAATGTCGGCTTAAATAAATTAGTAGGACTAATAACGAGGCTGTGGTGAATAAAAATTTGTTCCGAAGAATTACATAAAGTTTAAGACGCATGAAAGTGTTGAGAATCAATGTGGGTAACAAAACCGCCAATCCCTTCAATTATTTATGTTTAATTATATTATGGGAAAATTGGGAACGCTGCCGCTGGCATTTTTAATTATGTTTATCCTTCGCTTTATTACAACCGAATTAATGTTTAATTAAAATATTATCTAGGCTGTTTTCATGGACGCAGTTTACGTATTTTTAATTTTTGCCTAAATTAAATTTATATAGGTGTTAGGGATGTCCGTAGGGTGATAGGGAAGTTTCGAGTAAAATTAATCGAAAGTGTTGTATTATTTATATCACTTTGTTAACTGCGATAATCATTTTTATATAAAAGGAGGATTAAAATGTCTATCCATATATTTCCTTTTATCATTTTAGGCTGTATTTTCATTACTTTTCCGTCAATAAAAATGAAATGAAACATAATCGATATAATCGAATTTTCGACATCCCTAAATATAAATGTGTATCAGTGTTTACTCTCGTTAAAATTTTCGTTTTTGAATATGAAACAATTATCGTTTAATAACGGTTAGCTTGTCGCATATTCGCATTCGTACTGATTACATTATACATTCATCGGAAGCCAGATTTGCGTAAATAGCTTATTATGCACTGCCTCGAAATTGCACTGCTTATGTCAAATGGAAGCTTCTCTAACATTCACGGAATAATTTGCACTTCAAATGCCTCTCTAGATTTTTAATGAGTGCAAATTCAAAAGTTATGTTAACGAATCTACAATTTGGTTGATTGGAATGAAATATTGTTTGATAACATAACTCGTTCTATCGGTGTGAGTGATGTTAAAGATTGTGAAATATTATGACTTCAATGTAGAATAAAATACAACCCATCAATAGCTTAAATATTAAAGATAGCTGTCCCAAAAATTTTCAGAAGTCATTTTGGAGAACTATATAAAATCTTACACATAAAGCTTTCGTGAACCTATAACAGTATCAGTTTACTTGTTGGCAGGGCTTTGTACAAGGTCAAATGGATACCACTCATTAGGCACATATTCTACTGCGAAACAGCAATACTTAGTACCGTTGTGTTTTGGTATGAACGGTGAGTTAATAATTGTAATTACAGGCTTATATATGTTACCGTAAGATTACAATATTATGAACCGTGAAATATGATTGCAATTTAATGCATTTTTTTTTCGCTATATTGTAATCTATCGAGACAGATTGTAATCTGACTATTTTTTTAATAAAATAACCAAGAACATAACATTTTATCTCGCAAGGTTAATATTTTTTACAACGTCAATGTCTATCGACGGTGGTAACCACTTACCACCAACAAGTCTATTAATTCTTCCAGATATAATTTATATATAAATATTATACGAGAAATTAAAGAACATAATTAATATAAATAACAGATGGTTATAGTTTCAAAGGCGTTTACTTTCAATACGTTTTTGCTGCGAATTTTGATATCTGAATTAACATGATATACTTTAAAATTACTCAATATACTACAACATATAAATATAGAGCTTATACAAGTTCATCATGTAACTACAATCTGTCGTAATGTAAACTGATGTCAAATATATTATTAGTTTTGTCAGGAATCTGGAACAAGAAACACATACAATATACTTTGAATCGAGTTCAAGTATGCTGGTATAAATTAATTTATTAACATAAGAATTAACAAAATTAAATGTTTAAATATATACAAATATGAACTAAAACTAGTTACTGTATAAATCTTGACCTCGCGGAGTGGTGGCAAGAATGCTAGCAGCATTTCCCCGTTGAATCGCAATTCCGATCCTCTGGGCAAAAAACGAACCAGCCCTCTTGTCACCAGTGGAGGCAATGAGGCGAGTGTTATACTTTTGATGAAGTTTTTTGCATCACTACTCCAAGGGCAAAGCGTTTCGACAGCAAATGCTGATATTGAGATAAATCAAGTAACATTGGTGAGTTACATACATTTTTGAAAATATACGAAAATTCATGATTATGAACTAATAGTAAAAGCAGATAATCCTAAATATGGCAAATAGTGGCATATAAAAATATGCTAAACTTAACTTTGACAAATTATTTCTTAGTATAAATAGACTAAGACGGAACAGCCCACCGCCTTTTTCATTTATTTTGTTTGTCGGTTATTGACCGTTGTCAATAAAAACATATCAATAAAGTTAGAAAAGTTTTCGCAGCTAATTCGTATACTCGTGTAAAACTTATGTTCAATTTTTGAACGCATATTTTACCATTGGCTATTATATGCAACATTCTAATTAAAGTTTTACTGTATCACAAGTGTGATTACTTTAGATTTTATTTGACCCTGAAATATTTTAAGTAGAATAAATAATGTTATAAATGTTTTAGATTACGGATGCATCGCTTATCGTCAGTATGAAGGAGTTCAAAAATATTAAATTTATCTTAAAATGGCACAAAAATGGAATCTTTTCGAAGTAAAATCTGTCGATGGCAGGTAATGCAGACGCGGGGAACTAATCTAAATGATAATAATTTACTCTCAAAGTTCGCGTCGCCTTAGTGATATTGGATAACAGCCGTTTATCCTGTTTCAATAAGCTCCTTTGTATCTTCGACAAAGGAATGAAAGTATTCGCAACGGCTTCTGTAGTCGACTTCATAGGAACTTGAAAGTGCTAATTTTCTTTAAGTAGCATTGAATGCTATAAAATGAACGTTGCTTTAAGAAATATTGAAAGAAAACTAGCTTTACAAATTTTTAATATATTTTATTTTAGTTTATATTCTATACTAGCGGCCCGACCCGGCTTTGCACCGGTGGTTGTAATCTCTGGCGGCTTGATTATTTCTGATGTGTTAATCAATTGTCGTTCTATTTCAACTCCTTTACACAAAAACCTTAATAAATTATATGTATGAACCTTCCTCATGAATCACTATCGCTTAGTGAAAACCGCATTAAAATCCGTTCAGTAGTTTTGGAGTTTATCGCAAGCATACAGACAGACAGACGCGGCCTGGGACTTTTGTATGTAGTGATATTAAAGTTTACATGTTATTGGACCGTATACGTCCAATTCATAAACGTTTTTATTTTAAGAATTTTCTTATACTAATAATTCGTTTTGATATTAAAAACAATATCGAAATAGTTTATGTTTATCCACTTCAAATGTAATTTAACAAAAAAATTCTGCAGCCGAAAAAAAAACAATTTAGTTCCAATCCCCTATTCCGTGTCAGTTCTATTCAATAAATTATGTGTAAATTGAATTTAAATTTATAACACCATAGAAATTGAAATAAAAAAACATAATTTATATAAAACTGTGCGTCAATTTACAGAAACCAATTTAGAGGCATAACATGTTGTCAATATTGGAATACAGCAATATGAACATGACAGTTATTACAAAATGGCTTTTAGTTTGGATCCTCTAAAACGAATGGTATTATTTGATCCGCGCCAGCTCTATCCCATTTGATTGTGATGTAAATTCTCTAATATGTTAATTCATATATCGACCTCTGCTAAACCAAAACACATGTTGTCAGAACATAAATCTGTATTTAATGTTTTTCACGGATATAAATGCTGAGTTATTTTTGTTGTGTAGGAGCGTAGAGTAACTTTTATTGAAAGGAAATGACGTCAAAAAATGATATTACAGCATCAACTAACTTCAGTTGCGAAAGAAATGTAAATAAATGCGTAAAAATATATATGTTCGTTCGTACAACAACAGCCTGTAAATTCCCACTGCTGGGCTAAAGGCCTCCTCTCCCTTTGAGGAGAATGTTTTTGGAACATATTCCACCACGCTGTTCCAATGCGGGTTGGTGGAATGCACATGTGGTAGAATTTCTATGAAATTTGTCACACGCAGGTTTCCTCACGATGTTTTCCTTCACCGCTGAGCACGAGATGAATTATAAAGACAAATTAAGCATATGAAACAGCGGTGCTTGCCTGGGTTTGAATTCGCAATCATCGGTTAAGATGCACGTTCTAACCATTAGGCCATCTCGACTCGAATCAACGTATACTACAAATGAGTACTTTTAATGCGTCTGGATACATCAATACATGTAGGTTTTTCTTGATTTTTCATCTTCTTTTATTTTTACAATTTAATGTATCTCCAAAAGAAAAGTCCTTCGACAAATGGTAAAAGAAAACAGTAACAGCGCTCGTCTTAATTTGAGTGCATTGTTTAACAATATTGTATTAGCGGTGATTTATATTAAACAAAATATGTGGAAATATCTATTACCGCACCTTGTAAGCCTGACTCGTATTCCACTAAGGTAAACGGCATGACGCACATATACCGTCAAGCCTCGTCACAGCTGTTCTCTACTCCCATTACAAAATACAGGCCACGCATGCTGTGTATATTGCCATAATAATACTAAGCACGTTACAAAAAATTTTTGTATAGAAATATATTTACGTATATTATTAATAATCATCAAAACTAATGTGTGAAACATCTGTTGGGCGTCAGCTGACGGCCTCATTTTGTTTATATGAAAGACATTCATATTGTTTCAATTAAGACAATATATTTGATATAATATTTATTTTGATAAATCTCATCATATGCTGAACACTCATAAGAAAAAGGCGTAATGAGAATCTTTACGTATAACTTTATTTTCAATCCTATACAATCGATCGCTATAAAGCAATATAAGTGACTTATGATTTATTTCTTGGAAATGCAGTTAAATGAAGTGTAAGTTAAGGTCTTAGAAGTCGCCAGAGTAAACAGGCCGCTTTTGAATTGGTTCGCTGTACTTGTGACTGGCGAATATGTAAGGTAGCATTCACAGAGAGGGTATCGGTATAAGCAAGCAAAAGGTTTTTATTATACAAGAATACAATTTCTTTTTATTTAATAAGGGTTTCATTTCGTATTGATCTTTGTTCGATTATAGTTTGAAAGATAGTCAGATCAGCAAACAAATTCTTCATTATAAGATATTCATTAATTCTGCAAGATGAATCCATTTTGACAACGCGTGCATCTTAAGCAATTATAATGGATTCGAACCTAGACGAGCAGTTCTGAATTTCCGCGTGCTTAATTTGTGTTTACAATTCATTTCATACTAGAAGGTGAGGAAAAACCGGGCGTGGAAAATCTTCATGTGTCTGACCTACTCGCCAAAAGAGCATATCATCACATCATCAGTCCGTTTTTGTCCACTGCTGGACATAGGCCTCCCCAAGTGCACGCCACTGGGATGTAAGGGGGCGCACACTACACCTTAGTGCCCCAAGCCAACCTCACCTGCCCGTGGTGCATCCTGCCAACCAGCAAACGAGGCTCTGGCGACCGACTGATGGCGGTATAACCATCAACAAAATAGGCGTAGCTAAATACCACAGGCCGATGACGGGCAGCAGCGTCACCGGTGCGAGAAGCTACGTCCTGCGATCGCCAACCCGCCTGCCCAGCGTGGCGATTATGGGCAATATCCTCCACATGCAGCACTCACGCAAGCCACGGCCCCGCAAAAGAGCATCGTGTCTGAATTAACTCCAAACCCTAAAGGGACGACAAACCTTAGCACAGCAGTGCGACATTTAAAGTCTCTTATAGTTAAAGCTTCAAATATTGGGGGTTTTACGTCTAATCTGTATGGTCTGTGTTATTTAAATCTTAATATTTGAGACTTAAGACTTTTCATAGAGGAATAAATTTACCCTTAGAAGACGTTAGTTAAACTTGAAATTACAGGAGCATTTAATTATTAATAGAAAATAATTGAAGCTAAACTGAAGCTCGTAAATATAATTAACGTTTTAAATATATTAATGCATATATTAGGCATATTGTTAGATGTAATGTGAATTGGTTACTATCGCATGTTTCAATAGAAATTTGTGAAATACCAATATTTTACCATAATTGGCCATTCCAATATATACTATAAATTTGTTTTGGTATTCTGCTAATACGAAATTACAATATTAACGGCTTGGGCTTTATTGTAAAGTTTACTATAATTAATGGGATATATTATGATTTTCGGTACATCCTCTTTTCGTTCTCTGAATTTATTTTTAACTGCCTCATTGGATTGTTAGATGCTAAATAGGTAGTTGGATTCAAAATAAGAAACGGCAAATAAACAGTTATCGAGCTGTTCTATTGAATACCTGAAATGTTCGGAATATTCTTTTGACTAATTTCTTTCTGTACTTCCATTATTCTTGCTAACGGATTATGAGAGTGTTTGCATATACTTGGGCTACTATATTAGGTATATCTGTGTGTGATCATTTATATGAACTTGAAACATTGGCAAAAAAACATCATTATCATGTTTATATTATAAAGAGTGTATAAACTGAAAACAAGAAGTGACATTGAAGATTTATAGAAAAAAAAATAAAGGTCCTTTCTTATCTGACTATTGCGTTAAAAAGAATTTTATGATTTACTATGCTATGTTTGATCGACATCTGATTATTGACTACGTGACGTGGCACATAGTACAAATATAGCGATCGTTTGATGACATAAAATAATTAATAAGCTATGTTCGACTAAATAAGATAATCAGTAAATTTAATTCAAAATCTAATAAAAACTATTTATAAAGTATCGTAGTAGTATTATGTGGTATTAGTTCTAGTTCTGATGATATTTTATTTACCATTGTAAAATTAAGATTTATTAGAATTGCAATACAATCGCATAATTTCAAACTTCCACAGCAGTGTGAATACAGCCTCCGTAACAAAGGTGGTATCAGAGGCGAACTTCAATTAAACTTAGCCCATTCAACGGGACATCACGTGCATAACACACAACACTATTGCATGACTTAGCAACTAGTTTACATTATCACAATACACATTTTCACGTTTCAAACTTTGTGCTTTATAACGAAGTGATCACGTTCCGTCACAACACTGCAATGGATTGTGTGCGTTTCATTATCGTTTTCATTCAATTACAGATAAGATACGCAAATTTCGATACTATTATATAATTATTTAGTTAGGATAAGTACTGCTTTTTACGTAACTCATACGCGCTTATATATCATAGCTTGCATGAAGGATTAAATTTGTTGGATTGTAATTCGTTATCTAAGTGTCTGCTCAACATAAGTGACGGATGGACATACGTTTTTTTTTTAATATTTTACCTTCTATTTATATACTTTTTGTTCTTTTTCCGACATGATTAACAATTGTCTGTTCTATTTCAAGTTATTTACATAAAAACCTTAAATAAATGTTGTACCTAAACCTTCCTTATGAATTCCTCTGTTTATTAGTGAAAGCTGCATGAAAATCCGCTCAGTAGTTTTGAATTTAATCGTGAACACACAGCCAGACAGAGTCGGACAGGGTACATTGTTTTATAATACGTAGTGATAATAAAGTTTTAGGACAATACAAATTAATAGTAAGTGAAGCGTGATTCGGTGTATATACTGAAATAAAGCAAGATAATAACTAAACAATAAAACTATAAGAAGATGAAGAGAATTTCCCATTTCCACTCGTACAAGAGCAGCGCTCTCAACGGCAGTAAACGTAAAATAAACAAGGGACGGAGCCATTGTAAAATCGCTACCTAGTGCGCTTTCCCACGTGTCTTATTTTTATAAAATATAGCTCATAAACTAAGACATAAACCAACAATATTTTATTGAATCTCATCGGCTCCTGCTATAAAGGGGTTATCTGTTTTGAAAATTTATGGACACCAGTACTTAATACTAACGCAATATCAAAATAATTCATGTATATTATGGAGCGAAACGCGACGAGAACACTTTAAAACTAATAATGTACAAACCTTGTATGTGTATAACAAACTGCTCTGTTAACAATACTTAATGTAATAAGCTTAAGACTCACGTCCCCTGAACGTGATAATTCGTTCCTGACATTAGCTTTTGTCTAAATCTGCTTAGCAATATATCAGCGAGTAACACAATAGCATAGACAGAAAGCACTGAACTAGCAACAGTTAACCTAACTGTCCGCAATTTGGACTCGCATGAAATAAAATAAATTGGTCTTGCACATTGCTAATTATAGCAATCCCAAAATGACTCTTATCTTTTTGTATATATCTCCTACATTCCTTTACCATCATTATTGTCTTATTTCATTCTGGATGTGATAGAAGTTACTACCTTGAATGTAATGCAAGCTAATTTTGACTTTATTGCTTTATGTTAGAGTAGAAATTCGGTAATGAGTTAATTGGGATACATTACTAAGTTGGCTGATGTCTATTGCGGGCGCGAGAGAGTTAATGGAGCAAGTGTTATTGAAGCCAGATATTACCCTGGAATTCTGTATCGCACACAGCAGGTTACAAAAGCAGTATGAATGTAGCGGTCACGATAATTTGAGTTAGCGCGAACACTAATTCGCTTATCCCGAACAATGCTATCTAGATCGGTACAGCGCGATAACCTTCTGAATTGAATTTTGACTGATTAAAACCTTTAATTAAAATTTATGTCCATAAGCCATAAAATGTTAGCATGATTTCTTATTACCTAACTAATTTAATAAATTTTACTGCCAAGTAAAATTTATTAAATTAGTTAGGTACATTATCTTAATTTAAAAACTGTTTGGTACCTTTATGTCATGGATTTAAAACAATTGTGTACCTCAAAAATTAACCTGCAAATGAATTAACATCAGAACAAGTTTTATTGCTCAAGATGATGTGTATGAAAAATAAAAAACGCTTTATTTAAAGCAGTTACTCTACACTATTTATACGAAAAAAATACAATGCAACTAAATTGAAACGGTTATTTTCGGATAAACCTGGATAACTCGACCGACACGTAAACGTGCTTCATCGAACCCGAATGTGAAGTGGTCTATCCATTTGTTCGGATTATACCGTTTAAACTTTAGAATATGGATCCAGAACTTTATTTACACAATTGCAATTTTTCCATTTCATATCCACTTGCTTTTCGGCACTTGTATTATATTTAAAAAAGTAAAATGTTCATTCAGACCATTATATTTATTTTCATTATTTATATAATTAATTAATATACATTTTTAATGACATAAAAAGAGTGAAGACTATATGGTACATACGTATGGTAGGGTTTTGTGCATGATCGTCTGCCTTCCATACTTATATTAGGATTTCTGCCGCCATTGGATTTGTTGAGTTCCGGTTTGGAGGGTGAATGAGCCAGTGTAATTACAGGTACAAGGGACATTACATCTTAGTTTCCAAGCTTGATGGCGCATTGGCGGTGTTTGGAATGGTTAATAAATCTAATTGCGGCTAAATTTACAGGCGGTGACCAGTTAACGTCAGATGACTCATTTGCCACATTTTTTATACATAATGTATATTCATGGTATCATGGTACATAATGTATATTATATCTTAATTTTTTATGGAACAAAATTTAGTAATTTTGTTCCATAAAATATTAAGATTGAAAGAAATGGTTATAGTTACTAAAAATAAATAAAGGTAGTTGTTATTGAAATAGAAATTCACACACTGACATTCACGACCTAATTGAATATAATAAGGGGTGAAGTGCAAGCGAATAGTGATGAAGATTTTTTTTTTTTATTAAAATATGGTACGTAGTCACTTGTTTTAGAAAAATATTGACTTGTGGCTGATATTACGTTTTGTTTGGGTGCGTTGTAAATATAATATGTAGTCCACCCATTTTCTAGCGGAAACGGTCCTTTTTCTAACCTCTCATAAAGTTGAGAACATAAGCGCTTTATAACGCCATACTTGACATTTTGGTCAAGTCGTTACATTTACTTGAAAAAGATTTTAAGGCCTTTTGTTAGTTCATTCTTCCACAAATATTTTAATAAGTAACTCTAAAACATCTACAGCACACTAAATATTTAAGATAACAAGTAAAACTTTGTCTAATTTAATTTATTTTTCAAACGAATTTAATTAACATTGGCTTCTACAAAAAAATAATATAAAATCATGGCAAAACCTAATTAATCTTCCTTTCATATTGCACCGCAAATTGTAAATTGTAGCGTTTAATTTAAGAGGGTCTTGTCTGTGAAATAATATTAAAAGAGGTTGCTTTGTGAGGCGCTAACAAATTGGCGTAGAGACTGTGTGGCGGGCCTTCTAGCTACAATAGGTGAATACGATGCGAGATACACAGACGTGACCCTTGACTAACGAGAACCTTATATAAATTATATTAAATTAAAAATAACAGCCCAGGTCAAAATTAAATTTTTAGTTCATTTTGTCAGACATATTTCATAAAGAGAATTTTATGTGATACAATAATGTCAGAATATATTGAGCGTTGTGGAAAAATAACGTTGCCTCAATCACGAGATGTACTAAAGCAGTAATAAAAAGTTTAAAAATTAAGATACACATATTCTGTTTAGTGATAATTGTAAATGTCTTAAGTTCAAATCTCGCACAAAGTAAAGTATTTTTTTTAACAATTTTTAATAGAGCGCAGATTGGAAGTTGCCACCCTGGAAAAACACGTTAAGCTGTTGTTCCTACGCCTGTTTTATTCTTTATTTATGTTAAATTACTGTTGCAATATATCAAACCAACGCGATAATAGACATCTTACTTATATTCACACAGACAGACACTTATATTTGTCTTCTAAAATATCTTATTAAAGTTCGCTAGTTCTTTAAATTGGTAACCGTGGCAATAATTCTGTAAAAACTTACTCTAAAAGTAAGCTGGCTATCTTTTGAAAGTTTTGATAAGATGAGATAAAAGAAAAAAAATGTTAGTTTGTTAAAATGTATAACGCTGAGTCCGTATTGCAAGTGAAATATTTGAAACGAGAGCGAGTTGCCGTGGAGCTCTTTGTTCGCAAATCGCGAGGCCGAGAACGTAAAGCGTTTCGCCTGAACAGTTTGTGTGTGATTGTACATTTCCTAGGCGCTGCTGGTTCCAAAACGTCACATGTACGTTTGCTGGTTATTAAGTACATTTATCTAAATTCTAAATTCAAAAATAATATGTAAAAAATTTCATTTATGCCGCTAAATAATAAATATTTTTTATTTTATGAGAAATTAGTATCGATTATACCTATAGTAAATATCTACAGAAATAATTAATAAATTACATACCATTCATGTTTTAAATTTAAAAGTAATAATATTTGTTTCATTAACCTTATAATTTTAATAAAATATTTTGATATGGAAGCAATAACTTCATAATTTAGAAATACATAGTTCGTTGCAAATATCCTGTAATAAAATATATCAAATATGCCATTCTATGGAAAGATATCAATATACAGATTGTCGTTATAAAACAATCAGTGATTTCCGCATGATACGTGAACGGAATGATAAATAAATCATATAATAAAATATCCCTTTGTCCTTTATTTTCAAAATGAGAACCGTATTAGGTTATACGGCTTTGTGCAGGTCCGTCAGCGGGTGTACATATCGCCCACTCATCAGTTATTCTAGCATCAAATGGCAATACTATTGTTCCGAATTGAATAGTAAGTTTAATTACAGGCTTAGTACCTGACATAACATCTTTGGTTTGCAGCGCTTCTTACACTGGCTATTAATGGGCGAAGACAAAAGTACCTTCATATAAAACAACTTTCTGAATTTGTAAAACCTTAACACGTTATTTTCGTATAACTGATGGTTAATAAACAGTCATATCTACCATTGCGTTCCGAACACTCACTTTGTTCAACTGAATTGAACTGTCTCTTCATCTGAAATTAGCTGCCTTAACATTTTTTCAGTGTTCGTTTCGAATTCACATAAATAACAATTCAGTTTTCAATTAGGCAAATATACTTTTATCAATCTAATGTATAGGGACAATGTATTACTAAGTTTAACAAAATACGTAACCGCCATGTTTTTTTGTAAACAAAATCAAAATGGCCGCCTCGCTACTATAGACAGGATGCTTCGCTGTAGTGCCAGTTACAAATTTATTTTAGCTTACTGTAAATTTTATTATTCTGTACCTTATTATGTGTGTTAGTCTAATATAAGATTAAAGAGAGCCATATGATGCTACGTCAGTTTTCTTAATGAAATCCTAGACGGCAGAACAAATTGGCTTTAAAGATTGATGCTTTAACATGTATTCATATGGCCATGTTTTCTTAATCTTGACAGTTGTAGTCTCAATGAAGTTTAGATGCTACATTTATATTTTAATGATATAAAAAAATGTTTTACTGATCAGATTTTTTTTTAAAACACTTGACTTGTGTTTGTTTACAATGATTATATTTTTTAAATTAAAATTTACTCGGATTCGCACAAGCTACATTGTAAAAATATGTTCTAATTTTGTAAAAAAATTGTCTGTCTTTTTATTACTCTGCATTTACCTTTTCAACAAACTTCTTTCTTCAAAAGTTGTCTGTGACAGATCGCTTTAAGCGATAAGACTGCCTTTGAGCATCATTTTTTTCTGATGTGGTCTGTTTTTTACATAATGTGCAATAGAGAAAAAATAAATAATCAAACGAAGGTAATAAAGTACTATTAAATAAATATGAGCAATTCGCTGATTTCTGAAGATATTTATAATTTAACAGACGTTCATATCGCCTACGACATTCTTGTGAACAGTGAATTTGAACTTATCCGACTAGTTCACCAAATACTGAATAAGTTAGGATGAAGTTTGGGAAACGGTTATGGGACTTTGGTATCTCTATATTCGGAATGCATGAGTTTTGTACTTTCAGATTTCGATTGATCGACTCCGGAGCATTTGTTAAAACGATACGAGCTATTCGAATATGCACTGTGAATCGATTGGTTTTTTTTCTCGAATATGAATTTAAAAAATGTTATATTATTTTAACAATAGTATGTATTTCAATTTGTTTTTTAAATTATTTTGTAATACATTTTAGAATATTCTAGAGTATTAGAGGTAAATGTCCAACTTAAGAATAAAGACTTCCGCCCCTGTTAAGAAGAGCTTAAGCACCATATTGCTCTAGTGTTATATACAGCTTTCTCCTACAGACTCTCAGTAATTTTCTTGCCCGCAGAACAACTTCAACGTTTAAAATCTTATCTTAAATTTATACAGAGCAAAGAATTGACAATATTTACTGCATAGAGAGCATGGATGAGAGTGACTATGTCTATTTTTATTGTAATTCATCAGTGCGTCAGCTTAATGTCAGTCTGTAATTTAGCCACCACTCTTAAACAATTGATGGGATTGTGATGAAATTTATTAAGACTTTGCCTTGAACTCCTTGTACGTAATTCGACTCTCAAGGATTTGCAGAGATGTGTAAGATTAAATTAAAACTCTTTTATATCTATATCGCATATTATAACTAGGTAGCGATGTTTCTAAAATAATAAAGATTTTTATCAATATATTATTATAATAAAAGTTAATTTCCAAGGAAGGGATAAGATACGATAACTGTCAGTTTGACAGATTTATCCATATTCAATAGAATATATAAGAATGGATTATAAAAAACCTCTATTAATAGGGGTAGCCTCAGACCCTACGAGGTTAAATTACATATATTAAAAAAAGTTTTAAGCACTTAAACAATATTTAAGTTAATTTATTAAAATTTCCCATTTTGAATAACTAGAGTAAGAATACTTTATGAAAAAATACTCTATTTAGGAAACGATTAGTTTTTGTGAGCCTTAAATCTCTAGAAGCATACTTCTAGGACGTAAATACTATAGTCGACACGAGAAGCGTTTTCATTTTATAGTTAGTAAAGTAAAGTCCTCCTAGGAGTTGATGCCCGTCCAATGTACTCTATAATTTGACGCCCAGCTAGGCAATTGGTTGTGACGCGAAGCGAAGCGAAAAGTTAGTACAGTAAAAAAGAAAATTCAACAAGTATAAGAAAAGGAAGATAAAACTAAAAATTAACATGTGATTTTTCTTTTTTTTGTGAATTCAGTTAGATGGTCACTATAGAGTTAAGAAGTACTATCCATATTCAATATAATTATTAACAATGAAAATACACATTATTTGTTAAACATTTAATGTAAAAACGATTTTATTTTTTGCCGGTATTGACACTACAACTTGATCTTGATTAAAAGTTTATAAGAAAAATGTTTGAACAATTTATATTATTAAAATATCAGTGTAAATAAAGAAAACAAGACGTTTATACAAAGTATATTAATTGTAATACCATAATTGTAAGCCCTACACGTATTGACGTGTAGTAATTTTGGTTATGTGACGTTTCGTCGTTGATTTAGTTTGGAAAAAAAGGCTATATTTGGAGTTTTTAGTGACGAATACGTCCCGTATTACAACATCGATATATAGCTAGAATATTTTTATATATGTACCAAGTGCCTCATTATGCAATTGCAAATATTTATATATGTATTGATAAACCATTAATGTATGTAAGAGTAAGCTATGTGTAGTTAAAATAAAACTAGTTTTAACGGATTTAAATCGCGTATATTTATTATTTTAATCATCCCGACAACACTATGTGTAGTTTTTTGTTTGAATTTTACGGTAGTCGATTTTATACGACAAATACTACAATCGTATAATGACGTCCACGATTTGCTTAGTATTTGATTTAGTTATAAATGCGGTGTATGGAGGAATAGATTGGCCCCATTAGTTCCGTTAGAGTCGGGCTCCCTTTGACGTAGCAGTGCATAATTCAAAGGCTTTCCTCGATTTCCCTTCGGGATATGTGTTAGCACCTGTATTAATATGAAGCAATCGTGTGTATGATGTATCGTAAGCCGCATAATCGATCATATGTACAAAGTAGTAAGACGAAATCACGAACATTGACATAAAATATCCCTTTGTCCTTTATTTTCAAAATGAGAACCGTATTAGGTTATACGGCTTTGTGCAGGTCCGTCAGCGGGTGTACATATCGCCCACTCATCAGTTATTCTAGCATCAAATGGCAATACTATTGTTCCGAATTGAATAGTAAGTTTAATTACAGGCTTAGTACCTGACATAACATCTTTGGTTTGCAGCGCTTCTTACACTGGCTATTAATGGGCGAAGACAAAAGTACCTTCATATAAAACAACTTTCTGAATTTGTAAAACCTTAACACGTTATTTTCGTATAACTGATGGTTAATAAACAGTCATATCTACCATTGCGTTCCGAACACTCACTTTGTTCAACTGAATTGAACTGTCTCTTCATCTGAAATTAGCTGCCTTAACATTTTTTCAGTGTTCGTTTCGAATTCACATAAATAACAATTCAGTTTTCAATTAGGCAAATATACTTTTATCAATCTAATGTATAGGGACAATGTATTACTAAGTTTAACAAAATACGTAACCGCCATGTTTTTTTGTAAACAAAATCAAAATGGCCGCCTCGCTACTATAGACAGGATGCTTCGCTGTAGTGCCAGTTACAAATTTATTTTAGCTTACTGTAAATTTTATTATTCTGTACCTTATTATGTGTGTTAGTCTAATATAAGATTAAAGAGAGCCATATGATGCTACGTCAGTTTTCTTAATGAAATCCTAGACGGCAGAACAAATTGGCTTTAAAGATTGATGCTTTAACATGTATTCATATGGCCATGTTTTCTTAATCTTGACAGTTGTAGTCTCAATGAAGTTTAGATGCTACATTTATATTTTAATGATATAAAAAAATGTTTTACTGATCAGATTTTTTTTTAAAACACTTGACTTGTGTTTGTTTACAATGATTATATTTTTTAAATTAAAATTTACTCGGATTCGCACAAGCTACATTGTAAAAATATGTTCTAATTTTGTAAAAAAATTGTCTGTCTTTTTATTACTCTGCATTTACCTTTTCAACAAACTTCTTTCTTCAAAAGTTGTCTGTGACAGATCGCTTTAAGCGATAAGACTGCCTTTGAGCATCATTTTTTTCTGATGTGGTCTGTTTTTTACATAATGTGCAATAGAGAAAAAATAAATAATCAAACGAAGGTAATAAAGTACTATTAAATAAATATGAGCAATTCGCTGATTTCTGAAGATATTTATAATTTAACAGACGTTCATATCGCCTACGACATTCTTGTGAACAGTGAATTTGAACTTATCCGACTAGTTCACCAAATACTGAATAAGTTAGGATGAAGTTTGGGAAACGGTTATGGGACTTTGGTATCTCTATATTCGGAATGCATGAGTTTTGTACTTTCAGATTTCGATTGATCGACTCCGGAGCATTTGTTAAAACGATACGAGCTATTCGAATATGCACTGTGAATCGATTGGTTTTTTTTCTCGAATATGAATTTAAAAAATGTTATATTATTTTAACAATAGTATGTATTTCAATTTGTTTTTTAAATTATTTTGTAATACATTTTAGAATATTCTAGAGTATTAGAGGTAAATGTCCAACTTAAGAATAAAGACTTCCGCCCCTGTTAAGAAGAGCTTAAGCACCATATTGCTCTAGTGTTATATACAGCTTTCTCCTACAGACTCTCAGTAATTTTCTTGCCCGCAGAACAACTTCAACGTTTAAAATCTTATCTTAAATTTATACAGAGCAAAGAATTGACAATATTTACTGCATAGAGAGCATGGATGAGAGTGACTATGTCTATTTTTATTGTAATTCATCAGTGCGTCAGCTTAATGTCAGTCTGTAATTTAGCCACCACTCTTAAACAATTGATGGGATTGTGATGAAATTTATTAAGACTTTGCCTTGAACTCCTTGTACGTAATTCGACTCTCAAGGATTTGCAGAGATGTGTAAGATTAAATTAAAACTCTTTTATATCTATATCGCATATTATAACTAGGTAGCGATGTTTCTAAAATAATAAAGATTTTTATCAATATATTATTATAATAAAAGTTAATTTCCAAGGAAGGGATAAGATACGATAACTGTCAGTTTGACAGATTTATCCATATTCAATAGAATATATAAGAATGGATTATAAAAAACCTCTATTAATAGGGGTAGCCTCAGACCCTACGAGGTTAAATTACATATATTAAAAAAAGTTTTAAGCACTTAAACAATATTTAAGTTAATTTATTAAAATTTCCCATTTTGAATAACTAGAGTAAGAATACTTTATGAAAAAATACTCTATTTAGGAAACGATTAGTTTTTGTGAGCCTTAAATCTCTAGAAGCATACTTCTAGGACGTAAATACTATAGTCGACACGAGAAGCGTTTTCATTTTATAGTTAGTAAAGTAAAGTCCTCCTAGGAGTTGATGCCCGTCCAATGTACTCTATAATTTGACGCCCAGCTAGGCAATTGGTTGTGACGCGAAGCGAAGCGAAAAGTTAGTACAGTAAAAAAGAAAATTCAACAAGTATAAGAAAAGGAAGATAAAACTAAAAATTAACATGTGATTTTTCTTTTTTTTGTGAATTCAGTTAGATGGTCACTATAGAGTTAAGAAGTACTATCCATATTCAATATAATTATTAACAATGAAAATACACATTATTTGTTAAACATTTAATGTAAAAACGATTTTATTTTTTGCCGGTATTGACACTACAACTTGATCTTGATTAAAAGTTTATAAGAAAAATGTTTGAACAATTTATATTATTAAAATATCAGTGTAAATAAAGAAAACAAGACGTTTATACAAAGTATATTAATTGTAATACCATAATTGTAAGCCCTACACGTATTGACGTGTAGTAATTTTGGTTATGTGACGTTTCGTCGTTGATTTAGTTTGGAAAAAAAGGCTATATTTGGAGTTTTTAGTGACGAATACGTCCCGTATTACAACATCGATATATAGCTAGAATATTTTTATATATGTACCAAGTGCCTCATTATGCAATTGCAAATATTTATATATGTATTGATAAACCATTAATGTATGTAAGAGTAAGCTATGTGTAGTTAAAATAAAACTAGTTTTAACGGATTTAAATCGCGTATATTTATTATTTTAATCATCCCGACGTTTCGAGCACTTTACAGCGTTAGTGGTCACGGGTAGACTCTCTACTCGATATACTCGATTTAAATCCGTTAAAACTAGTTTTATTTCAATGTGTAATAATCGCGAACATCTAAGACAACACTATGTGTAGTTTTTTGTTTGAATTTTACGGTAGTCGATTTTATACGACAAATACTACAATCGTATAATGACGTCCACGATTTGCTTAGTATTTGATTTAGTTATAAATGCGGTGTATGGAGGAATAGATTGGCCCCATTAGTTCCGTTAGAGTCGGGCTCCCTTTGACGTAGCAGTGCATAATTCAAAGGCTTTCCTCGATTTCCCTTCGGGATATGTGTTAGCACCTGTATTAATATGAAGCAATCGTGTGTATGATGTATCGTAAGCCGCATAATCGATCATATGTACAAAGTAGTAAGACGAAATCACGAACATTGTGGTTCATTGTGCAAACGCCATAATTCTATAAATTAATTAGAGAATATTCTAGTTTTCATCACATTATGTTTCAAAAGACTAATATCAACAAAACCATTCATTTTTTTCCACACATTTGTAGAAATATATGATATTTTTCTTTCGATCATTTTATTATCATTGCAAAGATCTTGACCTACATTTGCCTCTTTAAGATATATGTAGCACCTAGCGATAGTTAAATTATTATAGTAAGTTTTCGGAGTAGTTTTCTTAAGCAGCTGATTGCTAGTACAAATTATTTTCTTTTCATTTTCCATAAAGATGCCTTTGCAGGCCTCAGCCACAGGACACCGCTAAAAAGCTATGTTAGGTGATCTCACACCTGATTCATACAAATTATTTCTTTTTTATTTATCGAATTAATTATTGTTCCGTAGGTACAGATTGTAATATTTGTGTAATACTATTTTTATTAACAATATTTTTTATTACATCATTGTTAATTTTTCTTCTAATAAGTAGTACTGAAAAATTAAAGTGTCATCAAAGAACGGCCTACGCACGTATGATATGTTTAACAAATAAGAGACACAAGTTTACTACTACTACTACTAGTACTATACGAAGGAGCAAGACATCGAACAAGGCATGTGCAATTCCTCAAACGCGATTACAATTCAAACAGCACAACTGTTTGCTTACCCCTTCATAAGCTTTACATAAGATTTTGAGAAGGAGATTCATCGAGAACAGAATACAGCAAACGTTGATGGTGTGTTGTTATTTGCTTTGTCGAACAACGGTTTTTGACTCCCTTTGGGTTTATTTGCCTGGAATTTGGGTATATACGGTATAACCCTATCTCATATAATTACTAGTAGTAGTAGTAGAAACTTTAATATATAATGAGTATTAATATGATTTGAAAAATACTGCCACTTAACACTTGCGATATTAATTCAAATAAATTATGAATACATTTCATTTTGAATTAGGAACAGATTTGCCGCCAAAAATATGATGAAATTGCCGCGAAACAGAACAAGATGTGGAGTTGCTGATGTTTATGTCTAACATATATAAATATAAAAGATGATGTATGTTTGTATGAACGAGCTTATTTCAGGTTGTAACAATTAATTTCGACTTCATTTTTTTTCAAAAGATTTATTTAACAATACACTGAGACATAAGAAGTTATAATAATATTGGTGTTTATAGGATAAGTAAGTGTAAAGGATATTAATTTAATCTTTTAATATACATATATACTATACTCGTTAATCTGCTCTTCTTGTGTGAACTTCTTATCTGATTGAGTGGAGCTGGCCTGATTTGACGATTGTTTGACTATGTCTTTAGGTAGTTTAGATTCGTTCCAGCCTTTATTTTAAACATACATAATCTATACTAATATTATAAGTGAGAAATTAGCCCTGCCTGTTTGTTGGTCTTTTGACAATTATCTACCGAACTGAGTTCAATTAAATTTTAGTATTAAGCAATCTTGAACACCAAGGAAATTAGGTTACTTTTATATTCATACATATGACGATTAAAACCCTAAAACGTGAGCAGAGCTGTGGGCGACAACTAGCACAAAATAAATGACATCACGCATCGTTTATAGAATTTTAATATCTTAAGCAGCAAAGATCTCCTTGATATATGTAACAAATATTAAAAAGGCACCCTTGTATGTAGCGAGTGTTCTTTCTGTGACTCGTCTCAGTATTTTACGAGTACAGTTGTCGTAACATATAGGCCATAACTTGCCTTCGTAACTTACGTCTAACCCTAGGGCGAGAGTAAATCATTTCCAATGGCACTGTTATACTGTTCCATGGGACGATGATACTGAAAAATATTTTTATGATTTGCTCTTCCCGCGACTTTATACAGCTTTGCTTAAATTTCTCCTGGGAAACTTATCAAAGTGCTTATCAATTTTTTGTTAGAAACTATAGCAATTTTGATTACAAGCTATAAGATATTTAATTTGTATATTTTATATTAAATGCAATTTAATCGCAGATACATGTAGAATGGTACTCAATAATGCATCCTTGAAGTTACGGTCACCTCGCTTTCAAATAACTAACTTAGAAAAACGTTACAATTCTACCCATTATTAAAAGGGCAAATGGACAGCTTCTTTCGCGTTAAAGGGTGTTCGCCGTCATATGTCAGGCAAAAAAGTAGCCTATGTCCTTTTTGTGAGTTCAAGTTTTGCTTCATATCAAATTTCATCAAATTCGGTTCAGCAGTTTGGTCGTGAAAGAGCGATAGACAGACAGACAGGGTTACTTTCACATTTATAATAAGAATATAGATTTATATTACATTCCTAAAAAATATTTTTTATGAACATAAACCAACTGTTTATTTTTATTATATGTATAGATAGACGATGATGCTTTACGTACGTGATAAAACGCGCTCAATATAAAAATATTGTGACGGAAAATTATAGAATAAAAGAGCTGTAGCGACGTTACCTTAAGAAACATTTATGGAAGTAAGATAAATCTTTTCGTTTATGATATTTTGTAGCTTCACACTTTTCATCGATCGACTCGTAGGGTATGATTTATTTTTTTAATAAATTTATTATATACATTTTTAATAAATTTAGTATAGACACTACTGTCCATAGTCATTGGCATTTCAAAATTGGAATGATTCCTTACATTGTCACTTGGCGTTAGGGCTTTTCGTAAGCCCGTCTGGGTAGGTACCACCTGCTCATCAGACATTATACCGCCAAACAATAGTACTTAGTATTGTTGTGTTCCGGTTTAAAGCACGAGTGAGCCTGTGTAACTACAGACACAAGAGACATGACAGTTAGCTCCCAAGGTTGGTGGCGCATTGGCCATGAAAGGAATGGTCATTGTTTCTTACAGCGCCATTGTCTATTGTGACCACTTATTATCAAATGGCCCATATGATCGTCCGCCAACCAATAGCATAAAAATTTAATGACCCCAACAGTTACGTTGGCTCAATAACCTTTCAAATCAGAACACGACAATTTTAAATATTACTTTTTTATCGACAGAATGTATGATAAGTGGTTGGTACATATCATGATATGCGGGCACAAATGCCAATCACCGATTAAAGCTTTAATATAAATATATCGAATGAATAAAATTAATTGAAATCAAAAAATATTTTCTAATTATTAGTATTTATTTATATTAAAAAAAAAATATGAATGTAAAAAAGTTCATACAAAATATATTGTTGGGATACTGTATAATGTATACGTATGAATAGAATATCATTTGAATGGTGTTACCATTTTAGAAAATTTGAAAAGACACTAATTGAAGCGAAAAGCCGGGATTAAACCTCCTTTATACGAAGTGGATTTTACCTTTTCATATAAAAATATTATCCACAGTTGAGCTAAAGGCCCCCTGCCACTTAGAGTAGTTGGAATTTTTGTACGCTGCTACATTATAAACTGACTGTCACACAGAGGCAGATTTTCATTCGATACAACAACAAGATATTTTCTTTATTCTAATTTTAATATATTAACCTTCTTTAGATTAACCTCTTTGTTCCAGACAATTTGAAACCAAATATTAGTTGTATCTTGTTTATAGTGTGGAAGTGTAGAGCAGCTCGTTATATAATATATACCATTGTTAGTTATGTATTTTAATTATTGTTTGTGTATAAACATTTATTTTTTCGAGTTTATTACTTAATGTTCTTTACTTTCTGGTTTTTTAACTATATTATTATCTTAATAAATATATATTTACATCGTTGTGGACAGTGGATAGGCACTAAGGACAAAAAATGGTGGAGTTAATACCTGTTGACTTCCAAGCAGGATATATTAATTTAAATAATTGCATTTAACTAACTTGACTTTATATTTTTTAAATGTTGAAAAAGAGTAACTACTGAGCTTCTTGCCGCTTCTTCTCGGTAGAATCTACTTTCCGAACCGGTGGTAGCTTCACTTAATTGTAAAATAACGATTCAAAAGTGCTTGTAAAAGCCTAATTGAATAAAGTTTATTTTGATTTGATTTGATTTGACTAACTCCTGAAATAGAGATTCATTTAGTTTAGGGGTTAGAATCTCACAATAAAATTTTGTTTACTATTGTACTGCACTAGATATTACTATGATTATGCTTCGTATTTTAGAGGTATATTATATTATTCTTTTTTTTATGGTATAGGTTGGCGGACGAGCATATGGGCCACTTGATGGTAAGTGGTTCTACAGTGGTGGTAGAATAACTGGTGAGTGGGTGGTACCTACCTAGACAGGCTTGCACAAAGCCCTACCACTAAGTGTAAATGTAAGTGTTATATTAGAACGTTCGATCAAAGCAATTATTTTGTCAAAACGGAAAGGAATAAAAAATTGACTAAATGATTGATGGTCGCTAAATGTTATAATTACAAGCAGACGTCGCGTGCGAGAATAATTGTGCGTTACTTTTAATGGTGTTCGCCATTTTTCATTTGTTGCGGCTTTGATTGATGTTGCGATTTATTAAGATTTTTAATGGCTGTGGTATATACGAGACGGATAAACGAATAAACGCAATATTAAATCCGCTTCTTCTTTGTTTTTATGACAATATCGGAGAAAATGTGAAATGATCTTTTATTTCACATTCAAAGCTTTTAGATTGTTCGGTAATTAAAAGAGTATAGTATGACACAAATTAGATGTAGCATCGGAAAAATGCAATGACAGGAATATAAAACCGATTACTGCCGATTTACACGACCAATAGAAATAGCTCCCTATTGCGCCATTCGACGCTATTCGTCGCTATAGATTCTCGCGTCAGTTCAACCTGAGAAAACAACTGCATATAAATCGACGTGCCAAATTGACGAATATATTAGGTCATATGATATTACAAGTTATTACGTTTGTGTAAAGATCATATTCACATGAGAAATAAATATTGATAATATGGAAGAGCGTACTTAATTCGGATGTGATCGGTTTTACGAATTTTGCCGATGCCACATCTAAGTTGTGTCGTACTATACTTGATCATTAAATAAGTCTTTGCAGGTAATGAAGTTTAGTATAGTTTAAAATTTTTGCAAACCCGGCTGCGTATCAGCCACTCATTACATTTCCACCGCTATATAACAACACGTGTGTTTTATCACCTATTTTAAAGGGCTTGTTGTCAATTATGCACTTTTCATTGATTGTCATTATTCATTTGTAATCATGAACTTTTTTATTTTATTATGATATATGTGTATGCGAATAAGCTCATGGGCCACCTGATGGTAAACACTCATAGACGATGTCGCTATGAGAATATTAATAATTTCTTCAAAAGGGTAATAGGTTCCTTATCGCATATTAAGGAAGATAAGGATGACCTTATAAAAATATAAAAAGACTAATAAATAATCATTTAAAAAATAATCAAAAATTCAAAAGTAAACGTTAACGATTATTAAACCCTTTCTACATTTCTAGATTATTTTTAATCTTCATTTAATCGATTTTTATCAAATATAAGTTAATATAAGATTGATTATATTCACCTTTGACCTTTGCCTTGAGTGGGAGTTTTTTATTTGTGTTCAGACTTGCCGTACTCCTTAGCAAAGATCTTTTGCTATTATTTTTCTATAATTTTTAAAATATTCACATTTTTATTTCAATAAAAATTATGTTCAAATAATGATAAGTAGAATACTTTCAGGATTGTAAGATTAAATTATAAATAAGAAAATTATGTCACAGAAATTCGAAATTGACTAGAAACATAATGCGGTAACTCAACTAAAATTGGACTTTCAACATAATAATATATATTCATGGTTAAAGCATCTTGAATGATGATAAAGGGTCAAGTTTTCTGCTTAATTTTTCTTTAAATGTATAAGTCAACAATTCATATTTTGCTTGTAAGAGAAAATATAAGTAAGACAAATCTTCATGTCACAAAAATGACGGTAATTAATTTGTAATACTGTGAGTTAGGACTTATTGAAATTAATAGACTAGGTGTTGTAATTGTTAAGTGCAAAAATCTAATGATTTGTTTTCATACACAGCTGTGGAATGAAATTCCAGCGGTAGTTTTATTGCCTGGCTATTTCATAAAACTATATTAAACTGCCCGAACTAAACATAAATTGGCTGGCGAGTGTGAAACTTCTATAATTTAACAAGTTTCGTGCATTATGCAAATCTGGTTTATTAAATCATTGAACCGGAGAATTCGAATAGAAATTTTTAATTTGTTTTCCTCTTATTTATTTACATTTAAACTCAATATAAAAATAAATGTAATTTATGACGTTAAGACCACCATTTATGTTTTCCTTTTTTGAAAAGCGTTCTAAATGGAAAATGTCGTGACAATTTCTAAAACAGATTAACTACAGCGAACAGTGAATAGTCACGAATTCACTCAATAGTTTTCACGTGTTATCTTTAAGCTGTGTAAGAGTACTAGTCGAATTGACGATGTCGAGAATAAAAGAGTGGAGTCGTAAAAGGCTTTGGGACTGAGAATGCTGAATCATCGCGCTGGAGTGGTGGGGCGTCGCGAGTTACACTAGTGATGACGTGCAATAACGAGCTAGGGCTGTTTTCCTATTTTGAATAATTTTATCGATAATTTTCACTTAAAATCGAAAATAAACATTACTATATGAACTTATTTTATGCACATTTGGGAAATAAACGATTGTTTTGAATTATAAGATAAAATAAGTGTAACTAACAACATTGCACTGAGCACAGGTCAAGAATAAAATATATTTATAAAGGGTATATATATTGCGATAAGTCTAATTATTATTTATTGTCGATACGAGCTACACAAAAAAAATTCATCATGCCTAAGATCACAACGTAAGAACTAGTGCCTAATCTTTCGCGGGATCTCAAAAGAGGGTTTGAAAGAGGCACACGGGTGTCTCGTCGTCGCCTGATGAAAACCTCGCTCGAGTGTCGCCGAGGCCTTTAATATTCACCCCTCTCTTTGTCTACGGCGATTGACGAAAATCGTCGCGCTAGCCGGAAGCAACTTGCAGTTAACTATGCAATTTGTTTGTGTATACACACACACTCTTATTAACGGGGTTTCGACCTTGCTGAATATTAAAAGGTGACACTGTTCAAAGTATTCAGGCCATTTTCGTTCTATTATAAAAAACTTTGCTTGTTCTAATGTTTAGGTATGAAATTCATTAAAAAAAATTCAATAAAATTTATTGGTAAATATTTCTTACGTCGCCATTGTATGTAAGCGGTAGTGCCCATATGCCCGTCGACTTATATTTTAATTAAAAATATATAGGTATTTTAAGCTTTTTTATTTAGATTTTTTAAGATAATCGGTAGACGGTAGTACGTAGTTTTAGTAGCTTAGTTAGTGGTGTAGCTTTGTGCAAGCCCGTCTGGGTAGGTACCACTCACTCATCAGTTATTCTAACGCCGAATTTATTACAGTATTGTTGTGTTCCGGTTTGACGGTTACTCCAGTGTAACTACAGGCACAAGAGACATAACATCTTAGCTCTCAAGTTTGGTGGCACATTGACGATGTAAGGAATAGTTAATATTTCTTACAGTTTCATTGTCTATGGGTGATGGTGACCAATTACTATCAGGTGGCCAATATGCTCGTTCGCCAACCTATACTTACTATAAAAAAAACTAGTAGTATATCGCCTTCAAATAATTCATATTTTAATATTTAATGATATGTCTATAACATTTCGAAAACGTAAACATTTTATATACATTTTCAAGGGTTAATAGCCGCTGACAAAGACGTACAAACTTACATCCATACATAATAGACTTGATTAAATTATCCTTCTGTTTGATTTCATATAGTTTGTCAGATATGCTTCAAACTGATATCTCTACTAATACAATTTGTATAAAACTTCTAAGTAAAACGTGTAAAGGGAGTTCAGAGCATCTCACAAAGCGCTTGATTTATCAAAGACTCGAAGTAGAAGCGACAGCTGTGGCAATGCAAACATAATGCTCTTACAATTTGATTAAACTTGAAGTACCTACCTTCATAATAATCCTAGTATTTCAGTATCTCGAGTGATTTATCTTGACATTTATGAAATTCAGACTCAGTTTCATTAGACAAATGGAATTTTTATATAATCGTAGCACATTGTTGATTGGCTTTCTATGGAAGTTAGTTTTTAGAGTTGATCAGGTTGGAAAGAGTATAATCAACAGGATAAGGGAATTATAGTGAATATCAAACATATTTAAATAGAGACGTATGTTATATATGTATAGTCAGAGTAAGAAAACCTACAGTTTTTAAATTAATTTTTATTTATCTACCTTTATCAAGTCTTCAGCTCTTAGTACCTTTTGAATTTAAACATCAAATGATTGCGACGCAATATGTCATTCTCAATTATCAAAGCAGATTATCTGTCATACTGAACACACGAAAATAGATCTTAAGGTGACGAACCATTTCTTACCCCGACTGTACATAGAAAACGACTTATCCCATTAAATAATGATTTCTGTATTATATGTCCGTATATTGTAGAGATTGATTTTAAGCCGAATGTGAATTGATTTTTGGTTTATTATCAAAGCCTTCTCGAGAGTGACATGTTGTGAAGTACAAGTAAGCCTTAACTAGTGTAACGTGATGAAAATTCAATATTTTTTTATTGAAAATCGTTTCTCCATGCGAATTCTAACAGCACTTATTACTTAGTATGGGCAAGGTTTTTATTAAGCTCACACTAAGTATAACTACTTTCGTTCCTACTAAAAGAAATAACCATGCGAATATACATATATTATATATGCCTAAGCATTCTAATGTTTGATAGTTATGAAATCCAATAATTTAGACATTTAATTTTACTTGTGATAAATTTATTTTGTTTCATTTATTATTATGATATAGGTATGCGTATGAGCAAACGGCCAACTGAACGTTACTGGTCACCACAGCCGATAAAAAATGGTGCTGTAAGAAATATTAACCATTCATTACATCACTGATGCGCCATCAACCTTGGGAACTAAAATGTTATCTCTTGTGCCTGTAGTTACACTGGCTCATTCATCCTTCAAGCCGAAACATCAATACTGAGTATTGCTTCATGTTGTAATGTAATCAGGTTTTACTAAAATATGCAATACAGTATAAATTTAATAGTATTATAATGTCGTAAGCGTTACACTACTTGGTGTTAGAGCTTTGGTAGGTACCACCTACTCAAAAAATATTCTCCTGCTAAACAGCAATACTTAGTAAAGTTGTGTTTTCATTTGAAGGGTGAGCGAGTCGAGAGACACAAGGGACAAGATCTAAGTTACCAAAGTCGGTGGCTCATTGGCGATGTAATGAATGGTTAATATTCATTACAGCGCTAATGTTTTTAGGTGGTGGCGAAAACTTACCATCACATTGCCACCAACTTATATAATAAAACAACTGTTCTTTTGTATTCTTAGAATGACAATTAGTTATTAATTTTATTAAATAAATTATTGTAGATGTGCTTTTTTTTAAATCGTTGCTCACGACATCTTTCATTCGGTGATGAAAACAGTAGGAGGTTCAAGGTTCTTGAATTTCCCAGCTAGTGGAAAGACAATATACAGGAACAAGCGCCCTCTTTGTACTGTTTCGTAGAACGTTCAGTTCGTTAAGGCTTTTCGCTTCTGGGTTCAAGTACAACGACATCTAGCGGTGATTGTTGAAATCACTTTTTAAATCTGAATTTATTTCTTTTTCAAAAGCAGTTCTTTGTTTTGCATATAGATGGTGTTCTAGAATTTTATTTTGGATACAAACTATACATGTAATAAAATTGGGGTGTCTGTTTTTAATACTAAAATAGCCTTTTTTTAGTCAATAAATATGTATTGAGTAAAAAAAGGGCTATTGTATATAAGGTACATATACCAAAATAACATTAAATATAAATATATATAAGTATAAATAATGGACAACATCACATACATTACTCTAATCTCATAAGTAGCTCAAGCACTTGTGTTATGGAAAATCAGAAGTAACGACGGTACCACAAACACCCAGATATAAGACAACAAAGAAAACCAATGACTTTTCTACATCGATTTGGCTGGGAATCGAACCCGAGACCTCGGAGTGGCGTACCCATGAAAACCGGTGTACACACTACTCTTCCACGGAGGTCGTCAAACAATTTTACAATTTTTGTCTGTCTGTCTGTCTGTTTGTTTGTTTGTGCCGGCTAATCACTGGAACGGCTGGACTGATTTTGACGAGACTTTTAGATAGATAACTAATATAATAGAGAGTAACTACAAGGCTACAATAATATTTTTCTGCCAAACCACTGAACCGAATTGGACGAATTTTGGTATGAAGCAGACTTGATCTCCAAGGAAGGACATAGCTATTTTTTTTGCCTTACACATAAGAACCAACCCCCTAGAACGTGAGCAAAACAACTACTAGTTTAAAATATAATTATTATTTAGATAATATTAAGTTAAGACGATTTTATGTGTGACTGTGGTGTAAACATAACTAATCCTTGCTATATGCATACTGTATGTTAGAGTAATAATAAAAAAAGTGTCCATGTGGGGGTGACCCAGTGGCGTAGCTATCGTAGGGCCAGGAGGTGCAGTGCACTAGGGCCCCGGAGTTCAGGGGGCCCTCTAAACTAAACCTTAAGCTTCTGTAGCTAGAAAATCACGACCCTGCGCACAAGATTTCTTATTTGGTATCTACAATTTTAAAGGGTAATTATTAGTTAAAGAGGGATGGCAAAGAGGGGGTGAGGGCCCGATTCTTTTTCTATGCACCGGGGCCCTTTTTCACCTAGCTACGCCACTGGGGTGACCTTTTATCAGGTAGTCTTATTGCCTGCTAAACTATCTATTTCATATTATAAAAAGTAAGCTAGTTACAGAGAAATTAAAATTTTAATATTTGATAAGTTTTTATTTGTTTTCAATATTAACTTTATAGTAACAGCACTATGCCACTAATTTAATTAGTTAATAAGTATTTCATTTTCTTTAAAACATTAATGTTAAGTATTTCATAATACGAAAATCGCCCGAACGTTATATAATAATTAATTAGGAGACGAAAGAGCGAAAATATAATAAATTAGAGGTGAATTAATGTTTTTTTTTTTCTTTACGATAAAAAAGGACTTCGTAATGAGAGCTTAAAATTACGCAGGCTATTATTTTACTGGACGAATATTTTATTTTAACTGACAGATCTGTTCTTCTGAGGGATCGAGACAAAGGAAAATAATAAAAAACATTATAGCCAGTCACAAAGGGCTCTTAACGTTCTTTTCTCAACGGAGGTCGCTATGGGAGTTACGGCTGTTACGCATTAATATAATTTTTTTTTTCTTTTATAATAAGAATTTATTTCAATCGAATCGTAAATTCTCTTTTGTTGCTATACCTTTTTTGTATTCTCTATTGATTGAATTTCCCTTTAATTCCATTCAAATGATTCTTGTTTAGTTATTTATGTGACGTAAAATTGGTGTTTCGTATGCAACTTCTTTGAATTCTAATACACCTTCTTGAACCAAAATGATTTGAACTATTTTTGGTTTCTTTGTTTGGTTGGTTGGATTTCATTTCTATTATGTAATCATTAATGTGGTATTGATCGTATGTTATATTAATTTGAAGAGATCTGAAGTAATTCATAATTACATTGAATTAAAAAAATTATCCCGAGTCAGAAAATTCTAATAAAGAAAACCTTTGAAATCCATGCCCAACCATTAATTCACTAATGTCGTATTATTTCGGTATTTATTTTAAAGGGAATAAAAGTTATAACATTAAAGGTACTGTAATATAGACGTACATAAATGAAATCTTCAAAATTCATTAAAAAAAAGTGAATTTCGACCACACCAATACACAAGCGTAATTTTTAATTACGCCTTCGTTAGAAGAGTATACGCTAAAGTACGGAAAGTTTGCCTAAAAAATTTAATTAATTTTCATCAAAAACATTATCACGAAGTATGCTAATGAACGAAAAAACTGAAGGGTTTATGAAATTAGCTAGTTCAAGTTTTTTAGGCTTTATAGTTTTAAAGTATTCAAATATGACGCAAGCGAATTAAGGTTTTATATATATGACATTAGATGTGAGATTGCTTTGAATCGTTCGTAAAATATGTAGTTCATCTAGTTCTGTAATTGCACGTGCTACACAAATTCTCACTCAATCAAGGAGTTGAAGTGCAGGTCAACAGCGTTAATTGGCATCAGACAGCCGATAGGTTGGAGTTGCAAGTTAGGGAACTGGTAGCATTTGATTTCAATTTAAATGTTGATGAGAAGTGAGAACGTTTCGTTAAAATGCATGGTTCTGCAAACTATTTCATCACGAGCTTGGATATTTCATATTTATAACGCTTTTTGTTTGAGCTATGAAGTTCACTTGCTCGCTTTTCCTTTGTAAATATTTTAGTTTTGCAAATTGATATTGCGAATATTTCACAATAGTGTCCAGCTGTTTTTAATTATGTTTCATAAATAAAAAAAATTCTAACTTCAAAGTTTGCTTTCATTAAAAAAATTCAACTACTAGTCTAGAGCGCGACCCCTGGTTTACGTTGGATGTTATCTTTAAATTTAGCATTACGTACTACTACTACTTATTTAAAGAAAGGCTTAAAGAATTGTTACCATACAAACCATTCATTCAGTCAATAATAAATAATGATCTTATTAAATTTTACATCACAAGTTTCAGGGATAAAGGTCGTTAGGAACAACAACTTCGTAAAATATAACCTCTATAAGTATAACAAAGGCAATAACCCTTAAATCAAGATATGAATACAAGTTCCGACTAATGAAGGTTCCGCACTTAGTCCCTTACAAAAGCCTGTATTATCTTTCATACTACCAACCTTATACAGTTGAAAGTCAAACTAGGGTTGTCAATTTTCAAATAGTTTCTTTTTTATCAAATATGCAACACAAGTAAAACTTCTATAATAAACGATATTGTTTATCAAAAATAACATTTTAAATATGCGTATTTTTATCTTTACTTAGTACAAATAAGTTCATTATTTTCATAATTTATGTAATAGTGGTGACCCTAAAAATAGATGAAGGGATGAGTCCTCCTTATCTTGATAGTGGCTGGAAACAGTGGCTGTCCTCACGGCTTTGAGTTAATCGAAACTTCAGTTACATCGCGATAGGTATAATCAAAATTTTGCTTTAGAAACCGATCTTCATTATTTTTTATCGTAGTATATAGACATGTTCGTTCTATTTAGTTATAGGGACAACTTTTTTGATACCTTGGTAATTCAAATTTTAGTTAAAATTATGTGATTTTGGAAGGTGGTGAAGATGTTTGAAAGTCTATTTATTTTTCTGTATTCTTTAATCTTGAAGAAAAATCCATCCCAAAGGAACCCTACATCTGTCCAGAATAAAATTTGTATTACTCCAGACTAAGAATAATTGATCTCTGTGCCAAATGTCATTATAATTCGTTCAGACTTTAAAGCGTGACTGACTAGGAAAGATACCTCCATCAAAAATTTCAGTTATAATTTTAAATATTTAAACTTAATATTTATTTGAGATCGATGATATTTCCAATAAAATATTATAATGATTTTTTTCAGATTTCGTAGTAATGTCGTGTCCGTTACGTGTTATTTAAATAGCTTTATATAAGCTGATCTTCTAGAAACGGAATTGAGCCTCTTGTTTCGCCATTTTTAACATATTCTTTGTTCGAAAAGCCATCAAGTGGCTTAATCAAGTAGGAAATTGGTTACCCGGCCCAGGGTCCTTCTCACGCAGACATGTTTTTAGAGATAAGCTCCTTATGATGTGATTTGACGAAAATGTTCGTTCGTGCAGAAAATTTTCCCTTATATATCGAATTTATTGACGTCGACGAAGCCTTTTGTTTACAAGTGGAATTTTAATAACAGCGAATATTGTGTTACGTTAATTATTTTGTTCTAAATATATATAATGAAAATTAGTAGTTGATTTGTCGTTTAAGTATTAAATATCCAATACTTTCTAAAAGTGTATAAAACAATGAACAATCTAATTAAATTTTTATAGTTCAATTGACAGTTCCACATGTAAAATATATTTTTTAATCACAATAAATATTTACTCGTTTCTATGTGTCAGTTTTTAGTAAACCAATAGAGAGAGTAATTTCATTTTAGATATCTGTAAAAATATATTTAAATTCAAAAGTTATTTAGTCTGCGTTCAAGTTTTCAGGTAGAGTGACGTGTCAGGCGATGATTTAGGTCTGGGAAAATTTGGGTTGATTGATCGAAAAACCTGTACATAAATATCAATATTTATTTGAAAATATCTTTTAAAAATACTTAATACAATTTCTTACGCGCCCACAAAAATATATTCAACTATTTCATTCGTTGGTGGAAGTTAAATTTAACGAATTAAACTAGTAGAATAAGTATTATTATAATTGGAATAAAACGATTGTGGAATGTACTACAAGCAAGAAGGTCTGGTCTGAACTGATGTGAAAGCGAAAAAGCATCATTCGCTCGCCATCATCCCATTTGTTTGGGGTGAGCTCAGAGTGTTTTTCCCTTACATTTCCCTTTACCCTTTTGCACGTTTCATACCTTTTAAGGTACCAAATGGATTGTTTGCAGTTCATTCACAGTGTTTTCTCTTTCTCTTAGCTTATTGCTATCTGCGTATACCTAACCATACCGTATATACTTTTGTGGTATATGGTTTTTTTCTGTTTCGTTTAATGAGAACTCGAGGATCGCAAGTAATTTTCGCAACCTGTCGCCACTTTATCCAACCTGAACCATTCTGTACTTTTTCCTTATATAATGTATCGCATGTACGGCCGTGATAAAGATCACTCGATCATATGATTTTTCAAATTTAACAAATGCTAATCACGTAGGCATATTATATTTTGTTATTCGTGTATAATAAACGTTTTTTGGTTTTTGAAACTTTGTTATCTGTTTCATTTAAACATTAATTTTATATTAAACGACAAAAATATGATAGATATGCTTAATTAAAATGCAGCAAGACTTCTTGTCATAACAATCATACGGCTAGAATTATAAGTTGCGTGTACTTTAATTTGAATTGAATTGAATTGAATTATTCTTTATTGCACACCATAAACAAAAACAAAAAGAAAGTAACATAAAATTAATAAAATACAAAAAAAAAAATTAAAAAAAAAACAAAACAAAAGAAGTACATTAAAAGTGTTGTACAATGGGCGGACTTATGGCTTTTTAGCCATCTCTTCCAGACAACCCAATCAAAGGAAGATTTAAAAATCATCGGCGTAGACGGTGCTGTCATAAACTTACATACAAATAGTTACACACTAATACTTATACTTCCTACATATATAAATTATGTATAAATAATATATATCTCTATCATACACTAATACATACAAGATAATAAAATGTAATTTGCTGAGAAAAATAATAGTAAAGTTTTACGTAATTAGTACAGAGGTCAAAATACATGTGATTTTGGAAGTACGGGATTAACAAGGGTTAGCTATGATGGTAGTTAAAGCTATTGATGACACAGCTAATACTTGGTCACAGTTAAGTGAACGCTTAGTCAATAACGCGAACACAAAGGCTTGGTAAGCGTATTACGAAGTACCCATCTTGTATACTAACAAATGTTAGTGTACAAGCTAGGTACTTATATACTTGTATACTAACAAATGTTAGTATAGAAGTTGGATACTTATTTTACAAAACAGGATCAAAGAAAATACTATGATCCTGATTTGTATGTATTTGTATAAAGACCATTTTCACTGAAATATGGTAATGAAAATCAAAATATATTATTCAAGTAGGCTCTTGGTCTTGCTAAATTAAATTAAATATACTGCTGGTTCAGAATATAGATTCTACCAAAAACCGTTGAGAAACTTAGTAGTCACTCTTTTCCGATAGTCAGTTACGTAGATTATAAAATACAATATTTGCATATTTCTTACCCCGAGTGGAAATTAACGAAAACAAACTCCAATCTTTTTATCATAATCCTTTATGGAGTAAGACACCTTATTAATCAAACATTTTTTACCGTATAATCGATAATAAAAAGTATATTTAAAAATTACTGTTTCCTTTAAATACAATGCTATAGCACGAATCATAATAAAACTGTGTGCTACGAATAAATTAAAATGAAAAAACGAAGAAAACGAATGAAGTCGACTTTAAAAGTAGGGTTTTTTATGTAATATTTAACTGAAAAGTGAAGTGTTCATTTTTCAGTTAAATATTACATAAAACACAAATTTATTTAAAAAATTCAATAAAAAAAAAATTCAAATAATTGTGTTTATGTATTGTGAGGAATATCTACGAAGGAATAATATAAGCATGTATGCGAAACAGTGTTCGAATTAAGACCCTCTTCTCGATTTGCACAATAGTAAGAAAAAGGTAAAAAAATACATTTAAAACGGATGATACAAGTTTTTGTAGAGCCGAGATCGCGTAGTGGTTAGAATGCTTTAATTTTAAAGCAAATATTACTGAATTTTCTTTTACGTAATTTGTGTTTATAATTTATTTCGTGCGTGGCAGGGTGCTATGTATTCCACGTAGTGAGACATTCTTCTACATAAGTATCCGTCGACCCGCTATGGAGTTGCGCGGTGGAACAAGATCTAAACCTGATCCTCAAAGGAAGTTAGGTCCAAAAATAGCATTTATATTATGTAACCTTAATTTCCTTTTGGTTTTATATATGTGATAAATTACGATTTTTAAGACAGTTGCCCATCCATGTATTTCTGTCTAAATCAACATATACATATTAAATACATATGTATATACGTACACATGTGTGTATGGAACTACCCTATAAATCGTATTAAACATAACGAAAACTGACGTTTATAACAAAAGTATATAATATGGTTCGCGTTTATTCGAAAAGATTTAATAAAATTATTAGTAAGGAGAAAGGCAATTCATCATTCGCTTTGACAGTAAAAATAATTTTGCGGCTGAATTCAGTCCGAGCTGGCTGCCTCGCAGAGACCAATTATAATTACGTCTGCGTCTACGTTTTCACTCGCTTAATTAGAACTTTCCTTGTGAATACGGTTCGTTGGATACACTATTATTCCGTGACGATCAAATGCTTAATTTATTGTAATTTTTTTTAAGTATTCTGTATGTCTTGAAAACTGTAATTTTCAACAACAACAACAGCCTGTAAATTCCCACAGCTGGGCTAAAGGCCTCCTCTCCCTTTGAGCAGAAGGTTTGGAACATATTCCACCACGCTGTTCCAATGCGGGTTGATGGAATACACATGTGACAGAATTTCTATAAAATTTGTCACATGCAGGTTTCCTCACGATGTTTTCCGTCACCGCTGAGCACACCTCGTGCTAAATTAAGCACATGATTATTCAGTGGTGTTTGCCTGGGTTTGAACCTGCGATCATCGGTTAAGATGCACGCGTTCTAACCACGGGGCCATTTTAGCTCACTTTATATTGACAGATAACAATATTTAATTCGATTTTTACAAGTAATATATGAATTATTAAAATTGAATTTCTATTCCTTTGCCCTTCGAACAGCCAAATAATGCTTAGAATTCATTTATTTATTGTTTGAGTTAAATTTCAATTAACAATGTATTTTTGAGTTTACTTAAACTAAAGTAATTTGTTGTTAAAAATAAGAACATACGTAATACTTGTACGTGAATTCGAGTTTTATATGTTATAATGATAAGTGTACTAATTAAAATAATTTAAATTACTTCAAAGGGAATATTATCTTGGCGCAACAATCAGTTTCATTCAACTTGCCTGGTGAATATATTAATACTTAATTTTCACTATTAAAACAGACTAGGAAAGCAGGCGGACTTGGAAAAGTTCATTGTTATAATAGATGTCTACTTATAAGAGATATGATGAGAACTAGAAATTTATATTTACACAGTTTATATCTTAAACCTTATGTTCTCCTAGTATTTAAACAATTAAATGTAACCAATTCCAAGCGGGGTAAATAGTCCATCTTTAAACTTAAATAGATGACAGGTGCTTTACAACAACAACAACAACAAAAGCTTGTATATTTCCTACTACTGGGCTAAGGCCTTCTACCCTTTCGAGAAGGTTTGGAACATATTCCACCACACTGTTCCAATGCGGGTTGGTGGAATTCACTAGTGGCAGAATTTCTATGAAATTAGACACATACAGGTTTCCTCACGATGTATTCCTTCACCGCCGAGCACCAGTTGAATTGAAAACACAAATTAAGCACATGAATATTCAGCGATGCTTGCCTGGGTTTGAGCCCGCAATCACCGGTTAAGATGCACTAGTTCTTACCACGTGGCCATCTCTCTGGCCAGTCAGGTTATTTAACACTTGAAATAAAATATCAATAGAAGATTATAATATTATATTAACGTGTAGGCAACGTATAAAAGTTACAAAATAATTCATAAGCATAAAATTGCATTAGGAAAATCTTTCATTTATAGGGCACACTACATTAAATTCAATGTAAATTAAATAAACTAAATTTTAAATATTTTAGTTTTATATAATACAAAATGTAGAATATATTGCTAAAGACAAAAGGAAATCCTATTCAGGAAGGATATGAAACGAGTATGGGGTCGCGTACACGGTCCATACACGAGGCACAGGGACTAACGAGCCAAGTAGTAATTATCTTGCGTGCGCCAGCTCCACGACGGCGTAAAATACATAATAGTAGCAGTGCTATTGAAGATTAACAATAATATTAGATAATCTAGTAACTATATATGTATTTGTATAATACATACATACTACATTATACGTATAGCGAGGCGTTAGGCGTCAACTCGTTATCAGAAGTGATAGCCCGAAATGTAAGTCTAGTCGTTCATGTTCGTCATACATTTTTTTCGATATTGACATGACACTTTTCAGTAATCATATGTTCTTCTACGTCATATTGACGTTTCCAGCATGTTTATAAAATAAATAAATCATAATTAAACTTTATGTAACCTCGACATGTATAATGAATACAATTTAGTGAAACAGTACTTGAAAAAAACTAGATAAATTGCATGAATACAAAATTCTTTATACAGAGTTCCAGTTATAAGTGTGGCCGGCTTTGTGTGAATGTAAATTTTGATAATTAAAAGTAATGCGTGGTACGTATTTCTGTGTGAAGTTTACATCCACTTAGAGTCTGGGAAGAAACAATAACACTCGAATTACTCTTCTATTTAACATAAAATTCTCTAGACCAGAAGGACTAAAGTTTTCAATATTTTCCATCGTCATTTAGAGAAGATAAACGATCTAAATTAAAATTTCCACATGACTGAATAAAAATGATCTTACGTTGCATCTAACCGAGACCGCAGGAACGTATCGGAGCTGGTTTTGTTTTTCAATTTTCTTTCAGTCTTTGTTCGAAAAGCCATCAGGCGGCTAAATCAAGTAAGAAATTGCTGATCCCAACCCACGGCCTTTTCATGAAATGCATCAATCTATTATAAATGAAATGTTTTGTCGTGTGGAAAGTAAACCAGTACAAGTTGGACTTTCGCTTTAATGGTTCCGTATAGCAGCAGGTTTTCCTGTTTTGTAATAGTCCAATGGTAACGAAAAAATATCATCCTTCATAATGCGTCTGGCTCTCTAACAAGATTACGGTTGTGATACGTCTATTTAGCTCACTCTTGCTGTATTCTCTTTACTCCATACACAAATCGAGATAAAAAAATCGATATTTTATACGATCCTTTTCTACTCGATAAAATTTACTATGATCGTGATACATTGTGGTTTCGTGAAGCAAAATATTTTGAGCGTGACTTGAGGGTAACACTGGTATTTTCAGGTTTAAGTTACTCTCAGTACAATGTCAGACTTACTTTGTACTGAAAGCTACTTATGATTTACTATTATTGATATTTATAAGCTCATATCTCATAAGAAATATAAATCATAATTCATAAGAAAAATGAACTCTGTTTGGCAAATGGTAGAGGTTTTGGTCTTTGCACAGATGTAATAATTAGACAAGGAATAAAAACCTAACTTATAATGTAAATTATATTAATTTATAACGATTAATATAGACAATAAACTGATATTGATTCTGATCGTGTATTATATGTTGGTCATTTTCAGAGTTCTGATTTATGAAGAAAGTCAGTTGTAAAAATGTATATTGTTCAATTTATGATTATACAGATGATAAAAAGCCCGAGCTAATACTTGATGACTTCCAAGCAGGATACATTATATATAATATTAACTCATAGTCTTTGTGATTAGTTCATTTGAATTTAGAATTGATAATAATAGTATATTGAATAAGTTCGTGGTAATTTATAATGTTAAATTTGCCTGTTACTGAGACATCTTCAAATAAATACCTTTTAAGGATAATTTTCCTTATACTATTTAATCGGCGTTTTGCTAATGCTTCCACTTCATCTTGAACCTTTTTTGAAGTTACAAAAAGAAACCATGAGTTTCAGAAAGTTTATAAGCATTTTCTCTTTGTGACTGGCAACTCAAGTAGAGTCCGATTTTAGATTCGTTATAACCTAGATGAATGCAGCAAGAATGATGCTGTATTGCACATTCCAGTTTGCTGTATTTCAAGTTTGTTTGACTATGTAGTTAAAAACGGGGCAGTTTTGAGTACTAAAAACTTCGTACCTCTTCCCTTTAAATTCACACAGATTGATTTTTAGTAATACAATTTTAAATCATTTTCTACGCAATACGAGAAATGTCAAAATATGTGGAATTTAAATTTAAAAGAACAGAAATACTCATAAGTAGTTCTACTGCGTAGTAGCCACGAATATTGGAGCTTAATTGAGTGCATAATTACCTAGAGATTCGGTGTGTTTCTTTGAGAAAATGACAGATTATGCGAAGTGTTCCTTACTTATCTAATTAGTAAATTAGACGATGTTATCGAAAGTAATAGAGATAATACGAGAGTAAGTGGTTTGGCTAAACAATAAGAGTGATGCGTGTTACAAATTGTAAAACGTATTAAAGAAATATTTAATACAATTTCGGCTTTTACATTCGCTGCAAGCGAATCGTACTAAATTAATTAATATTTCATAGGTATCGGATCGTTATCGCGACTGTTACTCAAAATTCACATTGACGGTTTCCCCACACGTCATTTGGAATAACCCATGAGTGGCGTACCTATTACCACACCCTTCAATAACAGTCTGCAAGCGTTTAAATATAAAGGTGTATGTATAATGTTGACAAATAGATAAAACAAAAGAGAATACTCCACAAACTACAAAACTAATGACATTGAAAATCCAAAACATATAGTTTGATGGTAAAAAACTGTAATTAATTAGTTTGTTTTTAAAATAAATCCGTGGAACATTTTTTATTTAAATAAAAGCTTAAAACAATAGTGTGTTAAAAAAGAATACTATATAAATAACATATCTGGTTAATTAAGTAATTAAAACCGCACGTATTTACTTTGTTTTGTTAAAAAAATATGTCGTTGCATTAACTACTGTGGAGGATTTTTCTTCAAACTTTGATGTATACATTTGGCCATGGCATTCGATATTATTTTGTAGGCCTTATAAGAAAACAGGAAAATGTTTTAAAATCAATTGGATTCTTCGTCAGTTGAATGATACTTTGGCAACGTTTCTAGTTAGCCTCATTAATTCACGATAAAACTTTCTACAGAAGTTCTTTTCTCGATTAATCGCGAGTGATTTACCGAGTTCTCAGTAATTCCATTTCCTTATGAGTTACAAGTTTTTCAGCGTTCCCCCCGTCTGCCTCTCGTAGTGCATTGCGTCGTAAAGTGGACTCTAGATGTGTCAAGCGGTCTGGCGGTAAGCCAAACGAGGTCTGCGGTTTTTAGGCCGATCCGCCACAAACATATTGCCGTAGACATGCTGTAATTAAAACATACATTTTACAAAAAATATTACAGATTTTTATTAAACCGTTTTATATCAACATCGTATCATTTTAATATTTATTGAATAAATTTTGTATTTTGCAAACTCACGAACAATATGATCTGATCTCTGATCCCCATGTAAGTAGCTAAAACACTTGTGTTATGGAAAATCAAAAGTAACAACGGTACCAGAAACACCCAGACCCAAGACAACAGAAAACTAATGAACTTTTTCTACATCGACTCGGCCGGGAATCAAACCCGGGACCTCGGAGTGACGTACCCATGAAAACGGGTGTACACACTACCAGACTACAGAGGTCTTGTTTATCTTGTAAATTTTCGTTTATAATTTTTAATAGGAACAGCATTTGATCACACATAATATTAGCTTGTTGTTGTTTTTCTCTAAGCTACAAGAACAAACCTGCCTTAACTTTACGGTTACCTATAATAAGGGTCTATATATAACTTTTAGATTAAAGAACAAAACATAACAAGAATAATTCTTGTTTTTTCCGGCTTCCGGAAAGTTCAAATTCTCAGCTTATCTGTACTGTAGTTAGTATCTATATGTATCTTCTTTACATATAATGAAATTGGAGTGTCTGTTTGTAATATTAAAATAACCACATTTACTGAATATAAAATATAATAATATGTATTATAACATTATTTTGACGACCTCCATGGTCGAGTGGTGTGTACACCGGTTTTCATGGGTACGCCACTCTGAGGTCCCGGGTTCGATTCCTGGCCGAGTCGATGTAGATTACAATTAGTTTTCTAAGTTGTCTTGGGTCTGGGTGTTTGTGGTACCGTCGTTACTTCTGATTTCCATAACACAAGTGCTTTAGCTACTTACATTGGGATCAGAGTAATGTATGTGATGTTGTCTCATATTTATTATTTATTTACTACCCTATTTACTTACTATTATGTATAATGCGACTAAACAATGATCCCACACAACGACGCGGGCACTTCATTATATATTAAGTTTGTAGCCGTATCAATCCGTTTATATATGAAAATCACATTAATGTCTGCTGCGTAGTTTGTTCTATGTACACGTGCTTGTCGGTTTTCTCTTAGTTCTTATTGAACGCTGACTGAGTTAAGTTGAGCTGACTAAGAAGAAAGAAAGATGATGAATGATCAAAATGAATAAATTATGATGATGCTTTTCTTTGTCCTCTTTGTCGTTTTAATTTTTAAGTAACTATTATAATAACATATAGATTCTTAGAATATATAGGCTTAGAATATGTTCTTTTAACCTTCTTCTTCTTCGAGTGCCACTCCGACTAGCGAAGGTTGGCAGTCAGCTTGGAATATTCCTTCTTATTCTTCGCTTTAACCAATGACGTTTAATTCTTAAATTAACACATATATTTACAGTTTATACCGCCACTAATTGTGTAGTAAAGTCAGTTAGTAATACTTGTATTTTTATATATAGTAAATGTGTTGGGTATGTTTTTACACTAACTTGTTACCATTAAATAGGGTTATAAAAGAACATTTTGCAAGCAAATTTTCACTAAGCAAAAAGATAAAGCAAAGTTTTAATGATTAAACTAATTAGTGATAATGAATATGCATAGATATCTAGTTTCTAAGTTTAATACGTTCGCCCTTCAGACATCCTTCAGTTGTTCGCTTCTAATCGACGATCCTAAAGTTGATTAATAAAACATTAAATAAAATTAAAACGTTAACTATCGTAATTACATCAATTTTAAAATTGAAGTTTATACATTAAAGAAGACAAATATATTGTTTTAGTTTGTGATGTATAGACTTCTCTATAATATTCAGCTTGTTTTGAGATGCTTTTCGTTTAAAATTCTAAGGAAGCGTTACTTCCTACTATCCTCATATTAATTCATATTGCAATTATTATCAAATATTGAAAAGAATAAATATAAGAGAAACGTGTTCAATTCAAAACGTTATTACATATTTTGTTAATATTCCACAGAAAAAAGACATTCGTAGATAATGTCGAAATATCGAGCTCCGCCGAACAAAAATAAAAAACATGGTAATAATCCCGAAATTAATAACTTTAATCTTTAAATATATATGAATATATTTTTGTCTTAATAATAGTTATGTTAAGGCGTCTTATTTATATAGTTACCTCGTTAAGTAGGTAAATTTGTATTGCAGCTGATTTCTCCTCTAAAAAGGCGAAAGGCCGTCTGATCGTAATAAGAGTGTAGGTTGATAAAAAGTACACCTGTGATACCACACCCACTCGTGAATTTTAATATCTCCGCCGTTTGCTAGTCTGGGAGACTGCATTGATCACACTAGTTAATATATTACTTCAAATACAAATTTCTCGTATTTGTTAAACATATAAATATACATACAGCTGTTGTAAAACCATTCCACGCTGTCAAGATTTATAAGAATTTATTTTTAATTCATATATTCATCATTTATGGTAATAATTCTTATGTAATAGTTATAAATATTTTTACAAATTACTATTAACTAATATTTAAAACAAAAAAAAATCATACACATATATTATGAGCAATCGTAAAACATTGTGCTATCTTTATATCGTACTAGGTAAATACAATATAAAAGTAACGTACATATACGTAGTTAATCTATACTTATAATAAATCTGTAGGGAGGTCAATTCTGTACGTGAAATATTTATTCAAAATAACTATCAGAGGTTGAAAAGGGGTCGTTACTGATGGCAAAAAAGCAATCAGTAAAATTTTTGTCTGTCTGTCCGTATAACCGTTATAGAAACAAAAAGTACTCGACGGATTTTAACGAAACTTGATACAATTATTTTTCATACTCCTGAGCTGGTTATAGTATACTTTTCATCACGCTACAATCAATAGGAGCAGAGCAGTGAAGGGAAATGTCGGAAAACGGGAAAGTTACTCCATATTTTAAGCTTCCGTCGAGTGTACAACTTTAATGGTTAAAGCTAGATAGAAGTTGTGTATTACGGAAATGTTCTCCTTCAAATTGTATAAAAAATATCCCATCACAGCCTTTGTCTATCTTTTATAGTTGACTCACAATAACACGTGTCACTCCCAACAGCTTAGTAGTTCGAAGCTTGCTAATACGCTAATAATAAAGCTATCGCACGTGAATACAAAATCTATACTTACTTTTGTCGTAATTCGTCATAAGTATTCTTTTTATGATTGACTGACATAATTTTTACCATTTTAGACATTTTTGTCTGTGTGTATGTTCTGCTATAACTCGAGAACAGATGCACCGTGCATCTTTATAAAAATTGGTATACAGGAAAAACATGTGCTTGCGCAAATGATAGCCTATCTATATACAAAAGTAGATGTGTTTGTATGTGTGTCATTGATAAACTCAGAAACTATTTGATCGACCATTAAGATTAAATGAATAAAGAGATTATGCTAACCCCATTGATATAACTCGCCACCAGGTAGCGCTGCGATATAAATATATCTACACCGTTCAACCGATTGTCATGAAAATAAGAAAGTACAAATATTTTTTCACGGAGAAAGTGATTATTTCATCCGTATCATTAAAAATAACCAACAGATTTCCCTTACGAGTATCACGATGCTTTTCTATGCCGATCAACCGATAAGTATAAAATATGAAAAAATCATTGATCATCATTGAATAAAATAATTTATATAAATAGAAAATACCATGACATTGAAGAAACAAAAGATTGGAATATCAACAATGTATGCGCAGCGTCATTCAAAAGAGCTACGGAAACAACATACCAACAAGAAATACGTTAAGAAATAAATAGAATCCGAATTTTTACTTTGAGAGTTGGCAAAAAAGTTAATCAACGTAATGATCAAGTTCCAGATATTCGAACAAGCAACTTCATCAAGAGATACTGAAAAATCTGACGAGTGAGCCCAACGACTGGATGATCAACGATTAAAATAGACTAAATCAAGAATCTGAATATTTCCTTAAACAAATTAAAAATTACAATTCTTGCTTTGAAATGACATCATTTGGAGCAACAAATAATGTACAATACAATAATTTCGCGTCTACGTTTAAAGTGTATCATATGATTGGTTCATATCTTCCAGTATCTAAATAAAATCTCCAGTTTCTGGACATTTTTTCCATGGACAACGTAGAAAAGATTAATCTTCGATGCATGTTCAGTACCATAACTAATCGAGAAATCATCGCTAAATTTAGGATTAGGTTTGCTTTATGAAAATAAATGTTTAGTTAAAGATTTTAAAACTGCTTTAGAAGGTGAAACAACAAATGATTCAAAGTCACTATCAAAGCAGATAGAACGCCATTGAATGCAGAGCATAAAAAGCATTTTAATGCTGCCGTAGCTCCTGAAGTCACAGCTGTAGTTGCCGGTACAGAAATTACAAAACGAGGTATTGTTATCATTAAGCGACACAAAAACAATCAAGGTGTCGCTGAAACACATCAATCGTATGACAATTATTACAATTATCCAATTATGTTTATGCGAGCAGAAGATGGATATCATCTCGGACTGTATCAAAATATTCTCACGATAGGCTCTGTGACAAAAAAATCCATACAACTATGTATGGATTTTTTTGCATATCTTATAATGATTAGAGATAATCAATCTAACCATATTCTGAAGTGTCGTCAACTGTTTTAACAATTCATTGTTGACATGTACGCTATGGTCGAGAACGAACGATTAAACTACATTTGATACAACCAATTAAAACTCTGAGCCAAAGAGTACATTTATTTACGAGATACAATATGGAATGATAAAGTAGCTGCTGATATTGGACAAAGATCTTCGTACAGTGGAAGTCCACGACATATGCACGAATATGCTCAGGATGCTTTGACGTACGTTCGCAAGCATTGACAAGGTTGTAGCTGTGTTGTTGTGTTGATAGAACCGGATAAAAGAGGACGTGTTGGTTTGATGCACACTTTTACAGACTATAGAAATTTAATTAAAAATTTCATCGTACCTATATAACATCGTATAAGTTTTGGTGTTATGACCAATCTGAAGCCTATCGAGAACATCATTGAAGAAGATGAAATAGATGAGGAATATTAAATGTTTTTTTTTAAGAATTTGATTACATCTCGATTGTTTTATCTCTTTTTTTATTTCTTTATTATTTGTACATTGTTGTTGATCAGTAATTAATTACAAAATGATATTTTTTTTTTCTGTGACTTATGCCCAGCGAAACGGGCGGGTATAGCTAGTTAAACATAATTATAAACATGGAAATACATGGTCGTGTTATACAATTGAAATGAGCTAAACTACATTAAATTTCAAAGCAATATGTACATTATTTCAGAATATTCGTTCGGATACAGTATATTATTTGACAGAATAAAACAGACTTGACCGCTCTCCACATTGCAATATTCAGTTTAACGAAAGTTTAAGCGATTCCAAAACTTTTTCATATATGAAAACTTTGGGAAGCACTCATATGAACCCTCTTTGCATTTCCCTTTACAATAGTTTCGAAGCTACAATTTAAATAATTTGACCATTATGTGCAGTTAAAGTTGCGCCTGATGTTCTAATCCAGGTATTTAAATAATATTTTGAGTTTCATTATTTTAAATTGGTACGGATGCAAAGCTGATACGGAATAAACTACAGAATTTTCCTTCTTTCTTTACTATTTTGTCCATGTTTTATATGCAAAAGACTCGCTCTCGTATCACTCTATCTATTAAAAAAAATCGCATTACAATCCGTTGCGTAATTATAAGATCTAAGCATACGTAGGGATAGACGGGGTAAACATAGTGTATTTTTTTTATGGAATAGATTGGCGGACGAGCATATGGGTCACTTTATGGTAAGTGGTCACCGTCACCCATAGACAATGACGCTGTAAGAAATATTAACTATACCTTACATAGTCAATGCGCCACCAACCTCGGGAATAAGATGCTATGTCCCTTGTGCCTGTAGTTACACTGTCTCACTCACCCTTCAAACCGGAACACAAAAATACTGCATACTGTTGTTTAGCGGTAGAATATCTGATGAGTGGGTGCTACTTACCCAGGCGGGCTTGTACAAAGACCTAACACCATTAAAATAATCTGTAATTATGATGATGACCACAATGAGTGCTACGAATACTTATCTTGTTCGTATTATATTTTTCGATTGGTGATCCTTAGTCCTATTTCACGGTTCAACTTTATACCACTAAGACTAAGATTCAAAAATTTAAGCAAAATTATATTAGAGCACCGCTGTTGAAATTTCATTACTATATTTTATACTTTCTTAGTAAACTTAAAAGGTTATATTTTTTGAGGTTCTGCGTTTGAAAACGACTTGATCCAAGATAATTTTTTTTGGTTTTTTTTTGTCATAAATCATGAAGAGCAGTCGAAATTACGGAGTTATAACAAATAATAAGCATTTTATAGAAGTGTAAGAATATTTATTGTGACGAATTATCGAGCTCGTTTAATATATTTGCAAGTTTAAATGTAACAAGTTTTACAGTTAGGGATGACATTTTGCCTCAAATATAACTGGCTGTATTTTAAAATAGATGCCAATCGATACTTTTACATTATTTACTGAAATTAATATATATTTATTTTTGATATTTTTTGAATACTAAGATTCAAGAATACCTAGTGGAATAACACGTTTTAATCGGATAATTAACATTAAATTTTATTCTATGTATTTTTTATAGTTTAAAATTTATATAATGTTTTGCGGTGAAAACATTGTGAGGTTAACATGAGCTAGTTAAAAAGCGCTTGGGTACTCTAAACCTCATTACAGTAGAATTAATAAGCTGAAAACTCCTAAAATAAGGCGAGACAAACCTAAGCCAGGCTGTAGGACGTCTACAGTATGTTACTTTTATGTGATCGCAGTTTTACAAAATATTTGACTTAATTGATTAGGTGCATGGAATCCCTGATAAGCCGGTTATATAAAAACAGTTGCTTGTTAAACTAGAATATATAAACTAATAAAAAATGTATCATTAATAAAAATCTGCTATTTTTTTTAATTAGTAAAAATATATTTGAAAGAAATTTTTGCATTATTAATAATTTGAACTTAAAATAGCTGTTGTATAAATCTATCCAAAGTGGAATTGTGATAAGAATGCTAGCAGCATTTCTCTGTTGGATTGCAATTCCGATCCTCTGGACAAAAAAAAAGAACAATAAGGCGAGGTGTTACATATGCCTTTAATAAAGAAGTTTGTACTACAACTCAAAAAAAATCTTAATGTACTTTATAAACCTACAATACGTTTAGCAGCTGTTGTTCAGGTCTAAGGTACTTAGGTTAATATTTTACATTACTGTTAACTAATCGGGTCCACGAGGGGTTCATGAATAAAACACGAACGGACGAATAAGCGCTTTATTAGGTTATTCGCCGCAAAGTTCTCACTGCCCACCCTAAGCCGACTTAAGCCTCGTTTACAACAGGACAATTTGATGTACAATATACATCAAAGGCCCAGTGTAAACGGAATTTTGTTTTTTGTCGATACGTTAAATATTCTTTGAACTATGTCACCGTAAGATTACAAAATTCGTTAGATTACAATCTGACGAGAGAGATTGTAATCTGTCCAAATATTGTGAGCCGGAAATATGATTGCAATTTAACGTATTAATTTTCGCTATATTGTAATCTCTTCGGGATATTTTTACGAAAGTAAGAATACTCAATGTTGCGTCACAATATATTTACAACAACTATGTCTATTCATAGTAACATCGATCACTTTGATAAAATCTGTGATAATCTTTCTATGTGCACAAGAAGTAAGGATAAGCTTATAACGCCTTATGTATAAATATTTGTGATATTTATTATCTATATTGACATACATTTTTCGATCAAGAGGATTAGAACTGCGATTCAACGAGGAAATGCTGCTAGTATCCTTGCTATTATGCCACCATCTATTTGTATATATTAAAGTCTTGATGTAAATAATTCAATGTAAGTAATTGTTTATTTGTGAATGATCGTATGATACACATATGTATATTTTTATATATAGGTAGCGTAAGATCGTAGATATTAGTGTCATAATATTAGGGGAACTGTTTTATAAATATATAAGTAAGCGTTATAATTAGTACCATTAAGTAATCTTTTCACATGTAAAGTTATTGTTGAAGCGTCTCTCGTGCTCACACATTTCATTCTTTTTAGATTGCTACTAAGTGTAATGTGTAAACAAACGCATCCAAATTAAATTTAAATATTCGTTAAAAATATTTTGTATATATTTTTTTATGTTTATTTACTCAAAGTTCAATGATATCTTCATAAATTAATTATTGTTAAATTATTTTTACACAAGATTTAGGGTATAAGACTTTTCTTATGTACATATTTAAAGTTAAACAAGAATTTGACATTAAACTTATACTTAATTAAAATAATTTAATACAAATTTTGTTTTATTAAAATATAAAATTGTTAGTTCAAAGAACAAGGTTTCGCCCGAGGGAAATTATAAGAACAAACAAGTCTGAAATGTACGCAAATTCTATAATTAATTTTGTCATTTTCAAAGAGTATTCAAAATTTACGAAGATTTATACGACAGTTAGTCGTTAATTCAAATCAAATTGTCGTGTCCATCATCTTGCTCTTCGGGTAAGTAAATATTGTTTTTAACCTTCCCATGTAACATTAAAACATATTATAACTTATTCTGTTTTTTTTTTGTCAATTTTTTACATACATATATTATGGTCAGTGTTGGCAATTTGAACACTTGATATTAAGTACCACCCATAGATATTAGGACTGTAAAAAATATTAACCAACCAAAAATTATACATTGCCAAATCGAAACAAATTTTGAGTTCACTAAAATGTTATGTTCACTATACCTGTAGTAATACTGGCTCACTCGTCTTTAAAATCGAAACAAAATAATAGTAAGTATTGTGGTTTGGCCATAGAAAATAAGAGGGGACTTACTGGTGTGAGAAAAGCAAAGCGAAAATAAAGCTTCTATAGTCATGTGAGTACCAACATTTCACATTCATATGTTGCATTTTTTTGAGACACGGCTGTAGGCTATACAAACGGAAATGTCGAATACTTTTCTGATCTTTATTCGATTATTATTAAAAAATAATAGATGTTTATAAATTTGAGATTTGAAAGATTTTTTGGATTAAATATTATCGATAATTATTAAGTCATATTAACACGAATGGCCAGCGCAGCAGATGGGTTAGCAAGAATATTTTTACTTCTATTATGAGAATACATACGAGAGTATTTTTTGTTTGTTGATTCCATTCCATCGCTTTCACACGATAGAGCAACAATCGCCGTTTCCCATATAGTTTATGGCGGAGAGTAACACATGCTTTTTATCGCCAAGAAAATATCGGTTCCTGTGAATTTGTAGCATTTCCTATAAGTGCTAGTTAACGCTAAAACGACTCAACGGAATTCGATGAGAAATATAGATTATATTTATACAGGAAAAATATGTGATTCTTATTGAAGAGTCATAATTTTGTAATTCCATCTTCAAACGACGGCTTCCTAACAAATTTGAATACAATTTCATTTGAAAGGGATTTTGGTTCATGTCGGATATTTTTAACACGGACAAAATACACGCTTTCACGTGGCATAGCAGTTTAGCATAATTATATAACACACAGAGTAAAAATTTTCACACGGTATTTTTTTATTCTGGAACAGTTTAACTGTTAAATACTTTATTCATCTATATACTATATAGGTGTAGCATATACAAAAAAAAAACGTCGTGTAACCTTTTTAATATAAGATTTAATAACATAAGGGTGCTGTTAACGTAGCAATTTACCCCACATTAGTGGTTAGAGAACGTATTAATAGTAATTATGCAAGTTTACGCAAATTATACAGCGCGGGCTTTATATAAGTGGTTTCGTCTGGGTCATTAACAGTATTGATTTGATACTCGTATGAAGGTAAATGTCTACAGACATAACTAATATTATTTACATACTGATAATTAATTCAAAGACATGATCTAGTCTTGTGGATATAAAATGTACATATATAGTGGATTATCGATGTCGCAGATTCAACCCCAAATAAGCAATTGTATAAGGTTTGGTTAAGTTTAAGGTGATTAGCGGTATAATAAATGATGAGTGAGTCATCTATCCAGGTGGGTTTGCACCCCAACTTGAGTCGTTGGGTGAACAGAAGACGTGGGACGCTCACGTTTAGAATGACGCAGGAAGTTACCGGACTCGGATGATTCGGCAAATGTCTCACGGAATAGGGCGGTGGGAGGTGTGACCCTCCTGCCACGAGTATGACACGGCGTACCATATTCTGAGTGAGTGCTCTGCGTGGTGTTTCCTGGTATTCCCTCCCTATCTGCGATTATAGGCAGAGACCTATCCGCTCGCTCGCTCCGAGAATCATCAATGTTACCATTTTGTTACACGTTTTATCTTTTATATTGGTTGTTCCTGTAATGTAGTCGTTGCTAATTTTGTCTGATAGCTTTAATCCGAGTATATTTTTTTCCATTTTACGTTGGTTGATGACAGTCGTATCTTCTTTCCTCTTTTCAATAATCGAACCTGACAATTGAATGTTAAAGGTAATATTGATATTTATATAACTTTTTCTTCAAGGTCATATTGGTTTTATTTTCCATTCAGTGGATGGAATTTTTATCCCGTACTGAAACATTCAAAGATATATAATTTCGTTTAAAGTAATGAAAAAAGAAAATGTATAATATTACAATAGTAAATTTTTTCACGTTCTTAATCTTTCACAAGAAAACGTTCTAAGACATAAGTTTTCCACAAACTGTTGATAGAATAAGCGAGGAGACAGTTACAAAACAGTAGGAATTTAATATCCACAAGGCGCGCGGCGCGCGGCACGCGGCACGCGGCCTGCTTGCGAGTTGTAACGGTTTGTTTTCTTCACGACGACATATTTCCTCAAGGCGTAGTAACACTGGAGATTTCTTTTTGTTGAAAATTTTATTTTACGTATTCGCTGAGATTTGTCAAAATTTAACAAATAGTCATAGGTGATCAAATGATGCGAGCGTATATTGACTTGAATCGAGGTGGGACATGGGGGTAAGGTCACTACCTTACAACAAACAGTATGACGCTCGCTTATGCGGTCTTGCGGCCCCTTTGCTGCCGCTTACTACGCTTAGTGTACAATTTGCACCCTTAGTGACGGCGTACTATACACGGAAATCCTCAGCATAATGCAAATGTTAATGTATATTATTCATCATCATCATTATTACCAACAGCCTTTTTTCGTCCACTGCTGGACGTAGGCCTCTCCAATAGCACGCCACTGTGATCGATCTTCGGCTACTCGCACCCAGCTCCTGCCAGCCGCCTTGCGTATATCGTCACTCCACCGTGCCCGAGGACGTCCGACACTACGTTTGCCGAGACGCGGTCTCCACTCTAGAACACGTTTTACCCAATGGTTATCAGTTCTGCGACAAATATGGTCAACCCACTGTCACTTCAGCTTACTTATCCGGTGGCCTATGTATATTATTCACATACGCCAATTTTCCGAATGTTTTAAATTATCGACAGAATCCGTGCGCTGACACTCAAGACCCACACTCATGAGTTGGGTGGCGTGCTTACTGTATACTTAATCGCTATATATAATAGTAGTAAAAAGTAATACATATTTATTATTTTTATTTATTTTGCTCCATGTTTGTTTATTGGTTTCCTGTAATCTTTCAATCCGATATCAATTTTTCACACCTGCTGGGCGTCCCATAACGGCTATATTTTTTTCTTATTGTAACGTCGTCGGTTGGAGAGAAATTATTTTAATAACCTGCAGACGTCACATTTTAAGATCACAAGTTATACTTTACTAAGTTTATTACGATTTATATCGCTACAGACTTGTTGTCCATTGTCATAAAATACAGAATAGACTAGAATAAAAATACAAATGTAAGTGTGTACAAAGTCTTATAAAATTTTTAAACATTCCTTTCCAAGTTATTATCCAATTATAAAATCTCATATAAAGACTGCTTTTGTTTAAAATTTCAGTTCAGGAATTTCATAACATTTATTAAAAGCATATTATATGTATTGTTAATTATATAAAAAAAAACCTTGTATGTCTGGTAACTATTATTCGTTTTCACGCATCCAATAAGGTTTAAATTTTTGTACTTTTGTCGAATCAGCTTGAATTCTTTACGTATTGTATCATCAAATTAAATAACTGGTACGTGGGTGTATTTGATAATTGCTTAAAAAAATGAAGAGGCATTACAACGTATAAGGTCTTTGGCTTGTTATTAATAAAATGAATAACTTAATAGTCTTCTCTATATAAACCCTCTTTTATTGTACTATTAAACAGAATATTAAATTGAATAATATGCAATACAGTATGTGTGAAGTATGTACGAAGCACAACTAAATTTCCGCACAATCATTCATGTCATGTATGTTTCCGAATTTTCTTTGATACAAATAACATTTCTAAAGTATCTTATAGTATGAAATTAATATGCTATAGGTCGAGCATTTGGACCACTTGTTGGTAAGTGGTCACCGCAGCCTATAGCCAATGGTGCTGTAAGAAATATTAACTATTCCTTACATTGCCAATGCGCCACCAACCTTGGGAACAAAGATTTTAGGTCCCTTGTGCCTGTGGTTAGTTCAAACCGGATCACAACAATATTTAATACCAATACTGTTGTTTGGCGGTAGAATATCTGATGAGTGGGGCGTACCTACCCAGACGGGCTTCCACAAAGCGAAGCGTTAATTTAAAATTTTATGTTCATAGCGGCCAAATAAGTGTACTTCTAAAATTTGATATTCATTTAATATTAGCCCATAATCTTAGTTTATACATAGTGTGTTCTTATCTCGGCTATATTGGCTTTACTATTCGTCAGTATTGAACTACGATATTTGGTCTCGACGGGCCCTAGCTCGAAGTTAGGGAACTCTATTATTTATCGATGTAGCATATTATATACCACTGGAGGCCGTCGCACTCTAACAATGGCTATTTAATATTCAGCGTTGATCTTTCCGATTGGCTTAAATACGTATGTTAATAATAAAACAGTTTTCAATGCTTAGTTTCAAATTTGAATAATGTATTATGTTAACTGCTTAATATAAAGGCATTTTGTAAGCGTCTGACTATCGAGCAAATATATATGTATATGTATTGTATTATTATATTAAAATAAAATTACTAGATATTGTTAGTGAGTGATGTTGGTTTTTGCTGAGATCACGAAATGAAAAATCGTTACATAGTATTAAATAAGTTCGCTTACCGCTGTCCCTGTCTTGATTTTTAAAGTGACACAACTGCTTTTGTTGTTCTTTAAATATATAGATTGATTCAAGAGAAAGGTTTATATGTATAACACTTGCACAATATAGTAGAGCAAAACTAATCATTTTAGAGGTTTCTAAAGGGATATCTTAAATAACATATTTTTTGCACTTACATTGCAAACACTGGGTCCCTCGAGATCAAAATTATGAACTACAGTATTGTACGTCTTAAAAAGGTCTTCAAAAAAATCTGCACTGATACATATCTATCTCTTAGGGATAACCCACAATAACAGTTTTTTATTCTTTACTTTTCACGAGAATAATGGTTTATTTTCAAAGCGATATATAATAAAGGTAGGCAGTTAGATGGGCAAATGAGCTACGTGGTAATTGGTCACCACCAGCTCTAAATATTAGCGCGGTAATAAATGTAAGTCATATAAAAACTTATAGTCTAGGATTCAAACCTTCGCTATTTACACTTTGTCAAGACTATAACGACTTTCAAACTTTATACGATATTTGAAATACTTATTATAGAATAATAAGACTCAGTAAGGTCTATTGTTTTGTTTAATTTACGTCTGTTCGTGACGTTTAAGCGTATAGAAAATTATAAAATTTAAAACTTTTTAGTGATGTTATTACAGAAATTTTATTTTGTATTTACGTATTCGAAACACGACGTTCTTTCATCATTTACGATCATAAATTTTAAAAATGTCGTATAAATTGCGGCGTAAGTTTTATAAATGGTATCGATAAAATCGGAACCGTTTTTGGTTTCAACTTATTTTCACGGTAATATTACGAGAAAAATTAAAACGTATTCACTGCTATGCTTTTCATTGCTTAAAAATAAATATACATTCATATCTATTAACCTTTATAAGTAAGCAATGTATATATAATTAAATAGAAAAGTTCTGCCTTATTGATTATTTTAATAATTATGTGAAATGAAAATATATACAAATTTTTCTATCAATTTGAATTGTTATTTATATAAATTTAAAATGATCATGAATGTTAAAAAAAGAACATTTATTCTGCAGAACCATTATAGTTTATACAGCAAAACAGTAACGCTGTATATGTGTGTGTGGTTCACTATAATGACAAACACAAACATAGCACTTTGGTAATATATATATAATGTAACGATTCAAGAATTAGTATTTAAACTTTAGTTTAGTTTAGTTTATTCTTTATTGTACACCACACAGTGAAATAAAAAAATACAAATGACAAAGATATGGCCTAGATATGACAGGCGTACAATTTTGGCGACCTTATCGCTACATAGCGATCTCTTCCAGGCAACCAACAGGTGTAGGATAGGTCATAGAATATAAGGTGGGTGGTGCTCTACTAATAAATAAAATAATATGAATCTGTTAATAAAACTTATATATCCATTAATAAATAATATTGTCAATACATATAAAATATATATATATATATATATATATATATATATATATATATATATAAATCTAAATACAATGAGTAAGAATATAAACGATATCTTCAAACATAACGAAAAAATAAATAAATTAACAAAATAAAAAACAGAAAAAAGAAATCATTATCGTAAAGGAACTTGAGTCAGAAAGTGATTTTTTAAAAGTTTTTTAAAAATAAATAAGGTTTTGGCCTCCCGAATATTTAAAGGAAGGTTGTTCCAGAGCGTAATAGCCTGAATTGTAAACGATTTTTTATAAAAAATAGACTTATGTTCGGGCACCCTTAAAATCAGTCTCTTCGTAGAACGAGGGTGTTCTCCGGGTTTTCCTAAAAATATAAATTTTTCCTTCAAGTAAGGGGGAGTAACAGGGTGAAACAACACACAGTAAAGTATAGACAGGACATGCATATTCCGGCGAAGTCTGATGGGTAGCCAATTGAGACGGGAACGAAATTGTGATACGTGGTCGAATTTTCGTAATCCAAATATAAACCGAATAAAGGTATTTTGAAGTCTCTCAAGTTTATTTAACTGATCTTCAGTTAAGTCCACAAAGCTTGTATCAGCATAATCCAAAATAGGAAAGAGTAGAGTTTGTGCAAGCATAATTTTGGTAGGAATGGGAAGAAAATTTCGAAGACGACGCAAAGAACTCAGCGCGACGAACACCTTCCTGCTGATTTCATTCACATGGCGGGTCCAGCTAAGAGAATTATCAACGAAAACTCCAAGGTTTTTGACAGAATCGCAATAAGGAATGACAGTTTTGTCAAACATTATCAGAGGCAAGGAAGACCAGTCGACTTTGGATAATTGTTTCCGGCTGCCAATAATTATGGCTTGAGATTTACTAGGGTTGACATTAAGACCGAAAGTTTTACTCCATTCAAGAATGATATTGAGGTCATTATTCATCCTTGTGATTGCCAACGGAAGATTCTCCACAGTCGACTGGGTGTAAATTTGGACATCGTCTGCATACATGTGGTAGAGAGAAGAAAGGTTGTGAGTAATAGAATTAATGAAAATAGAGAAAAGTAACGGTGACAAAACGCCGCCCTGTGGTACGCCAGCATAAATATCGCACCACGACGTGTAAGTATCATCAGTACGAATACGTTGCCGACGACCACGAAGATAACTGTGAAACAAGTCAATGACTGCAGGAGACACGTTAAGAGAGCGCAGCTGACTCAGCAGGACATCAAAGTCAACACTATTGAAAGCATTGCTGAAATCCAACAAAGTCATAACAGTGAGCTGTTTACTGTCCATGCCTAATCGAATGTCATCGGTAACTTTTATAAGGGCAGTAACCGTACTATGTCCTGGGCGAAAACCAGATTGGAAAGGATTGAGCAAGTTGTTCTTGTTTAGGAAGAGATTTAATTGAAAGTGAATTAGTTTTTCAAGAACTTTTGACAGGAAGGGTAATATAGAGATAGGACGAAAATCAGAAAAGGTAACAGGATTAGCTTTCTTTGGCAGTGGTAAAATATTAGCGCTCTTCCATGCTTCAGGAAATACACAGCATGAGACACATTCATTTAGAATATATGTGATCACGGGAGCGATAATATCAAGGAGAGGAATGATCATAGTACGGCTAATATTATCGGTACCAATGGCATTAGATGAGACGGACAGCACGCTTTTCTTAACATCACACACAGTGAACTGACTAAACACAAAAGGAGGATGAGAAGGAGTTGAAGTCATAGAAAGTGAGTTAAGAGTACGTGATTTAGCTGAACTATCAAATGAGTTCGAAGGATTAGAAAAATATTGATTTAGGAGTTCTGTATCAATATTAAGAACAGATGGATTATGAGAAGATTTACCAACTCCAACAGTCTCAAGAAATTTCCAAACTCTGTGAGAATCGCTATTCTTGACTGAAGCATGAATGTGGCGACGTTGTGCATCCCTACATAATGTATTGCAGCGATTCCTAGCTTTAATATACTTACTACGATTTTCGTCAGAGTTATTTAATTTAAATTTACTTTTAGCAACATTTTTTTCTGTGAATGCTAGTTTTTATGTCTTCAGTTAGCCAGGGTGCAGGAAGATGTTTCAGCTTTACTTGGTGAATTGGCGCATGAATGTCGTACAATTGATTGAGCAACGAACTAAAGACATCAACCCCTTGCTCAATACAAGACGCCGACTCCACTGCTGACCAATCAATATTACGCGCATCAGCACGTAGTTGTTCAACATCCATTCCAGCAAAATTACGCCGCAGAAGTATCTTAGGCTTAACTTTAGGAGGGCGCAGTTTATACGAAAGAAAAATTAAATCATGATAAGAAAAGGCATCGGCAGAACACTGACCGTGCTTGGAAACGAAATCAGGAGAAGACACAATTATAAGGTCAAGAAGAGAAGGAGTGGAATTTGGATATCTGTGGGTCGCTGAAAGGGGAAGAATATGCATGTTACACGCTTCGCAAACAGATACAAGCTTATGAGCTCTGCTGTCATCCTTCAGTAGACATGTGTTGAAGTCGCCCATTAATATGGTGTGACCATAATTTGGGACAAATGCAATTTACTTATTGCAATACTAGTATCTTTATTAGCAAAGGCAAAAACTGCTCATGTATTTCATTATAATATTATATTTATTATCTTTCATCTGGAATAACCAATTTCTGTATACTCGATAATGTACATATAGTCTAGAGACTAATCTAAAGCATTTCATTCAAAGATCCTTTATCTGTGGATATCAGATCAAAGGACTAGGGTTATGACTCTATTAGTAGGGCCCCTAATACGTTTGAAACATATTGGATTGTTGGGATCAAAGCTGAGAGATAGTCGATGGCGGTTTCATTACATTAAGTATAACGGGACCAATTTTTTCTTCTATTTATGTACTTTTCGATGTATTATTTTTCTTTATATTAAAGTCAATATTATTTTCATAATACGTATCTCTTTACCTATAGAAAAATCAGGTGTAAGATCATCACAATCAAGTATGACTCGACAGACTTTTCCAATGATATTTCACTTATCTGATCCTTTGTTTGAAATAAGGAACTAAAGATCTGCAGCCTTATGAGGTAACCACGTCATTAGTTAGGGCAGATATAGAGTCATACACATTCTAAAATCAAATAATGATCTTGTAAAATTTTCAAGGACATTTCATACAAAGATTATGCAACTAAGACGCATACTATCTGTCTAAGAGTATGACGAATATTTGTTTAGGCGGAGTTGCCACAGTTCGCAAGTTCCTCGTTTTAATAATGAACTTTGACGAATTTAATGCGATTCAGACTACATAATCAGCTTTACTATGATTCTATCCCTCTTAAACTTTAATGCTTCAAGTGTCCCAAGAATAAATTTACTGCGCTTTTATCAAGCGAAATTTCATCTACTTAATTCACTTATGTTAATACTTTGAAACAGTGAAGTTCAATACTTAGCAGATAATTTATTAATTATTAAGATTTTATATTTCAAATGTGATATAAAAATATAAAAGTACAAAATGGTTTCTATTATATGCGAAATTGTCGTTCGTACAAAATGATTACAATAACATGATTTGATCTTATTTTAGGATCAAATAAGTATTTTGTAGAATTTATACAATTTGGAAAATATTGAAGATAATAATAGTTTTTAAAGAATATGTACATATGTATTCTCGCTGTAATTGTATTGTATTGTTGTTCATATATGTTAATTGATAGCGGTGAAACTCCACCGTTTGTGGAGTAGACTTTATTCCTTACCATATTGGTCTATTGGCTAGATAGAAGCATGGGTACTGAGATTCTGGTTTCTAATCATAGAAAGTTATTCGCGTATATACTTAACTACTTGGAAGCAAGTCGATTCGTTGGGGCGCCTGAAATCTTTCCGGTTGGTAAGGTGAGTAAGTGGGAATAGAAAGTGCATGTACGCTATAATATATCTTACTTAGGCCTGCTCCAACTTTAAATCGGTCAGGACATCATCATTATCAAGTGTTAGATACCGGCGCATGAAAGAACAACGGGCTTAGACAAATACATTTGAGTTACGCTGAAGTGATAACTATTGGCTTTCTCTCGTCATTCTTTGAACACGTTATCTGAAAATACTTACGACATATCGATACAACAACAACAACAACAACAACCGCGTGTAAATTCCCACTGCTCGGCTAAAGGCCTCCTCTCCCTTTGAGGAGAAGGCTTGGAACATATTCTACCACGCTGTTCCAATGCGGGTTCGTGGAATGCACATGTGGCAGAATTACTATGAAATTTGTCACATGCAGGTTTCCTCACGATGTTTTCCTTCACCGCTGAGCACGAGATGAATTATAAAGACAAATTAAGCGCATGAAACAGCGGTGATTGCCTGGGTTTGAACCCACAATCATCGGTTAAGATGCACGCGTTCTAACCACTGGGCCATCTCGACTCATTTCGATACGTTTTTGTGTTTATTTACGTATTTAATTTTCATGTACAGTGGCTATAATTAATCCATGCTGGCCCAATCCACGTATCTCCTTAAGATGATCTTGAGTTTATATGCGGTTAAATGACATTTAGTTTTCGAGCTGCTTGGTGGAAAAAGTAAATGCTTCAGAACTCAGCTTCCTCAGAAAATAATTGACGAACGTCTTCGTTGCGTATTTTTAACAATAAAATAAATCTTAAAATGCATGTACACAAAACAAAATTTCTAAACAATTCGTTTACTATACAGGCCATAAGGTTATGGAATGCCCTTTCGGTAAACATAAAAAAGGCTTTATCAATTTCAGTTTTTAAAAGAGCCGTTAAAACCTTTTACATAAACAATAATTTAGACGACTTTAATTAATTACCTTTATTTAAAATTTATCATGTAATTTTATGTATTTTTATATCATTTTATTATCTTAAGTATGAATTAGTGTATGATAGAGATATATATTATCTATACATAATATTTATATATGTAGTAAGTATAAGTATTAGTGTGTAAATATTTGTACGTAAGTTTATGACTGCACCGCCTACGCCGATGGTTTTAAAATCTCTCTTTGATTGGGTTGTACAACACTTTGAATGTACTTATTTTTTATATATGTACTTCTTTTTTTGTATTTTATTAATTTTGTGTTACTTTTTTATTTCTGTTTGTGGTGTGCGATAAAGTATAATTCATTAATTCAATAAAAAAAATTAACATTGCATTGTTTACCCAAGCGTGTCGGGTTAAATTGAATCATATATATGATATCCATCAGGACATCATCATTACATTATACTAAATACTATCTGTTAAATATGATCGCCTAATAGTGTAATATTAGAGTGCAACATTTAGTAATTTATCTGCTTGGCAAAGCGATATCCATAACACGGTTCGACGAGAACATGAATCATTTAATACGCATTAGTTATTTGAAACTGTATTGGCAGCCAAAATGGCGAATTAGATATAAAATTACCTAGCTTTCGTTTATGATTATTTTTATATTTAAAATAAAACACTCTTAATATATTACAACAAGTATTAAAAAAAAAACTCCTAGTATATCTGTCGAGACGGTCTAGTCGTCAGGATACGCGATTCTTAACTAACGATTGTGGGTTAAAACCCTGGTTTGTTATGTGATGGAATGTGGTTATCACCGCCCATGGATATTTGCAACATCGGGAGGTTTGCAGATGCGCTGCCGTCCTTTAAGGAAGACGTACACTCTGTCCTTGAAGGTTCCCAAGTCGTATCGATTCGGAAAAACAATTGAGATATAATATAGCTCTTCACCATCATTATTTCAGGTCATCATTGCTGGTCAAAATCTTCACCCAAAAAACTTTCTGCAACCCTCATAAGATCTTTAGATTACGTTGTATGCTCACGCTACGTCTTCTGTTTCGCGGTTTTCAATCGAGAACTTTTCTGCCTAATGTCTTTCCTTTCTACGAACTTTGTGCCCGCCCATTGACTTCCAGTTTCTCATTCTTGGCAGGAAATTTTGAAGAAAACTGCATGAGTATAATTGTATTGAAATTCTGTCATATTTGTATACACCAAGCCGCATTGGACAATCGTGATTGAAATTCTTCTCATCAAAAGGAAGAGGGAATAAAAAAATTTTTTACATATTTTGTGTAACGATTTGGATGAAGAGAGATTAGATGCTTATTTAAGTTTTATATAAAACTGGATTGAAAACTCATTAATATGAATGTTAAGCTTATAAAATATTATGGGAAGATCTCAAAAGTCTTATCTCTACACTATGGTCCGGGATCTTCGCATCGCATGTAGTTTCCAGTGATAAATGTATGCCGTCGATATCGTGACATTTTGTATTCAAAGATATGTAGAAGATTAATGGAATTCTTCCATACGTTTCGCTTTTATTTAGAAATGGTACACCATTTCTGTTCGATAAATCACATATGCAGTATAGATGTGTGTGTGACTATTTATGTATATTTACAGACGAGAGGAAACTGAGTCGAGCCGAAAATTCGATAGTTGATATTCGATAGCAATAAAATTCGAATATCGAAGGTCGAGTTTTTTTTACCTCCGGCCGCTTTTGTTATTCGATACGTCTCTGCTGCGGCTTCGTTCGTTTTAATATTCCCGCTCTCGTACAGATTTCGACTTTTTATTTCGTTACAGATCAAATATATTTTGTATTTCCTATGATTCCATTTTCGTTTGTTTCTTTTTTTTTTTTTGTAAAAAATATAGATACTGTTGTAAACTGCATGTGCTTTCTAAAATACAGTCGGGATTTTTTTGGCGTGCTTAGCATTGTGTGAGTTCACGATGCATATTTAGTGAGTAAAGAATAAAGATATGTTAATATACTAATTGCATCTGAATTTCAAAACTACAACGGTTTGTTATATGATAAATTGTCTTTCAATAAACGTTTTTAAAACTATTTAAATTCTAATATGAATTAAAAAAAAAATTGAATGTATACTTCCTTTTTCAAATCATACAAAATAATTTCTCTTCTATATTAGACGTTGGATAAATTGCATCAATTAACAGTAATAAAAAAATATAACATTATCAAAGTTAAATTCGATAAAAGCGAATTTTAACGTACAGTAACAGTTATTACCAAACAAATCAAAGATATTAAGATGGTCCCATAAACAATTACTATTACAGCGAGTCAGAGGCATTCCTCACGTCCCCCATTTTTCACTCAAAGCTTAATACTCGAGACACGCAACAAAGAGATAAATAAGACACGACAGCACTGTAAGCGGAAACTGATTAGACAAAGTTTTTACTGACATACCATTTGTTTTTCTAAACTAATATTCTCAAGGTATATTCTGATATATTTTTTATAAACGGAGAAAAAAATGTATCCCTTATAACTTTCTTTATATACATGAAAAATATTTGACCAATAACAATGATGTAACATTATTATGATATGACTAATACTAGGTAATAATTATAAAGTATCCATGATATCGACTGAATTAAGTAGTAAGAACAACATATTTTAAACAATAATATATTAAATGACATTATAAGTGTTTAATCAATTAAATCTTTCGGTCCGTTCCTTTTTAAAAGCTATTATTTAACTTGCAATGTATGTATGTAAGGATGTTCGGGTGGAATCTTGCGACCCGATTTTAAGCAGATACTCTAGACAGATTAAGCTGAAATTTGGTATGCACGTTTAGATTGGATGACAATACACGATTAGTTGTGTGTCTTCATTCTTAATTCAATATGGCGGACGATCCAAGATGGCGGAACAGTCATTTTCAATGCATTTCTACATTATGGTTATCAAATGAATGGGCTTGTTGAATATTTGTTTCAAATTAAAGAGCTTGTTGAGGGGAAGTTAAAGATGAGAAAAAATGCATGTTTAAAAATGAAGAAGGTCTTTTCGAAATCCTCCTGAAATTTGGTGTAGAGACCTCGTTTATTCTTGATTTGAACCTGTAAAATCAGCGCAAGTAAGCTCCGAGCTGATGACGAAGAGACAAGAGTAATACTTACCGTAAATACTTACCGATTTAAACTGAAATAAAATAAACTTATCGGAATAAGTTAGTCAATGAAATAGGTACCTACGAACTGGTTAATTTACACGAGCCTAAATATTTTTTTGTTTAATTTATTCACAGTCAACCCATTGCCACGAATTTGATGGATTTTGGTATAAAACATCTTGAACTTCAAAGAATGACAAAGACCACTTTTATACCAAACACTTCATAACCAATCCCAAAATCGCGAGCGAAGCAGCGTGCAACAAAATGTATTTCATATAACATAGTTACTAGTTTATACTGTGATTAGCATCGATGCAACTTGTTTTAACCGAATCAGCATTGTAAGTGTACGGTTGGTTAGATACGAATCAAAGAGAAGTTTTACACGAACTCGTGCGCTCAATTGCAGTTGTATTTCCAAATCGAATATGGAAGACTACATCAAAATTCGCTTATAAAATCTAAGTAACTTGAACATTGCTTATTTGAAAACTGCTCAATTAAATAGCGTATTAAATACTTTTTATTGGTTATCTATGCTCGCGACTTCGTGCGCCTTTGAATATAACATCAAAGTTATTCTTGTAGCTCAAGTTACTCCTTATTACATCAGCTATCTGCCAGTAAAAGTCACGTCAAAATCGGTCCAGCTGTTCTAGAGCTTGACAAATAGACAAACAAAAATGTAAAAAAATAAAACTACATGTTACTAAAATTATTTAACTACATGTACCGTGTACCAGGCATGCATACGTATGCATATAGTTATTAGAGGTTATTTTATTATTACAAACAGACAGTCCAATTTTATTATATATATGCAAGAAATAATCATAATTTTATAAACGATTTTACCACATTGCACAGACAAGAAATGTTTTCACTGGAGGATGAACATACATCGATTTTAATATTAAAATTAGACTTTGTAGTAATGTAAAAAGTCACCTAAAACATAAATAGAATCGGAGTGGCTTATCAGATATAATAATATTTATACAAATCTTCGTTCGTTTTCAAACGTCAATATGAATACTTTTCACATGTAAAATTAAATATTCCTTTGAGTCTCGGAAGAAATGAAAAGTTGAATGGTAGAAATTAATGTGAAATTTGAATACGAATGCATTAAATTTATGAGAGCAAGACATTATCATAACAAAAGAAACTTTTAACTGAAAACATATTCAGAGAGCAGTACCCAGATACTCGTCAGAAGTATTTGCTTAAAAAATGAAAACGAATAGAAAATTTATTTAACAAAAATACATATATTTTAATTAAACAATCTTTATAGATGGCCCAGTGGTTATAGTGCGTACATCTTATCGATGATTGCGAGTTCAAACCTATGCAAGCACAACTGATTTTTCATGTGCTTATTTTGTTATTTATTTTTTTTAATTCATTGCAAGATCATTGGTAAATGAAAACATTGTGATTAATTGCATTTGTCTAAATTCTCGCACCATCTCGATGTTCGCAAATCCACAACAGCGTGATTTCTAAGACATTTTCTGCCTCGCACAACCACTTTGTGGAACCAGTTTTCTCCGGCGGTTTTTACCGATACGACATGGGAACCTTCAAGAAAAGAGCCTACTTCTTCCTCAAAGGCCGGTAATGCACATGCTAGCCCCCTGGTGCTGCAGATGTCCATGAGCGGTGGTAGTCACATCAGGTGAGCCTCCTGCTCGTTTGCCATCTTTGACATAAAAAAAATTCAACGAATTCTTGTGAATCCACTAACTTGCTTTGGAGCAGTGTGGTAAAATATACTCCTAAACTTGTCCTCGAAGGGAGAGGAAGTTTTAGTCCAGCAGTGGGAAATTTACAGCCTGTTACTATAAACAAACATTCTATTAAGAGTCAGGAAACGGAATACTAGGTTTTATTAATTAAATTACATACCAAATTTATTCAATGACTTAAAAATACTTTTATATCGTTTACAAAATTATTTTTGCTTTTAAATACAAAATAATATAAATAATTATAAATATTTTGATAATCATGCTGTTGGTCGAATGGCGTTTGTACTGCTGCAGAGTAATAAGGCTCAAATTCAAATATACCAATTGTTCCAATTTTTTACTCTCATGAACAATCATTCATCTAAGTTGTCAGATTATTTAGCAATCAGTCCTTTTCTTCGGGAAATAGTAATGTATGCTATTTAAGTTAAATAAGTTCGGAACAAATAGCAAAACAATCCTTAATAATAGAGAGCGATATGCGAAACTGACTACAATAATTATTACATTTAAATAATATAGGCATCAAAATGGCGTATTACCCAATGATGATTTACAACATTTCACAATTGAGACACGAAGGGTGAAATTCCAAAATATCAAAACTGGTTGATAGAGTTCAAGATGGAAACATAACATCATTATAAGCAAAAATAATAATTATAGCTGTATCAGAAACATGATCCGCATAAATAATTAGTAAATTACATAAATCAGATTACGATTTTCACTTTTATTGCTGGTCGAAGTTATCTACAAAGCGCTTTTCATAGTACAAAGCTAATGAATACGTTAATGAATACAGCGGCTAAATATCCAGCATTGTGATGCACTCATTTATATTAGACGTCCCTTTGAAGTGACCGACGCCGCTAATCAAAGGAGCTATTTCATTGTGCACCGGTGACAGTCACGTTTAGCTTTAATAAATTTAATTTCAAATGAAACGTTGGATTGCTAAATATTCAGTAATAAAATCTGATAAAGAAGATATAGGTACTCAACTTTTTTAAGAGAGAGATATAAAGTACGTCGAATTTAATTTCGAATTTTCGTAGATATGTTTTCATATGTGTATTTGTAAATTTCGTTTGATAGGTTTTTGTTACAAAACTGCTTTTAACTTTGCGTTTGACGTGATTTTTATTTTCGAATACGTATTAATATTTATGTTCTGGCTACAAGCTAAAAAGCAACATTGCATGACTCAATATAGTCAAGTATGAACTGAATTTTCCAAAACAAAAACGTTTTATGAACTCTTTGATGTGGCGGATACCGCTACGGCCGTTCCGAATATTCATACCTTTGATGTACCAAGATTCAACTGTTACTATTTCGGACCCTGATTTAGTTGAATAAATTTGCAAATGTTTGTTTGTGAATAGTTTATTACAGTTACCCGTTGTTATTAGAATTTATTTTTACCTGCTTAAAATATTTTTGATTCAGAGCTTCAACTTCATGGGTCTCCTATCTATATACATAGTATTTTAGATTGCAGGTTGTATATGCTAATTTACAGTGAGACATTTAAATAATTCTTGATTAAAAGTAGTAGATATAAATCCTTTGTATAAAATAATGTATAGGATCGTATCTGAAGAGGCATCAAGCCTTTATGGTTTTGTTTTACTTTTTAAAAATAGAACTTGTAAAATTACGGAAATAATTTAGTTCCTGATTGGTACTACAATTACAGCTAAACTAAATTTCATTGTTTAACAATATTCGTGATATTGCCCTAAAGTATTATATGTTCCAAAGTAAATCACATCAATCTATCCTATTCATTAATAGAGTAATTCGATTTTTTGCCCAGTGATTAAGGTACGGGAACTGCACATTAAAAAATGATCATCTTCTTCACGTTTAAACCACCGAATTAATTTAGATGAAATTTTGAGTAGAGATATTTTGAGTGATTAGGAAGGACATATACTACCTCTTTTAATTCACCTCTTGAAAGGGTAAAGTGGTGGATGGCGGTTTTATGTGCAATGAGTAAAGTTTTATAAAATTGGCACGGGTTAATCCGGCGGCTCAGTTAGTAATTTAATAAATATATTGCTCATAATTATTTAATATTTAAATGTGTCATGGTTTTCATTTTACATTCCATTTTTTTGTTTCTTTAATAATAACACTTTTTATTTTATTTTCATGTATACCTTTATGTTTGAATTATACCTTTATTTTTTGATGAATATAATTCGTGATTAAATAAAACTGTTGTCTTATCTTTTCGTATTCCTACAAATTATTATACCATATAAAATTCTTACATTAATGGACTATAAGTTAAAATAACAATTTATAAAAAAAGTATGTATACATATTTGTAATCAATAACAGCTGATGTGTGACAAATGTGTTAAAAGAGAAGATTAAGTGCTTATTCAATCACGTTTCGCTTATCTGAGTTGGCGTCTGTATATACACATGGTAGATTTAGATACAACACATGCGGATTTCCCACGATATTTTCATTCACAACTAAGAAGTAAACCTAATTATTCCAGTAAGACTAGACTCGTACTTGCCATCCTCAGTAAGGACTTACATTTTATACGAAGTTTACTCAACTCTGTTCAGTAATATAAATGAATACATGCAATATGTTACTGTAGGTGCTCAGACTACGGTAAATCCTAAGACTATCCAACAAAATCTTAGATGTACCAATTCTTAATGGTAAATGTCCAAAAGACTTTGCGATCCTAATAAACCTAATCTAACCTAACATATACTGAAATGAAATGATAAAAGCCCATACAAAAACGTCTAATTTTCAGAAATACTTATAACTTATATATATATATATATATAAACAGCTTGTTTGTTATAAGCGTAGGATAAATAAAATAAAATACGCATACGCAAACGTTTTTGATTAGTAATGTTTGAAATAATTCGTTTTATTGGAGGGATTTATCGTTGCGGAGATTGCAAAATATTATTGTTTCACTTTGCAATAATTTAATGCAAATTGCTAAGCGAGAATTTTCACACCTCGTTGAGAACATGAATCATTTCATATGCATTGGTTATTTCAGACAGCGTGGATTCAAAATAAAATAAAAACAAGTTAGATACAGCTCTGTAAAAATATATACGGATGATAACGCTTTTGTCGGTTGTGTTTAAGCCCTTTAAAGCCTCCTTTTATAGCTACTATGCGATTAAAGGATAACATGTTGATATAGTAACGGGTAGCGAGTTTAAAGCTGGTCTGTTATGATGTTTGGAAGACATTTTTTTTATCATATTCTAGTAACCGACCGCGGATTTTCTCGCGTTTTAGGGTGTTGGTTTTTATGTGTTAGGCAAAAAAGTAACCTATGTCCTTTCTTTGTGTTTACGTTTTCTTTATACTAAATTTCATCAAATTCGGTTCACCGGTTTGAATGTGATAGAGCGACAGATAGAGTTACTTTGACATATGTTATATTAATATAGATTATATTATACATTATACTCCATATTTTAACTAATGGTACTCTTTTAAGCTAATTTAATTTTGAATCATTCCTTAAATCCTTCCTTTCGGCTTTCTAATTTTCTTTAAATACTGTTGTTTTATAGATTTGTGTTAAAATGGGTACAGTAGTTAATTCGGGGTACGATTTCCGAAACCTACGGGTATAATCTATCCCTTTATCATATAAGCTGAAGAGTTGTTTGTTTGGTTGATCACGCTAATCTATTACTACTGGGCCAATAAGAAAAAATATTTCAGCGTTAGACAGTTCATTTATCGAGAAAGACTTGCGGCTATGTTTAGTCATGCTAAGACGGAGCGGAGTATTAATGATAAATGTTGGAAAATTGATGCTAGATCTGCGCAAAATAGTTGGTTTCGAAAAAATCATATATGACATAATTGTTTCCTTTTGTTCTAAAAAACACCTGGGATAGATTTGGACGTACGTAGAAGCAACCAAGCTAAAAGCAGGGATTTGTCACTGATGTCCTTTGTTGTAGATATTGGTCGGTTTTGGCATAATTATTATGGAATCTATAGAGTCCCGGAAAATATATTGGATATATAGATACAGGCTAACCTAAAAGATAGGCCTTTTAGACAGCCGAGGTCACGAGAGCAGATCATCTGATGTATTTGGTACAAAGGAATGTTCCTATTTGTACCCCGTGTATGGATGAATGGGATGAGTTATAAAGTCAGTTGCCAACTATCAGCCAGCGTTACAAAGTCTTGTTCACACCAAAAGGAATGTGCTGAAAGGCAATGTGTTGTCAGTAACTCTCAGCGGCCTAATGTAATATTATGCCACTACACGCAGCAAACACTGACTATCCTTAGCCAATCAGTAGCTGCGTAGCAGAACTTCTCGACATTCAACCAATAAGCTAACGCATAATAGGGTATCACTTGACATGTTAACGTTAATATTCTGACATAAGATTTTTTTAAAGTAAAATTCTCCCCATTCATTGTTTTATCTCAAGGTGGAAAATGGCATGAAAGTCCGTTCAGTAGTTTTGGAATTAATCGCAAACATACAGACAGACAAACGCGATCGGAGGATTTTGTTTTATAATATGTAGTGATAATATTTGAAATAATAATGTTATAAGTTTCGTCGTTAACACGTAGAAAGAAATTAGTCAATCTAATCTAATTATATCGCTTGCAAAATTAATTAGGCGTTAAGTTCGCTGAATGTTCAAAGTAGCAATTGATGTACTAATATGGTTTGTGAAATAGAATCAACCCACTTGACCAGAGTCCACTTTGCATATTAAAGCTCCTGTGCATAATTCCGAAAACAGCTTTTTAGAGCTTTGTGATCGGTCTGTAGTTTGCAAAGTGAATTATGCTGAAATAGCAGAGATTAATTTTGATTAATATCAATGATCAGAGGATTTGTTGATTCATATTGAATATTAAACTTATGAAAGGAAGGTTGAAATAAATTCGATCATTTGTTTTTACGCGGTTGCGATCTCTGGCAGAACATATGGGTATCTGGTAGAACATATGGGTATGGACATATACTTTTAGTTGAATAACTACATCCCTGTATAAACCACTACGTCCCTATATCCCTATCTTTAAAACCACGCAACGGATTTTGATGCTGCTTTTTTAATAAATAGAGTGATTCGAGAAGGTTTTTATCTATAATACATAAACAATTTATAAATGAAACACTGATAATTTTAAAAGTTTCTAAAGTGATGTAATATCATTGCACCCGAGCGAAGCTGGGGAGGATCGCTGGTTAAATAGCTTTATATTTTTTATTGAATTTTTAGTCAGAAGTTTTTGGTCTATTTTTTATATTTTCACGTTAAAAAACTGTATAATTTATATATAACATCGACGATCCATTAGCCTTATAGCTGGGCAGTGAAGCGGCTAAAAGGGATTAAGCCGTGTCATCGTTTTTCCTTGCCAGTATTGATTAAATAAGCGCACAGAGAGTTCGACTTACAGGAAATAAAGTCAAGTAAGGGAAGTAATATTTATGTATATATTGATAAATAATTATATTGTTATTGTAATCGATAAGATTCGTCTAAATTTTATACCGAATTTGTCACATTTTCAACGGTTTACACTGAATGTCCCGTGAGTTTACCATTATAACCTCCAAGGTTTTAATAATTACTTGAAATTAATATTTTACTAGTTTTATTGAAAGTTCTGCGTATCAATAAGTAAATACGTATTACGTCGTTTAAAGCGAACAATCTCTAATGGGAATTATAAAATAAGTCGATCAGTCTACTTGGAAATGATGGAAAAGACTAACTACTTAGTTGCTTGTCGGTTCTTAGTAGTAGTAGTTTTGTAAAATGACAATGCGAAAAGCCTTCTTGAATATAGTAAATTTCTTTTGATTTTATATCTATACAAAAATCTTTTCATTTTTGATAGTGAAAGAATATCACTCTAAAATTTTAAAGTATGTTGGAAGGAATTCTCACAGATGTTAATTCACAGCGGAGCTGTAAAACGGTCGTAAATAAGGCTTCGTATCACACTAGCAAAGCGGTGGGACATTTATGGGCTGTAACCTACTTACCAACACAACATGTAATTATGCAAATTAGAAAAAAGTCTGTTGCAAACCTACGTTCATAATATTTACAATTAACATTATATTATGTATCAGAAACATGATTATATACAAAATATATTTTAATCGACTTCAAAAAAGGAGATTCTTATGTCGTCTGTATTATTAATAATTTAAATATGTTCGTGCAATACTTCTAGTTTTTTACGTTAGTATTTATGTATGTTAGTATGGTATCGGGACTACTTGGACGAAGATACACCAGGGAACTCTTTAAATAGAAATTGGATAGTGATTGAGATTTTATTACGTGTAGGAAGTGGTCACCGCCTATATACAATGACACAGTTAGAAATATTATCGATTTCTTACAGTCTCAACACTTCGTAGTTTGAGAAGCTGATATATTATATCTTGTGTGCCTGTAGATACGCTAATTATTCAAATTGAAATACAAAAATACTAAGTATTACTTGGTGTTACTCAAGTGGGCTGGTGCTCAAGCCAACCTCTAAATACAAAGTACATATCAATAACCAATGACGTATCAGTCTTGATTAGATTAAGAATATAAAGGCACAAAGTGGAACTCCTAAATGATAAATAATATGTATGTGCAATGTACATATACAGTCATTATGCGTATTACACCCATGCAAATTGATTTATTGTGAATGCGAATTTGGTTTGAACGTATTTTAACATTATAACAAACAAATGATTTGATTAGTGTATGTAATAAATGACTGTAGTATGACTTATTGCCTATTGATTTTGTTAAAAAGTTAATCGTCAAGATAGTTCACTTCATCGCCTACTATAAAAAAAAATAACAAAAAGAAAAGTTGAATAATTACTCAACATAGAATTTATTAATTATATTTATAACGTTTTAGATTTTATATTTTGCTATGTTATATAAAAAATGATAAGCTGAGATGGACCAGTGGTTAGAACGCGTGCATCTTAACCGATGATTGCGGGTTCAATCCAGGCAAGGACCGCTGATTCATGTGCTAAATTTGTCTTTATAATTCTCGTGCTCAGCGGTGAAGGAAAACATCGTGAAGAAACCTGCATGCGACAAATTTCATAGAAATTCTGCCACATGTGTATTCCACCAACCCGCATTGGAACAGCGTGGTGAAATATGTTCCAAACCTTCTCCTCAAAGGGAGAGGAGGCCTTTAGCCCAGCAGTGGGAATTTACAGGCTGTTATTGTTGTTGTTGTTGTTGTATATAAATGATATTTTAACTCAAAATAAAAAGATGGACGTGTCCACGAGCTGTGGAATTCGTGGAACTCGAGCTCGGAATATCTTTGAAGATAAAGTAAGAAATTAGGTTATACGGCGAGAAACCATTATTACGGACATGACTTGCGTAATAAGACTGAAGTGATAGTTGGCAGGTCACGTATTTAAAATAATCGGTGAACATTGGAGCTGACGAGTCCAACGAAAACCAGTCGAAAAACCAGATAGGTAGACCGATGTTACGAAGAAGGTGGTGAGACCCAACTCGATGTGAAAGGCGGATAACCGGGAGCTTTGACGCTCCCTGGGAAGGTCACTGTCCAGCATTGGATAGTCATAATGATAATGAAGTCATACCTAAATGATGATTCTCCAGCTTACAGGCGCTTTGTATTCACAAACTAACTTTTATTTTATTACTGAATACATGCAGAATTATTCGAAAATTCTTATCCTATGATTAGGTTGTCCTAACCGTTTTTTGTTTCAATAAAATGTCGCAAAAATGGAATCTATTATATACTATACAATTAAATAATTAAAAAATATGATATCGTTATTTATTTACCTTACTGTTTATAGTTTATATTGAAGCTATTTTCTATTACACTTTGTTTTAGACTAGGTTTGAACTGTAGCTGAAATAAGTAGTTGTTCAAACAAAGCGATGAAAGTTGTGCTTGTTAATATAAAATTGATATATTCAACGTACTGTTTGCATTTGTTATAATACTAACATGTTTATTAATCAAATAAATGTAGATAATATTAAAGAAACATCTACTCATCATCCGTTTCATAAAAATATTAAATCAACTGAAACATATTTTGATTATAAAATATTTTTATGTTTTTGAGAATACTTCAATTTGTTTTTGTTTCGGATTTACAATGATTAATTTGTTAAACCTTCGAAGTGTATGGCAATTGATTGGTATAAATAGTTTATTCCTCATTTAAATTTGATAATAAAATAATATTGAATGGTATTAAAAATAAGCTTTGTTTAAATAAATATATTTTTTTACAGTAACGGCCTACAAATTTCACACTGCCGAGCACAAGATGGATTATAAACACAAATTGAGCACATGAAAATTCAATGGTGCTTGCCTAGTTTTGTACCTGCAATCATCAGTTAAGATCCTCGCTCTCTAATCACTGGGCCATCTCGGCACACCATATTTTTAATAATTGCCAAATTAATAAGCCGTTTAGATGTAAGCTATTAATTTTAATGATATTGTTTTTTTTTCTAATTGTATTGTATATATTTTTGTCATATACTTGTATTTTCCAGTATAATTCTTTAAAAACTCCAATGTGGCGTATTCTTGATATTTGAAAATTGTACCTATAATTAAACATTGGAAAACTTTTCGTTACAAGCTCTTAAAATACGACGCAATCAAATTTATTTCGTTTTCGTGACGATATTGAGTTTTCATTATGATTTATACAATATTTTAATTTTTATGTTCCCCTTTACGATTGTACTGATTACCTTGTATGCTGTAAAAAAGTTAAATTAATAATCCTTTGAATACTCGTTGCTAATTTGAATAGCAAAGAAATGAAACAAGTGGGGTTTAATTTAATTTATATTCAAAGTAGGTGAGTGAGTTTATCCTATTTATGTATATTTAACGTAGCTGACTTTAAGACCTTCTACGTTTTTGATGAAAAAAAAGTAAAGTAACAGCTTGTACATTCCCACAGCTGAGATAAGGCCTCCTCTTCCACTAAGGAGAGGGTTTGGAACATATTTATTTATTTATTTATTTATTTATTTGTAAGTAAGTGAAACAAACAGCATATTTTATATTACATAAAACTTATAAACCTTAAATAATACACATGCCAATACAGTTTCCACAAATAATTAATCTGGAAGTGAACATATATATAAAAAAGATAAAACAGTAAAATTATAAATGTATGGTAATTAAAAAAAAAAACAAAAATCTAACAACTGTATGAATGTATATAAACCAAATTTATATCATGTGAAATATGAAAAAGGAAAAAAAAAGTTAATAACAAATCTTAATCTAATTATTTCTAAGTATCGAGTTAAACTTACTGAGACCGCTGCTGAACAAGTCTATGTGGTTATATTTATCGTTATAGTAGCTACACGATCTTACTATAAAACTATTTTTGTAATAATTTGTTTTATGATTTGGAGTTGCGAAAGTAGCTTTGTACCGAGCACTTAAGCGAGGACAGTTAAATAATATTTTATTTAGGAGATAAGGCGAATCTATAAGGCTGTTAATAATTTTAAATAGAAACAATTGGTCCCTATATTCTCGTCTAGTTTTTAAGGACAGTAGAATAGGCAAAGCGTGACCAAATTTATATTTTAATTTTTTAAGAAATTTATTTTGAATTGTTTCGATTGCTTGAATATACTTAGCATAACATGGATTCCATTCAGTCGATGCATATTCCAAGTGTGACCGAACGTAAGCATTATAAAGTATAATGTGTGTATTAGGGTTCCTAAAGTCAGTACCTTGCCTGAAGATGAAGCCCAACATTTGGTAAGATTTTAGAGTAATTTTTTCAATATGCTTATCAAACACGAGTTGGCTATCAAGGTGTACACCAAGATCCCGTACCTCAGTTACCCTTCGCAATTTAACACCAAACATTGAATAATTAAAAGAGTGTTGCATTTTTTTTCTTGAAAATGTTATAATACAACATTTAGCTAAATTTAGTTGTAAACCATTAGACATAAAACCATTGCAGTACTGTCCTAACCTATTTAAATCATTTTGGAGTTCGATACAATCCTGGTTATCTCTTATAACTTTGAAAATTTTTGTATCATCGGCATAGAGTAAAAACTGTGAGTTTAAGAAGCAGCATGTTAAGTCATTGATAAAGACGTTAAATAATAAGGGACCAAGGTGGGAACCCTGATGCACACCGGATGTTATAGGTACAAAAGTAGAAGTAAACCCTTTAACTGCGACAGCTTGAGTACGATCACGAAGGTAGGATGTCAACCATCGCAGAAGATCGCCGTGTACACCGATGTTTTCTAGTTTTTTTTGCAACAGCTTTCGAATAATCGGTGTACACGGCATCCACCTGGTGACCATCTTCCATAGCTTTCAATACTATATCAAGAAATTCACAAAGATTTGACTCAGTTGAGCGTTTATTGATGAATCCATGTTGATTTGGTATAAGTAAAGGCCTTAATAACGGAAACAAGGTATCAAAAATAATTTTTTCAAACATCTTAGGAATCACAGACAATTTTGAAATGCCACGGTAGTTTTTAACATTATTTTTATCGCCTTGTTTAAAAATAGGTGTGATTCAAGATTTCTTCCACTCCTGTGGCATACAACCAGTGTTCAAGGACTTTGTAAAGAGAATAGTTAAAGGAGTGCAAAGTGCCTTGCTGCAATTTTTTAGAAAAATAGGATGTAGTCCATCTGGGCCGCTACCCTTAGATATATTCAGCTTTGAAAGATAATGCTCTACTTTGTTATTAGTAATCTCAATTGAATTTATTATTGTCTGATTGCAAGAGTTGTTAGACGATATGATCGACGTGGACCCTGAATCCAATTCAAAAACAGAATTAAAAAAGTGATTAAACATATTCGAGATTTGTTGTCCATCAGAACTGAATTCATTATTATAATATAAAGTATCCGGCAGACTGTTATGACCTTTCTTAGATTTAATGAAAGTCCAGAAATGCTTAGAATTAAAATATATATTCTGTTCTGCTCTCTCTACGAATAAATTGTAACAATCAGTTTCAATATTTTTTGTTTGAGCCCGAAGGTCCGAAAATTTATTGTAATCATATATTCGTCCATAAATTTTCCACTTCCTATGCCATTTTAATATTCCACCACGCTGTTCCAATGCGGGTTGTTGGAATGCACATGTGGCAGAATTTCGCACGCGTCACGCTGTTTTCCTTTACCGCTGAGCACGAGATTAATTATAAACACAAATTAAGCACATATATACACAGTGGTGCTTGCCTGGGTTCGATCTAACCATTGGGCCATCTCAGTTTTCATTTTTTTTTATGAACAATACGTTACAATCGTGTTGGTTCGACTGTACCCATGTTGAGATCTATATAATTTAATGAATGTATTTAAAGGTTATACAGCTATTAATGTGATATTTAATTGTAAATAAATAAAGAGTACCACTTAAATGTTCCACTACTCGCTTTATCTAGTTTAAGGAGAAGCCTTGAAGATAAGTATATTCCAACAAGTTTCTCCAATGCAGGTTGGTGGATATTATTGAATATAAAATGATGTCTAGATTTTATACAGGTTTATTACACATATATTTGATGAAACAGAGTAACTTAACTACCTATGACCGTCCAGGCGATTATAGTTGTAATTTATAAGTACATATATTATAATATTCTGTAAAATGATATATAAATAACAGTAACAACCGATTTTATCTCTAGAATCTAAAATCGGAAAAATGTTAATCAATAATAACAACGTCAATAAATATCATTTTAAAATACATGACACATTTTAATAATATCATATATTCAAACAAATAGATATTAGTACAGTAAATATAATATATCTTGATTGTTTTTTTTGTATTCTTTTGTAATTTAACGAGAGACAATCTCTATTATCATACGAATAGTAAACGTTAGCTGTGAATTACGCGCTTGGTCATCGGACGTCATTAAGTATTCGTACGCGTCCGGTCAGCGGCGGTCGTGCACTGCGCTGGAATTTCAGCCATTGTTGGACTTCTACAGCGTGCATTTCATTCATATTCATATTACTTGACTGAAATTATTCGTTTTAATTGTTATGTTATGCTTTGTAGAAAATATTGTTCATTTTCTGCTTTAAAATAATAGATATTTTTCTGTTATTCATTTAAAAGTATAATTAATGTGTTATAATGCGATATTTTTTTTGTATAATTTAAACATAATGCTTACGATATGTGTAAATATGAATTGTTTTACGTACATCAGTATAGTTTTAAAATATAGTTTGTAAGTTTAGTAAACGTATATCATAACAATTTTGTATTTACAATTATGTAAGTTAGTGTTATCTTTATAGAAAGGTTTATATAGAGATCATAAGTTATTTATTTATATGAAAATATCCCCTAATAATTTTCATACATATTTCTTTTAGTTATAATTTTTTTTTTTGCTTTTTGCCAAGAGAATTGGAATTGCGATTCAACGGGGAAATGCTGCTTATATTCTCGCCACAAATTCCACGCGCTATTTTTATTCATATTTGTATTAATTTAAGAACTCAATGATAATATTTTTTATGCAAATAAATATTATATATTTTTAATAAACATAAAAATCCGAGATGTTACAGTCATGTCACAAAAAAGAGTCCGATCGAAGTACTCATGAGATAAATTACTCGCAAATTCGACTCTTCCCTAATCGCGAATTCCCATACTATAAGAAAAAAAAACCCTCTTTAAGAATTCGGAAACATTACCGTACCCCTGAACTAAGACTGATGTAATTTGTTCGCCCGGAGCGATTTCTGCTCGAAATTAATGTCGCTGGAACGTTTGATATTACCTTAATTTCTTTAAAAATTACGAAGTTGTTTTTGCATTTATTAAGCAAACAATGACGTAATTGGTAAAGAATTTACGTAATTATTTTCTTAAAGGAATGAAGAAAAAATTATTTAACAATTTATAAAATGTTTTGGTATGCCTTACTCATTGGCTGGGATTTGAGCCAGCCCGTCTGAGTAGGTCACCCACTCCTCGTATATCTCCCAGCGGAAATATTTTGTATTATATTATTCCAATGGATAAGTCAGCATAACAGTATACAGGCAGTTAATGTATTTAATTTAAATGCTGCGTCAAGATAGTGGAAGATGAGATCGTATCCGGATTTGTAAGTTAGCTGACAATCTTAAATGAAATCGTTATCAAGAAACCTTTAATACAACTGAGACTCAGTTCCCCTTTACGACGGCGTCGACTCAAAATATAACGACAGGATATTTTATTTGTAAAAGAAGTCCCTTCAACATTGGACCTATTATGTTTTATTTATACGTTATTTTAATTGGGCGTTTTAACAATCGCTCATAAAGTAAAACGTCTATTAAATAAACGTAATAACGCCAATAACATTGATTTACAAAGTACTTAACTTTGTTACTTTTTTTATATTTTTTTTCTTTTGTATATTGATGGTAACCTTAACGATTTCCGCAAAATTCATTTAGGTTGCTGACCTCAAAGAAGACGAAGCAAATAAACAGATCATATTCACAAATGTGGGTGTTGGCATCATATGATATATTGGTATTGAGTTGACGATATACTTATTCGACGTGCTTTATGAGGCATATGATCACTTCGAATTACATGGCTGTTACTGATTGTGGTCTGATAGGAAAACGCTTTAATTTTTATTGTCTTGATCTGAGGTTTGAACTCAGGAGCTGAGGATCGACAGCCATACATTTCCACGACAAATTAGATATAAAGACATTCTCCTAGTATAGAATTAAGCTTGTCCCTCAGATATTTATCATATTTTTAGAAGAAACCATATATCAGTTACAAGGAAAAACGATTTCATGACTTCTTAAATTCGTCGTATTATATTAATTGTATTTTGAAAACAAGTAAAGATAAATAAAGTTACGTAGTGGACGAGATAGACATAGATTTGCAGCAGCCCCTATTTTTACAGTTTCAGTATTACTAAGGTTAAAAACTTATTACTGTATCATACTTTAGTTCAGCTACGCTTTAAGGAAAACATCGTCAAGTTTTATCTTTTACTGAGTGCAGTGAGAAGAGTTTCGAAAGCAAACGTGCATTCACAAGTTTGTAACTTTCTCAATTGAAACTTAGGCTAATCCAAATACGTAGCATTCGTATATTTGTACGTACGAATACGGATATGTTATGCAAATTTGAAATATAAATATTTTTCGTAAGCAAGGTTTTATAGTACAAATTCTTTTCAGGTTAAAATTAAGTTTTTAAAACGAATATATAATTAAAGTTAAAAGTAAGATACGTGTTTATGTATTTTTTTATATCTTTCATATTGTTCACAGAAGTAATGGTGACAGAAATATACACTTATAATAATATGATCAGCTCACTTGGATTGTTGAGGAATAATAAATCTTTAAATAATATTTAGCTAAAATTATTTATTTACAAAAAAGAAATTTGATTGACAAATTATGTCATATTTGATAATAATAACAACAATTTAATGAGTATTGAAACAATTTCGATCGTTTTTCTTACATTATATTTATTCTATCATATTACGTAATGTAAAACAAACGCTCCCAGCTTCACTAAATAAAACAATCGAACCAATTTCAACAACACGTTAAACTTTGCAACTGCTGTTATGCAAATAGAGCAATCGACATTTAGGTGAATAGGTTTGGCCGTTACATAGAATGTTAAATTATGTACATACACTAAATATATCAGTAATGCCTTCTGTGATACTTAAATAGAATAATTAATGATCAAAAACACATCGATTCTACATATATAAACCACATCATATTGACAAAATTCATACGGAGTCTTTCATTTAGGCATGAAATTCCTAGTCTTCGGAAGTCTTCGAGAAGTCTTCGGTCTTCTTAGTATTCATTTTATTATAATGATGACGATATAACTAGCATATTAACAGGAAAAACAAGGGTTTTTTATTTACTAAGCTTTACAAGATATATAAGACAGGACTATCAAGCTCATTGGTTAGATTACTTTAACCTTTTTTTATTACACTGGAAAAAGGTTACACGGAGCGTGGGTTATCCAAAGCGGTATCTACTCCATCCCTTAGGGTCATGTCAGGGAATCGCTTACTCATGTTACCATGACGTTTCACATCACAGTATCAGTACCGATAATTGTGGATAGCACATCGCTAACGCCTTCTTCGCGGATTTATATTATACCAGAAATAATTGACCAGTTTGCGTTGTATGCCACCGAAGCAACCGTGTTCAGAAGGCATTTTTCTTATATGATTTGTATAGAGGACCTAAGAAATCGTTTTGCAAGACATAATGAAACTTTAACATCTAGGATTACAAGGGACGAAAGTAATAATTTTAATAGTAATTAATTTAATTTCTGCTTTACAGTATTAATGCGGTAAAGTGTACATACGAAACTACAAAGAGTAAAAATATTTAGTATGCATAACTCGCTCGGGTGAAACGTTGATGGTTAAAAGGCAACTGCATTGTTAAGGTTTCGCGCGAAATGAGATCAACGAAACCCTTCGAAAACTTTTCAATCCATCTATCAACTTTCACATCACTGTTATGTTAGAATTATAATATGATTTTATCGTTATGTTTTATTTATTCCAGTATACATTTGAAAATTACGGTTTTCCGTATAAATGTTTATTTATTTTATATTCGTAAATAGAATAATATAAAACAATATTTAATTAATCCGGAAACAATGAACTCCACTATCTCAATTAGAACGCACAGATAATATATTTTAATCAATATTTATTAAGGTTGTATGTATATTATAAACATTTTTAACAAAATAACATACATAGATCAATTAATTATATTAAATATAATGTTTTTTTTTTCTTTCTATAATAAAAAAAATGACGTACATTTAAGTAAAATATTAAGATAAAGATTTTTATATCTGATTTAAATGCCTAGTGGTGTATCACACTGCACTGGTCCGTGTACTTTTATTACATAAGTGTTTTTGTGAATATGCCGATGGTGTTTCAAATAAATAAATTGCTTATGAAAACGCTTATAGATTATTACGAAAAAAAGTGTCAATAAAATTATGGGCGGGCAGAAATTGTTGATTCCTGTGGGTCGCAGAGCAATTTTTTCTAGAAAAAAGAATATAAATCACAATTATTAATGAAGATTGATTCTCAGAAGTGTCTAAAAGCAATAAAGTTTCGATAACTGGATTGATGGACAATTATGTTGACACACATAAATAACAAGACACTTTATAAGAGAAAAACATTTTGTTTTATGTTTTTCAAGAGTAATAAATGTCGATGGATAATATTCAAACAAATAAGTTACACGAATAAAACAGCGAGTTTATTCTTGCACACGTAATAATTATCGTATTCAATTATGGAGTATTTTTGACGACCTCTGTGGTCGAGTAGTGTGTACACTGGTATTCATGGGTACGCCACTCCGAAGTCCCGGGTTCGATTTTCGGCTGAGTCGATGTAGAAAATTCATTGGTTTTCCATGTTGTCTGGGTGTTTGTGGTACCATCATTACGTCTGTTTTTCCATAACACAAGTGCTTTAGCTACTTTGGGAACATAGTAATGTATGTGATGTTGTCCAATATTTTTTATTTATTATTTTATATGGAAAGGGTATTTTAACTTAAGAGCAAATGCTTCATAGTTTTCTTTTGAAAACAACATCATTAAAAGTACTATTGAATGCTTTAGGAAAGTTCGACGGTCCATTAGCCTAATAGCCGAGCAGTGAGACGGCAAAAAGAGATTAAGCTGTGCATAGTCATCGCTTTCCTTGCTGCTTTTAATTGATTAGCAAATCTCTTTCATAATTACTTTTAAAATTGTGGCTTTTACTGTAAAAAGATATTTTTTTATGAAAATTTAACAAGCATTACTAACAGAATTTGGTAAGCGACTGAAGCGCTTAGACCAGACTAATTGCTGTAGGTACTTGGTGTTTGAAGTTATATTCTGAGAATTGCTTGGAGTAACATTTATTTTGTAGTATCAAAACTCAAGCTTTGATTTACAAATCTCAGGATTAACCATACTAGGCAATAAATAAATTTAATCCACTTGCCGTAAAAATGTTCACTTAATTCGGAGGGTACTATGTATACGTTTTTCAACCGACTTCAAAAAGGAGGAGGTTATAAATTTGTCTTTATTTTTGTTTTTTTTTTTTTATGTTTGTTACCTCATAACTTTTAAGTGGGTGGACGAATTTTGATAAATTTAATAATATAACATAACATATTAACTTAAAAAATAACAATAACTATAACTACGTTATATAATCGTATATCGACTTTTAAGTAGTCTAATTATTTCATTTCATTTTACTTAGGAGGACTCTAAAAAATATCCTGAATACGCATTTATTTTAATACTTTTTAGTGCATATTTATTTGTTTTAAAATAGCGTTTTGTTTGAAGTCGGTTTTTCTTTTTGTGAACATTTTTATTTATCTACGGTATTCCTTACATAATAAATCATATATTTCAACAGTTTTATTATTTATTAGTAGTAAGCAAATTTGTTCATGGGTTAAATTAATAAAATAATAATCTGTAACCATATGCTAGTAGTATTCACGACTGTCTATTTCATCTATCTAATAATATTTAAAAATAAGTTTATTTTATTGTTTCTAAATCATTGTATATATATACGGCACATGTATACACGTAAACAGTAAATAGAGTCGATACAGCGGTCAGAAATCGTTGATCCAATCGATTACGAGTCAAAGCCAAGTAAGCTCATTGTTAATAATTCATTTCGTGCCCAGTTGTGAAGGAATACATTCCGTAGAAGAATGCAAGTGTCGGATCTTTTGGGTAGGTTCCCACTCCTCAGACGAACAGTAATGTTGTGTTCCGGTTTTAAGTGTAACTGAGTTTATGATGTTTTGAATATAAATAAAATTTTAATACAAAATTTTATAAATTGTTAATTTATTGTAAACTACGAAAGTAGGATAGAAGAAGGTAAATTTGAGTTACAGTACTTATTACTGTAATAAACAACAACAAACAACAACAACAACCTGTAAATTCCCATTGCTGGGCTAAAGGCCTCCTCTCCCTTTGAGGAGAAGGTTTGGAACATATTCCACCACTTTGTTCCAATGCGGCTTGGTGGAATACACATGTGGCAGAATTTCTATGAAATTTGTCACATGCAGGTTTCCTCACGATGTTTTACTTCACCGCTGAGCACGAGATGAATTATAAAGACAAATTAAGCACATGAATCAGCGGTGCTTGCCTGAATTTGAACCCGCAATCATCGGGTAAAGTACACGCGTTCTAACCACTGGGCCATCTCGACTCCCTGTAATCGACGTAAAAAAAATGTCATTTGTCATTATATATACCTAAAGAAGAAATGTTTATATATGTTTAGGTATAGTATAGTGATTTTCCGTTTTTATTTTAAAAGCAATTTCATGTTTTCAAAAGCAAAAAAGCATTCAAGCTAGTTTACAAAGTTGAAATCTAATAAAATTGCTTATTTTTAATTAAGGACAGTCATACATTCGTTATTGAGTTTCTGCTAGAAATTTAAAATTTCAGAAATGATATCTTTAATATGAAACATTATTCAGTCTATGAGGGATAAGGTACCTGATTCTTTAATATAGAAAATTTACATTTCATTTAAAATTTTATAGAGATACTGTGATGATATTAAATTTATATTCTAAATATATACACGAAAGTATTTATTTAGCTTGAAGAATATTAAAATTATCTATAAACACTATCTTCATATTAGTTTGATGTACAATTTCAGATTCAGTTTATAATCAAAAGGTAATATAAAAACTTGGTTGGGAGATCTTGTCGCTTAAATCTAAACACCGATCAGATGATAGAGGTGTTTTCTTATAAATTAGAGTGATATTAATAGCCTTTTTTATTTATTATTTATCCCCGTTTAGTAAAGAAAGTTAGCTCATATGTATACTTGCTGTTTAATGATGATTCAAAAGTGCTTGTAAAATCCTACTCGAATAAAGTTTATTTTGATTTTGATATATTTGATATACTTTAAAAAATAATAAGCATCCCTTACAGAAATTTGCCACCAAATTTGAGAGTTAAGACGTTACGTACTATAATAATGAAAAAAATAATATTGAATATTACTATTTGGTAAAAATAGTGAGACAGGTAGTAAGGGGTATTGATTGTAAATGACCAACAATAATCGTAATAAGCCATACTAAGGTTCGAATCTAAATGATCTATCAGTCGCTCATTCGTATAATGAGCTGCCTTTCACCGCTTTGTTCAGCAAATTGCTGCCACCATTTTTCATAGGACGCACATTATTAGACCGTTCAAGCGACCTTCAACACAAATAACTTGCAAATCGATTTCTCTCTGGTCTAAAAGTCATTTACAAGAAAAGATTGTTCATTTATTATTTACACTTATTTCAAATATTGTAGGTTGGTGATTTTATACTATAAAAACAAACAACAACAGGCTGTCAATTTCCCACTGCTAGGCTAAGGTCTCCTCTCCCTTGAGGAGAAGGTTTGGAACATATTCCAACACGCTGTTCCAATGCGGGTTGATGGAATACACATGTGGTAAAATTTCTATGAAATTAGACACATGCAGGTTTCCTCACGATGTTTTCTTCACCACCAAGCACAAGATGAATTACAAAAACAAATTAAGAACATGAAAATTTAGTGGTGCTTGCCTCGATTTGAACCTGTAATCATCGATTAAGATGCACGCGGTCTAAACACTGGGCCATCTAGCCTCCAATTTTTTATTTTATATTGTAGCATAAAATATATTTTTGAAACATATGTAATTGTGAGTACAATGTATATTAGATCCCGATGTCTTGCACAATGTATGTAATATCTTGATCTCATCTTAGAAATACAGAGTTTCTTACCGATTCTTCTCGGTAGAATCTATTTTCCGAACCAGTCATAGCTTCTCTTATAGTTGTTAAATGAAGATTAAAAAGTGCTTGTAAAAGGCTACTTGACTAAAGTATATTTTGATTTTGATGGAGATTTTTCCTAAGCTTATACTCAAGATAGTGCTACTATATATAGACGAAAGTAAATTGATCTCTGAGGTTTCAAAATGTTATCAAAAATAAGTAAGCTGTCACAAATCGATATTTTTATGTAGCTTTCAATATCAGACTTACGATACAATTTGAATTGATTTTATACTAAGTATTTTGATTTGCACGAGTTCTCGAGAGAAAGCTGTGTTTCTGGCGTATCATTGCCTTAATGATGTTTACAGAAACTCGAAACTTTATTTGAAGGATGATAAGGCACCAAGTTGGAATATGCCGATCCATGATATTTTATATAGAAAGATACGTAATTCTGGAAAGATTTGTTTTTTATTCAGTCGTCCGCAAATTGTTGCTGCTATTATGTTGTGTTAAAAAAATGATTTTTCCTCATAATGACAGCTGGACAGTTTATTTTATCACGCTACGCTTTGACAGATAACATGTATGAGATAGAATATAATCCTTGCTTTCTCTTATTGCCAAGAACAAGATGATAAACCAATTTAGGAAAGTGGTACAGGTTCAGCCTTTAAATTATACGGGGACGTGACGTTACGTGAGTCGAGATGGCCCAGTGGTTAGAACGCGTGCATCTTAACCGATGATTGCGGATTCAAACCCAGGCAAGCACCGCTGATTCATGTGCTTAATTTGTCTTTACAATTCATCTCGTGCTCGGCGGTGAAGGAAAACATAGTGAGGAAACCTGCATGTGACACAATTTCATAGAAGTTCTGCCACATGGGTATTCCACCAACCCGCATTGGAACAGCGTGGTGGAATATGTTCCAAACCTTCTCCTCAAAGGGAGAGGAATGTTGTTGTTGTTGTTGTTGTGACGTTACATATATGGATCATCAATTGGTTTTGAATTATACTTATAATTTGTAATAATGGAATAAAAAAATATTTAATATTGGAATAAATAAATATATTTAACTTATTATCATATTGATAAAAAGTAAAGAAATGAGAATATAACGAGGAAGAGAGTAGTTTGCCGCAATAATCCTGTAACATAGTACAATGAGTTGTAAGGCTTCAGACTAGCTCGCCTAGGTGGGTACTAACTTATTATTATATATTTTTATATATTTTCTAGTATATAAACGTCTCTAGGCTGCTGCAATAACTAGTTCAAACCTCGTGTTGGGCGGATAATGAAAATTAGGCTTTGCTTTCCAAAAAATCTTAGTAACCGTCGCACGTAAAGCCTGTGACTGAAATCTTTCTGGTCGTATCGGATTACGAGAGTGAAGGATTAAAGAGTTATAAGGATTTAGTTGGCTTGTCTCCCTTGAGATAGAATGCCGTGGCTGATATCGGTCTGGGTGATATCATTACTGCGAAACAACAAAGCAATACTTAGTAAAATTGTTGGGTTTTGGTTTGAAAGGTGAGTAAGCCAGAGTAGCTACGAACCCAAGGGTGTTATGTAGGGAATGTTATGTACATTGCACAAGGAGAGTGTCACATTGGCGATGTGTGGGATGTTAAATACCACTTAAATAACATTTATCTGTGACTAGCAGACCCGGCCACGCGTTGCTGTGGCTGAGCAAATTGATGATACAACTGACGATATCGAAGAATATAGTTGTCCTGATTATGTCTAATCATTAATCGATGCGCGTAGTAATTCATTGAACTAACTTTTTTATTTAATTCATTACCATTAATTGGATCACGCTGTTTGATATTGATGTGATATTCGTCTTGTCCTTGCCAGAATATCAATGGGTACTGGAGTGCGTCGTACGAACGGTGTATATCTGAAATTCTACTCACAGTATTATCTCGGCGGGTAATTTTTATAGATCTGTTGTCAACTGGATCACCGACCATAATAATCGCAACTTCATCTACAATTGGCGCATTGAACCTGCCAGCGTGTCCTCACGATGGTACTTTGTCAGCTTTAATGACGATTTGATAATTGTCACCTTTTAATTGTGGTGATACTCTTTTAAACAATTGAATCAGATGATTACGGTTCTCCAAAAAAATTTCTAGCGATACTACAATTGATCTTTCTTCTGCTTGTTCAATAAAATTATACTGGCATCGCGTTGTCACACGTTCTTCACAACTGCCCATAAAATAGATTTGGAGAAATTTTGGATCTTCATTTGGCATTGGCATCAATGACCCTATTTTATGGCACACTTGTCCTTGTATTTTAAATGTTGTTTCAAAATTACGACCATCAGTTGAGAGATCGCAAATTTTTGTTGCTCCAAATGATGTCATTTGAAAGCAAGAATTAAACTTTCGTGTCTTACGCAAAAATAATTTTGAATCATTTGAAATGCCAGAAAGAAGAGATTTCAAAGGTTCAGGCGGAGTAGGGAGTGGTAATAATACAACTTTCCCTGAGGCTCAACACATGCCAGGTGATTCATTCCGAAATTTTAACGCCTGACAATGTTTGCATATTTTGTTCATCGCATCGATAGTAACTTTGGGATCAGCTGAGTAATTAATGTCTGGTGCATAATTAAACCCAAGACGAACAAATGGTTCACGTGTTAATGCACGACTGGTTCGCTGCCTTTCTCGGTCTCATTCTCTAATTGAATCTATGTGTTGTCCACGTGCAGCTCTTGTTCTCGATAAATATTCTTGGAGACGATTATCACGCTGTTCTCTTGATTCATGCGCACGAATATCAGCTTTGCGAATTCTTTGAGCTTCATTTCTTTCTGCTCTTTGTTCGACTGATTCGTGAGCTCTTTCACGACGCCGTTGTCGAGCTTTTTTGCTACGGGCATTGTTGAGGTTAGATGTTTTTGGTGAAAATTTTATTTTTACTGAAAATTTTATGTGAATAAATTCCTTGTACTATTATTTTGTTGTTCTTATATTTCACTGCATTATGTAACTGTAAATTAGTAGCTGTATAGATATCCAAAATAATATACAACAAATGAAAATAAAATGAAAAATGATCCAGAAAAAGCGATGTCACAGAGAGTATCGATCAAAAAAGGGCCAGCACCACGTGTAGTGGAAAATGAAATCTAAAATTCAACGGTAGCGCCATCTATGATAAGTTAATGATAAACGGTCTGACAGATTTCTGTAAAAAATCCTATGTGAGGCGCCATCTGTTCGAAATTTTCGTAACTTACAATTAATAACAACAATCAACTTTGATAATCAGTTTATTGTTATTTATAAATCATTGACGCCATTAATCGAAATGAAAACTATCCTATCTCTTAAGTTGGACCAAATTACACATAAATGCCAAATTTCATCAATATCGGTTGAGTTGGTGAAGAGTTCACTGGGAACATACATTGTGACACTGGATTTTTATATATTAAGATAATGAAAAAAATTAAATAGGTTTTACACATATAACATTCATAATTTTATATTGTGACGATCTGTGCCCGCACCTTCGCGCAATATAGATTACTTTAACGTTAGTATATTTTTATATTATATTAGTCTAATATAAAATTACTGCTTAAAGCTGCAAAGAGAACCCCTTTCTTTTTTAGTCCATCTCTCACTTAAGCGAAGCCTTAGAATGGTAATTAGCTCTCTTCGTCAGGCAAAGTGTTTAAAATTGTCTCTTAAATTGCAATGAAAAGACGTTATTAAAACGGAGGTTTAGATGTTGGATTAAAGAATGAACAGTAGGAGGAAACTGATGATATTTTCGATGCGATTATCTTCCTATTATTAAATATGAATTAGATTTTATAGTTTCGCTATTTATTATGATATTTTTAATGTTTTTAAATTGGTTTTATAACAGATGATAATTAAAGATTGAATGAACTTATATTATAAGTTTAATTCTGTAATAATTCTTTATTCATATTTCAATTATTATATTTTTAATAGAAACAGTACCCAAAATTAAAGTAGAAATCCATTTCTGATAAACGTTTATTCATTAATGTGTGGGTACGTATATATAAATATACCGACGCACCGTCAATTTTAGGATGTAAGATTTAAATTCTAAAGGTACCTTGATTCAGTTACCTTTAACATCTCAACAATAATACTAAGTATACTGTTTGGTGGTAGAATACCTGATAAGTGAGTACCCTACCGAGATATGCTTGGACAAAGCTCAACAACTAAGTTAAACGTTATTATAATTTGATTTTGATAATGACAACGACAACAAGTACTATTTTTGCGTATTATAATATACAATACAGATAAACATGAGAGTATAACTAAATTTTTTAAACTGTATACGTACAACACCGGCTTTAAAAAATGTATTCATAAAACGTATCATGACGTAAAAAAGTATTATAACAAACATTGAATAAAAGCTCAAAGGCGTAGCTGGCGGAAGCTTTTCCCTCCTATATTTTAGCGGTCCTTTTATCTCCTGCGCCTCATCTTTTTGTTGGCTAACCACACACTCTGAAATACCCATGGATATGAAATGATTCATGTTCTCGGCGAGCCGCATATCTTTACTTAACGGATTCATTGCAAATAGCAACTTTGTATATTTGTATTAAAAGCAGCTTCATATATTTACATAGTAAATATCTTCCTGGATTTATAAAGTTAGTAAACTGGAAAATTGTATAGAGAATTCGGTTGCATTACACGTCATTATTATGTTAACGTGTTTTGTGAAAATGAGAAATTATTACTTTTAATAATTTTAAATAGATAACCTATGTACGTATATCACATAATTGTATATTTATGTTAGAATGATACATGTAAAAATCTCTAGCAAACCCAATAAATAAATAAATGATATTAATCTTATAAATATATGTATATGTATAATAGAATGTCAATCAAATAATAAGTTATTGTATGTAAATGGTATAAATTAACAAAATACAGTTGTAAATAGAACAAAATCATTAAAAAGACGATAAAATTAGAATTAATTATGATTATACTATAACATCATTGCGAAGTTTCATATACATATATCTGTTGTTCCTTCAAATCAGAACAAAACAAAATTGAGTACTCCTAGTTGGTTACATATGTGATGACTGCATGGTCATTACTAAGACGGGCATGCACAAAGACCACCCCATTCCTACCACCTTGGTGGTAACCAAGTAAATATCTTCGAAATTTTATTATAATGGAATCGAGTTTGGTTTTAGTAGTATTGTAATTCTGAATAGAAAATCAATCGACTGATAGTCATGTTTTGTCGAGAATGAAAATTTTTTGTTCCAAGTATTACGAATCATTTTCACGTGTTCTTAGAGAATATAGTCTTTAATAAACATTCAGCTATCAATATGAATGGTTTCAAAAAGTCTGCCGTATTTTTAATATACTAATGATTTGATTTCGAGGAAATTGAAATGTTTGAATATTATTTTAATTAAAAATAACACGTAGGTACATAAAACCATCTAATGAGGAATTTATTTTGTTTGTACCGAATTATATAAATTTCTCGTTATATGTTTTATATAATAACTTGTTATCGCCCGTAGCTTTGCTTGCATTTTATGTGTTTGTCGTGTACTAGTTGATATAAAAAAAACTATATGTCCTTTTAGTATGGGCGATCCCACTTCTGAGATATTGGAATAATACAAAAACTCTCCTCACAATCAATACTTTATCTCTTCTGAAGTGGTTCACGATCCTTCCAATTCGACGATTAAAGTAAGAATGACCATTTCTAGGCTTACTCCTATTATTTAATGTTTACACGCCTCTCCTCCGACTGTGGCAACATCCGGTTTCGATGCATTTTAAAAACAATTTAGTTTAGTCAAAACCGGATGTTGACAATCAACGCAAATTGTAACAACTATTTAAATCGAATTATTTATGCTGATAATACTTTAATACATTAAAACAATAAAATATGATCATATTAAAATAAATATGCTAACACTAGGAGTTCAAGTTTGATTCATACAAAAAAAATGCAAAATCGATGCAATGGTTTAGCTGTAAAGAGGAACAGACACATATACAAAGTTTATTTCGCATGTATAATATTAGTATATATATTATCTATATATTTAATTAGCTCTCAACCGACACCATACATGAAATTGATAACAGGAAAACGCAATGACAGGAATTTACGATACACTAGTGCGAAGAACATTGAATAAGATTAATAGTAGCAATCAGAAGATTTGATCATAATAAATGCGCTCCTTCAGAGCGTTTGCTGTTTCTGGCGTTATGACTGATGGGATTCTGTACTGTGTTGTCTATTACGCTCACATGATTTAGACTTATTCTTGTTATTATTATAGTAATCATTTGTGTTATTATGTGAATCAAGCGGTAGTTGGAATGGTTTGTTGTACTACTTATCCAGTTTCAACCGCGTTGAAGCAAATGAGCTAAAATTGGGCTATCAAATGCAAATCCATCTGGTAGTTTTACAGATCTGCGCGTTCTAATATAAAAAAGTAAGTTTAGAACTTCAAAATACATTAAATTTAAAGTAATCCCATACTCATACTCAAACACCCCTCAAGACTTAATGTAACATAATTATGTAATGTAGTAAATAGTAATAATTTGTATTGGAAGAACACGTTTTGTTAATTGTTTTATATTAGGATTATATGTAAATAATAATATTGACAAAAAAAGATCCGCTGAGTTTCTTTCACTGGTCCACCAGTCAGGGTGCTTTTTTCAAAGCCATGGGAGTGTTAAATTTTGCAATCAATAATTAAGGGTAATCCTTCTTAAACATATTAAGTTTACTCTATTTTTCTTCACTTCCAAGGACGAGATGATCACAAATAAGGAAACTCTGTTCTCATCAATTCTTCTCGGTCTTATGTTTTGACTACAAACAAGTTAATTTAAATTTATATAACTTCATAAAATATACAATCGTTTAGAAATTTGATGATCAATATTTGATAGCAATAAAGTTTGAGAACGAAAGTTATTCCAAATAAACATTCATTAAATCTTGAGTTTGTATTTATTAAGTTTGTTGAGATATCACATTTCAAAATTATATAAAAAATAAATATTTAATGTTGCTGTTTTATTAATATAATATTAAATTAAATCAATCGATTTTCAACCGACTTCCAAAAGGAGGAGGTTATCAATTCGTCTGTATTTTTTTTTTTTTTTTTTTTTTATGTTTGTTACCTCATAACTTTTTACTGGGTGGACCGATTTTGATAATTTTTTTTTTGTTTGAAAGGTAGTGCTTCCCGTGGGGTCCCATTTTTTTTATTTTTTTTTCCGATGATGGTATCCATGTGAAAACGACATAAGTCTTAAATTTGCATTATGTATATGCGCGACAAATAGGTGAATAGCTGAAAATCACGTTAACCAATTTTGATAATTCTTTTTTTATTATAAAATATATACTTCAAGGGTAATTTGGTGAAAGTTTGGTAAGGTTCTGAGCACAGGATCCATAACAAAGTAACGGAACGGAAGGGAACGGAACAATTCTGAGGAGCACGTTAGCGATACTCGGTCGAATCTTTTATTTATAGGTTATTTGGATATTTGAGTCACCTTCCGTAATGTGGTTATGTTTATGTAATTATCATAGTCGAATATTATAATCAACTAGCTACCCACCCCGGCTTCGCACGGGTGCAATACTGATACTAAATATACTACAGAATTTGTTTATATACGACATCACATCGCAAGCTTCTAAAATTATCAGTGTTTCTTTACTGTATTGTTCATGTATTATATACACAAACCTTCCCCTTGAATCACACTATCTTTTAAAAAAAACCGTATCAAAATCCGTTGCGTAGATTTAAAGATATAGGGACAGAGAAAGCGACTTTGTTTTATACTATGTAGTGCTGGAACTCCTATACGGCTCGCAGTTAGGGTGCGATATGGGGCAGAATTTCTTACTATCTTTAATCAAATTTTGTGTATGTGATGTGATGTCATATGATGTACGAAATATAGTTGGTCTTTTTCAAAGTTTTTTTGCTGAGTTCGATTACAGCTCTTTCGAGGGATCCTTGTAGTTTACGCCGCGTGACGTATTCAATCCGCATTTTCGAAAGTCTATTTTTGCTTTATTCGCAAGTTTCCTTTGAAATTATCCTCGAAGTAGTTTCTGACTCATATAAACGGAACGCTTAATCTATCCATATTAAAAAAAATTAGTTAGTCAACATCAGCTTCACTTAAAATCAAAAAATAAATAAAATTTTAACAAAAAGAAAAACCGACTTCAAACAAAACAGTATTTTAAAACAAATGAATATGCACGAAAAAGTAATAAAAATAATTGCGTATTCAACATATTTTTTAGAGTCTTCCTAAGTTAAATGAAATGAAAAATATTAGACTACTTAAAAGTCGATTAACGATTATATCATGTAGTTATAATTATTGTTATATTTGGAGTCGGTGTCAGCCAATAAAACCCTACAGTATATCTATCAAAAAACAATACGAGAATATTTTAACAAATATGTTTTTTACAAATTACCTTTTACACAATAATATACTGAATCAATCAAGGGGCTCGTATCGCTTCTTTCTTTTGATTGTTGGGGCAAGGGCACCGTGGCTGACACCGGCTCCAAATATTCCAATAACTATAACTACATGATATAATCGTTAATCGACTTTTAAGTAGTCTAATATTTTTCATTTCATTTAACTTAGGAAGACTCTAAAAAATATGTTGAATACGCAATTATTTTTATTACTTTTTCGTGCATATTCATTTGTTTTAAAATAGTGTTTTGTTTGAAGTCGGTTTTTCTTTTTGTTAAAATTTTATTTATTTCTTTTGAATACATGTTTTGTGTAAACTTAATAATGGTTACCCCGTTGTTTAAGGCTTGTTGCTCCGCCCCAATGTGCCGTTGGGTACTGTCATATAGTCTAACAGCCTTTTCAATGAACACTGAAGCACTGGTAAGTAAGAAAAAAGTAAATACTTTTTAGAGAAAAATGGTCAACTACCCGTACATAATTGATTTATAATTAGTTTCATAATTGGTTTAACGCACAAGAAAGTCTGCGAATATATATGTATAACAATTTTGTTACTGTTAGAAGTATGGCCTCAGCAGCCAATTCAAAGAACGCTAGACGCTTGTTCAAAAGTTTCGTGTAAGTGTAAATGTGCAAATAGAGATGTATTCTATGTTTATTTATTCCAATATTCCGATGGGACAACTGTAACACGACTTTCCAGTCTGCTTTTAAGTGCTTTTCGATATATAAAAATTTAACTACCAATTTTCCTACTAACATGTTTCATAAGTGTATTTTTTAATTTACACAAAACAGTGATTATTATTCGAATAAATTAAAATGTTCAGATTAAACGCCACGTGTTCTATACAGAAGATCATCCATGTTTCGCAGTATAATACCTGAATCGTCTTTTATGGGCATTGTTCTGTAACTATCTAAACTGTTACACCTATGTATAGCCAGCGCATATGGGATTAACGCCAAGCGTCCAGTTTCCGCGCAGTTTACGGTTATGACGTTGTACTTAGCACTGGCGGGCTTGCGCGACTATTTTGTATCTCGTATAACAAAGTGGCTATATCCTGTGGTTTAACATTTATACTCCCACTTTACTTGTAACTTTATGTCGTTTGAAACAAGCAGAGATGATCTTGATGGTCAATTGTTACGTGAAACATTCACATGTACTGAAAACATGAATGCTAATGTATAATTCGTATTTTCTCATAAATGTATTCTAAAAATGAGTTATTTCAATTGTCTCCTGTTTTATACATGATGCCTTAATTTGAATTTTTTATAATTAGTCTGTGTTTAGTCATAAAATATTGCCTGTACTCGCTTCGAGTTCTAACAAATTTGATAATATTGGTTTTCATATTTTGGGAGTTAAAGAACAATAGATAGATGTACGTAGTTACTTTCGCATTTATAATTTTAATATAAACTATTGATCTGCCCCGGTTTCTTATAAGTAGCACTATACATCATATGACAGAATTCCTCAATTTTATTCATAGCTGTTGTCAATCTTCATATTAATTTTGAGTTAGCACAATTGAAAACAAAATGAAGGAAATAATTGAGTTGGAAAAATTCAGATGTGACTATAAGTAGAACAAGTTACACGCATTTAACACATATAGAAGCAATGCTCAAATCATAATTTTTTCATTATAAAAACATTGTTTCATTTTACTATTTATAAATAATAACACAAAATTATACTTTAAATATTAAATAAAAGATTCGTAGTTTTATTATAAAAATACCCCGCTAGACCTCAATTATTGTATGTTAATAAATTTATAGTGATATTCGAGAGTTAATGATTAAAATTTAAAATATTTAATATTTTATGGAAAATGTTCTACATTTTTAGGGATCATTGCCCAGAACTTAACACGGAATTATCGATAAGACACACGCATTCTAGAGGGTCGTCTCGGGTCTCTAAAGAGTTAATATTGCACAACTATCTTAAATCACTAAGTGCATATTAAAATTATATAGAGACAGTCATTAAGGGATGTTTTAGTATAATAGATACACCCAGTACATTATTTTCATTGTTAGAGTTATATTTTCTATATAATACATAAATGTGCTTCATAAATAAACACACTTAATTATATTATACAATAATTATAATGTATGAATTAAATGAGAGAATGAGGACGCCGCATTTCAAATCTTCGACAAAACTACAAGTATGCTAAGGCGCTTAAATGCTCAGAATGGTTTGTTCAAGAAATCGCGAAGTGATACTTAAACGTATAGTCGGGCTTTAAACATAGTTGAGAAGCTATGGCGTACAAACATTGTCTGCAAACTCGCTAACGTTTGTGATATAACGGTAAACTGTGCGGAAACCCGTCTAGTGGGACGCCAGCGATAATTCTATACGCTCGGACGTAGGGTTGTTACGGAAACTTATATAACAGACACTATTGTTGGTGAGAAACAAATCTGCCTTATAATACTACGTTGTAATACAATTAACACAATTTAATTCATAAATTTCAGGTACACACCGTATTTAAATTTAACAACGCACTGTAATTAGTTATAATCTGCTTAATAATGCACGTTTCATACAGGTAGATAGTAGGAGGACTAATATGCAAATACTACGTGTATATATGATGATTAACGCAAGGCGGATGCGAGTAGCCGAAGATCGATCACAGTGGCGATTGGAGAGGCCTATGTCCAGCAGTGGACGAAAAAAGTATACAGTGTCATTATTCAAAGATGACGTAGTAAGTAGTCACATTACAGTATAACCTTAAATGATTACTGATTGATGTAAACGCATACCCTTATATGGTGGTTTGTATTCTTAAAAGTTGAAGATGCTTATGGTTATGGTTTTTTTGTTGGAAATTATGAATAGGATGGAATATCCAATAAACAACACGGCTATAGGAAGCGGTATATTAAAATAAATAAAACATATTAAAATCCAACAGCAAGCGCCTTGTTCTTGATAAATTAAATTTATTTTGGTATAAAATTTTATATGCATAACTTGTTCAAAAGGATCAGAAAGCATTCAGAATGTTTCTGTTGACTAATTAAAAAAAATAATAAGGAATGCTTCTGTGCGAAAGGTTGTTATACAATTAGTGAGTATTGATTGATAGCATATCTTATAAATGAAACGATCTTTTCCTGGCTATTTCATTTCACATTGAATGTATGTGATAACTGACCAAAAAAAACAGTTGAATTAATATTGCCGGTTCTTTTCAGGTTAGGCTATTTCCTTTCTGAGCCAGTGGTAGCATTTAATTTGACAATCAATAAGTAGGCGTATTCATACCGGAAATATTAAGTAAGGGAATTTTAGTTTGAGTTTTGAGATTGAGTACACTTGCTGGTACATGTATATATGTGTGTTTTTTTCTATAGCTTTGTAGTTCGTTGTTAAGTTAATTAGTAACTAATTAATAACTAATACAAAGGATTCTCAAGAAAAGAATTGTAAATTATATTTATTTTGATTATAGTTTCAACTGTGTTACTAAAAATCTTCTCAAGATTTATCACGAGACCTCTCAGATCTAGTTTGCTCGTGGTTCGTCTAAAATACCAATATTCGAAGGCTTGTTTGGTTAAACGATCAAAATGCAAGCGTATTCGTAGTTATTGCAGATGCTTTGCTGTTAAGTGGAATAACAGCTTAGTAACGACTCTATAAATTTTGTGTATCCTAGAAATAAACCAGTTTTCCTAGTCTAACAAATAACATGAATTTATATATTTTAAAAATTTTATAGAAAAAATATTAACGTTGTTTAAAACATGAGTTATTGTTATTGAAACTAAGCGTAATCTGTGCGTATAAAGTGTGGGTTCAAATGGGAAGTCTTGTTTTCTAAAGTAGTCAATTGAATCTGTAAAATGTGGTATCAATTGGGTATTGACTCTGAGCGCCAACTGTAGCTCAGCGCGCGCTTGGTTAAATCAAATAGCCCGCACTTCTTCGGCTTCCTATTACAAACATCCTTTTCACGAAATCAGTAGTTTGCAAAAATGTGACAGGAAAGCTGTGACATATCAAAAACAATCATCAATAAAAGAAAACATAGCAAATACGTTGTAAAATTAAATTAAAAAACTATTTCACATTTATGTCTATATTGTTGTTATATAAATAAAATAAAAAGTACACTTTGAATTGAAATGATATAAAATGAAATCAATCATGGCGATTATAAACGGACTCGTAAATCACCAATCACATCTTTAACGATTACATTGATTTCTTAAAAACCTCAGAATCAATCGACTAGGGACGTTATATCGACTAAAAATATATATAAATATTTAAGTAATTTAGAAAAATAATATACCGTATAAATATACCGTAATGTATGTGATATATAAAATAATGAAAATAGTTCTAAGTATTGGTCACAATATCGTAGTTATTTGTACGCCACTTAGCTGTTTGGCTCTTTGCCTCTATCATGTTGAAAATTGAAAATGTGTTGCACATTTACAATATGCATCCTTTGTTGGATAATACACATACACTTTAAATGGCTTATAAAATATTTGTTTTAACAAAATCAAACTGCTCACCAAGAATAAAATAAAATTAATCGGATATCATTCTAATATTTGGGAAAAAATTTAAAGAAATATGTGAATGTTATTAACAGCTGACTGTAATAACTGCACAGTTTTAGTAAGAAGCTTAAAGGAAGTCGAGTTACCAAGCCAACACGATCTCGTGCAAGCTACGAGGCATGAAGTTTATGACTAAACCATAAACAAAAGACCTCGGTGTTGAACCTTTTTAGGTTTACGTAGTAAAATATTGGCTTTGAAATTACTTCACTTAAGGAAATAATGTCGTCGAGATACGAAAAATAGGGAATTGTAATTTATAATAAGTAAGTAGTAAGTCCGAAAACATTAATTAAAATGTTTAAGGCTTTCGTGAAAAAAAATTGGTACTAGTCCGAACCGGACTTTGAACCCAATACCTCAGGCTTTGTATTTATATATTTCCAAGTTATTCTTTCAATTTATGTCAAAAGAATCAAAGACATGTCCTAACATGGGACTTTAGGATACAAGTTTGAGGAACGTTATAATTTTTTTAATTTATTCAAGTCGAGAATTTATTGTATAAAAAAATCCGTTACGGTATTCATTAAGGAAGAGATGACAAAGACATTCAAGTTCCTTCCACTCATTTTTCATTCTCTATTTTATCCATTTCTTGGAGTCTTGCATACACTTGCGTTATGAATAATCCGCATTTTTCTGTTTTAAATCTTCTTAGGTAGGTCGTAGGTAGGTCTCCGTCTTTCTGTTCGTTACTCCAACAGGACTGAACCAAAAGAAAGGATTTGAATAAACTCATACGTATTTAATTTCTATACGTTTTGCTCGAATTTATTCGTCGAATATTGTGGAAAAGCTATTAATCTTTATTAAATAAGATAAACCTTTTTTTAACCTTGTTTTCGCTTCCTGTAATATCAATGTCATATACATACGTTCCAACCACAAGGTTTATTACGTTATGATGGTCCAGTGGCTATAAGACGTGAATCTAAAAACGATGATTCTCAGTTCAAACCCGGCCAAGCAATGATTAATGTTGCATGTGCTAAATTATTGTTTGTAATTGATCTCTTGTTATGCGGTGAAGGAAAACATCGCAATTAAATCTGCATGTGTCTAATTTAAATAAAATAATGTCACTAGCACGCAGTGGAATACAATGGAAGAAAAATCTCGTCCTCGAAACGAGGCCATAGCTGTGAGAAACTTTTTATATAAAAGTCATAAGGCATAAATAATATCTATCTATATTACTTACATTATCTAAATCGATCACGTAAAAGAAGAAGGACATTTTTACAATATCATTAAAGGCTCAGATAATACTTAACGGCCTACGCGAAATTACTTGCAAATGCGAATCACCCCATCGTAGATTCTGACAAGAATAAAGTGCGCCACTTAAATAATTCGCGAATGTTCCCGTTACGAAACTACGATCTGATGTAATTTGTACGCCCCGAAGGTGACTTCTACCCGAATTAATGACGCGCGATCTAATGTTGGCTTAATTCGGCATTTTCCTTTCGGAAGGTTCGTTCGGCATTTGCTTCAAACAATTATAAGGAACAAAAGCGAAGTTTCCAAGAACTTGAGCGTGTGTAGTATGAATATTGAGTTAATTAATTGTTATAATGAAATTGTATTTCATAAGTAAATGGATGTATGATTGGACTGTGCGTGTAACTATGAATCTAAGTAAATAGTGTTTGTGTTAATAGAACATATATGTATTATGTTTTGAACAATATCAAAGCATTATATAGACGACCTCCGTGGTCGAGTATTGTGTATACCGGTTTTTATGGGTACGCTTCTCCAAGGACCCGGGTTCGATTCATTATATAGGCGACCTCTGTGGTCAAGTAGTGTGTACACCGATTTTCATGGGTGCGCTACTCCGTAAGACTGGATTCGATTCCCGGCCGAGTCGATGTAGAAAAAGTTTATTAATTTTCTATGTTGTCTTAGTCCTAGGTGTTTGTTGTACCGTCGTTACTTGTGATTTTCGATAACACGAGTACATTAGTTACTTAGGTATATTGGGATCAGAGTAATGTGTCTGATATTGTCCAATTTTTCTTATTACACTACATACTGCTAAAGACATTTCTGCTTTTATTGAACCCTGTAGGTAATTAGTTGTAACGGTTCCAAGAGACAGGATGAGCTTTGATGGTAACAAAAAAAAACTTTAAGATTTAACACCCCGTCTGCCTCCGCTGATTGTTCATTTGTCGTCAAGAGAAACGGAATCGCTATTAAACGGAGAAATCTTGCCAGCATTCTTGCCACCATTCAACGACAGTAATTTATAGTGAAGCTAAAGAAATTGCTTAATTTTTACAGTAATACTAGCGACCCGCCCCGGCTTTTCACGGCTTGCTATGTATCGTTATATTATGATCAAATAACATCAATTATTATAAATTGTAGTCTATATGTTATTCTGATGTGTAAACTATATTATTGTAAAATTTCATCCAAATCCGCTAAATAGTTTTTTCGTGAAAGAGTAACAAACATACACCCTCACAAACCTTTGCTTTAATAATTATTAATAATTTTAATTTAAAGTGTCTTATCAAAAAGTATAACACAATTATATAAAGTTTATATATGAGTAACATTAAAAGGTAAAATAAATAAGGTTGATATTTTTGCGTTAATTTGAAACGAGCGACGGTCTCCGCGGCGTTCCTCGCCTTGACGGTTGATTCAGAGATACATTTTTTAACTTTTCTCTTGGGTCGTTTTCATTTACTTGGATGTAAAATCATTTTATATGCTAATCGTGGGTACGTATTATCAAGATGGTTATCATATAAAGAAAAATAGGACAAACGTAACAATTGCTTAAAAGACAATGTATTCGTATATAAAAATATACATACTAGTACGTACGTAATATAAACCTATTACGGATGGGATAGATATGTAAGATCGAAATTGATGTTTTTTAAAATGATTCATGAGTAAATATCTATTCATGAGTATAATATTTGGGGTTAAAAATTATAATATAATAAAATTATAATATATAATAAATATTTGTGTAAACACACACTCACTCACTTACACATACTCTCTTTCTCTCTCTCACACACACAAACACACACACACAAACACACCCAAATACACACAACAAACACACACACACACACACACAGACACACACATGTGAAATTCTAGGCACAAACCTCCCCTTCAAGAATTCAGACTCCAAGGTCTGACTTGCATTTGGGTTAGACTTTTTCAGTCCCAATCAATGCTTTATTTTGGCTCTTTTACACACGTTTGTATTTATCAATTTTGTGATTCACACAGTCATCATTAATTTCACTCGTAGAACTGAATTCCAAATTTCAATTCGAAGTAAGATGTATTAAATTTATAATTTAATTTAATAGCAAATCAATATTACAGTAACAATACAATGTTTTTGTTGGTTAATATTGAAATGGCTTTTGGTATCGAAATATCCAAACAGAGCAAAACATATTCGGATACAAACTCATGTCCGTGCATGTAAATTGGTTATGTATGTGTTACTTTATGCTGCTGCAACACTGGATAATATCGAAATTTCTATAAAAACTCAGCGAATACCGCAGTAGAAAATATTAATCCTATAACGGATCGCATAATATTAGGTTACGTTATGTAATTATTCTGCTTCGCTGAGCGAATCCATAAGTAGAGCAGTTCGCTGAGGGCGTAAACTATTTTTATGAAATGTTTATTTTAGAGCATATCCAATAAAAAATAAAGTTATGAGTCATATTTTGTTTCATGATATAAAAATAATCCAGAATTTTAGGCTGTTGATCCCGAATAAAATGTAATCGATGACCGTATATCTGATTTAACTTATATAAATACGTAGCAACCCTAGCCAAGTCAGTCGCTAGTATAACACTGATAGATATAGTATATATGTATGTACCGCACGAAGTAAAAGAAATGGAACGTTAATCCCCAAAAGATTTTCTTTCAAGTCATAAAACGTGACGTGATTCGATTTACAATACTTTATGAGTGAAGAATTTTATATGTACGACTTTATGAGAAATTGGAAATTATTTAATATTTCCCTCGACGCACGAATGTTTTGATCGATTTTTTTATAGAAACTCACATGTAAATCAAAATTCTAATATATTTCCTTTTTATTTCTATCAAATCGGGGCATCTGTCATTTTAGTTTAATAACTTTCTGTCCAATGAATGTACGATTAAAAGATAAATTTTATTGCACTCGATTACAAAGTAACTAGTTTTACAGAGACAGTATAAAAAAGCGGTACAAAACTGCATGCAAAGGCGGACTTATCACTTATAATAATCTCTCCTACACAACCTAGATTATATGAAAATATACAATATTCACAACAACGATATCACTAGATATATTTTTCGTAGTAAGTTTTCGAATGAAATGGGTATTCTCTAAATCTTTAATCGGAAGCAGTTTGAATTCTAAGTATTTATGACAAACAATATGGTTCTGCATGTACTATATATGTATATACATGTACTGTATCTGCATATCAATTGTTGTGACGAATTTATTGTATACAAGCTATGCCCACGTCATTGTACGCGTTATTGAATTTAACAAAAAAGAATAATATTATTGTTTATAATATTATATATATCAGTGTAGCCTAAGTTACTCCCTATTACCCTATACCAGTTATCTGCCAGTGAAAGTCCTGGCAAAATAGGTATAGCCGTTCCAGAGATTAGCTGGAATAAACAGACAGACTGACAACAATTGTAAAAAATGTTTTATTGGTATATGTACCGTGTAAAAAAATTCAATTGTTATTTGATCTTTTTGATTTCTATTTGCTTTCTTGCCTTCTGTGGGAATGATTTCCTGAAAAGGGACGGAAGTGACAAGATTCTGGGATAGCGCGTGCAATATAATTTGACCAATGAATGCACGTGATGGTAAACTCGGTCATCAGATAGCATCAACCCATTTCCTAGGACGATATAAGATTTACCCTCTGCTTATATAATTTTCAGATTTTCAGATAAATACAAACATACACTCCAAATTTATTACATGTATAAATATATACTGAAATTAAATTGACTTTGTATAAAATTCTGTTCATTATATTAATGTTAAAAGATTAATCGAATCGATAAAAATCTTGTCTAAGTATATAATTTTGGCTTTCAACATAATTTCAGCGTGGTCAACATATGCTCTTACATGATGCAAGATAAAATAGCAACCAAATTAAAGTCGACAATATTACATTATGTATTTTTTGCTCATTACATATGAATTGTTTTTAATTTGCTAATACTTTCGTCGTGTTCTTGTAAGTAAACGTTTTTACGATTGATTTCTTCATTTTGAATCAGAACAATGATACACATTTTATTTTGGTCACGCGATGAACATCGAATTGAATAAAAGTTTTGAACAAAGGAAGTTGGAGCGAGCGACAACGTCTTAAAAACTTCGCAAATGGTTCCCGCATACACAATGCCTTAATTTTTTTTGACTACGGTAAAAATAAAACTATTATCTCTTTTTTATATTTAACTCATGTATGTAATTAACATTACAGATTAAGAAACTAATGTAATGTGTCAAAAGTGGAACGAAAACGATATTGAAAGATAAAATCAGAAAAATTATATAAGCAGAGAGTAAATCTTATATCGTCCTAGGAAATGGGTTGATGCTATCTGATGACCGAGTCTACCATCACGTGCATTCATGAGGTTTAAAGAAGTTTATTTCCAAAAAGAACAAAGTTCGCTTACAAAGGAAATTTTAAAATTATAACTACAATTAAGATATTATAAATAATAAACAGTAGTGATATTAAACAAGATCAGTAAAATCATCTAATATATGGGTTCTTAATCGTTGATTTTGAATTTACAACACTTAGAGGTAAAGAGTTATACAGCTGTGCTCCTTCAAATGAAATAGTTCATTGGTCAAATTATATTGCACGCGCTATCCCAGAATCTTTTCACTTCCGTCTCTTTTCAGGAAATCATTCCCACAGATGGCAAGAAAGCAAATAGAAATCAAAAAGATCAAATAACAATTGAATTTTTTTAATCAAGTCGTTAGAAAATAAATGCCTGTCAAGCATCGCGGTTGTTATCTTTTAAAAGGAACTTGAGCGGAATTACACTGCAATCTTTACTAGCAATAATTACCTACATTCAGTATTAAAGATATATAATTTAGACAAACTTTGTACAAGTCAATGCCTTGTTCAGTGGTGTGATGACTTTAAGAAGATACCTAGTTAATACTTGAATCCAGTGGTCAATGAACTTCGATAGTGTTTAGCGTTAGATATATGTCTAAGTTCAGTAATAAATGTCAAGTCAGCGATTGAACATAAAAAATGACATCTCATAGCAAATTAGAACAAAATGGAGAGTATAAAAAGCTTTTTCAAGAAAAAATATATTTATGGGCCAAGTACCAAGATAATGCATATATCCTTATAAATATTCAAGTACGAAATACAGCTTTAGAGTCCTATGTTTTAAGTTTTCTTTTATACCCTTTTTATTTATTTTCAAATGAACGAATGTCTCATTATATTCATAGTTAGTCTCATCAGTCAACTGTTCCGTCAAACTCTTATAACTATCCCTTTGACTGGAACGTATACATTGTTGCTAAAAAGTACCACTCGACAAGACTATTAATGTAGAGACACGTACTCCCTTATGTATAAGTACACTCTGATGTATATCGTAGACAAAATAAAATCATACTGCCATATTGACTTAGTAGGAAGCGTATAACGTATCTTGGGTTCAAATTTTAGGGGTCGGGTAAAACTGATTTGGAAAGTTGTCAGTGTGAAAGTTGGCAAGGAAACGCACACACTTGTATTCTATAATATTTGTAGCAAAGTTAGCTAGTGTGCGTTTAGAAAAACAATAATAAACAATAATGGCTGTAAGGAGCACAATACATATGTAAATAAAGAATTTTTAAATTGCAACTTTTGAATGCAATTAAATCACTTTCCATGAGTCAAATTTCATAGAAATTCTGCCACATGTGTATTCCACCTACCCTTATTGGAACAGCGTGGTGGAATGGGTTCCAAAAACCTTCTCCTCACAAGGGAAAGGAGGCTTTAGCCCAGCAGTGGGAAATTTACAGGCTGTTGTTGTTGTAGTTGTTGAAATCAATTTAAAAAGTATTATATTCAAAAATTAAAATTGTATTAAACGTAAAGTTACCACGTGTATAAATAATGTTGATATTTTATTAACAGTAATGGCTGTTGGTTAATGTACGAATGTGTGTGTACATGTTTCGTATTCGTGGGCACGTCCGGCGGCCGAGTAATGCGGACGAAATTACCGTTGTTAAACACCTCCATATATTTAATTGTAATAACTAGTACCTACCTTTTTGTTCTTTTAAATGTTCCTGATTTAAAATCCTTGTATTGTTCAACCACTAATTAAAAATGGAATAATAATTTACAATTTGTATTCACCAATGTATTTAAATTATTTTTTAAGTATATTATTTATTAAATGTTTAATCTATTGAAAAATATAGGACTTGACAAATAAAAAATAATATGATAGAGGATTGTAGAGAAAATTATTATTTTTAAAATTAGAAAACAATTGTATCGTTTTGTTTATTTTCTCCACTTATCTGATAAAATACGTACGAACAAATACAAAACTGATTAATAAATAATACATCAACATTCTTATTCTGATGTATCGTCATCTCTATCATCCGTACGTGAATCGCAATGCTATCACCTTACCGACTATCTTTAGTTGGCTGTCGTGTCTTGATTGACAGAAGTCACTTGTGTCTCAAAGGCTTACAGATTAAGATAGTTGAATTCTACTAGTACATATACAATATCAAATGTTCCTAAGAGGAAGACGGGCTATTCTCCTATTGTTCTGAATCAAGTTCAAGTGTTTTTTTTTTAAGGGTCAGTCGAAGTCGTTAAATATTTAGGCCACAATTAATTTAATAATGAATCTACTTTTTCAATTGGTTTTTAATAACCTGTGAGTGATAAAAAAAAATACTGAACATTGAAATACGTTTATTCGACTATATATTTATTTATTATAATTCATAAGCAGTTTTGGATAATCCATTTAAAAAACCAGTTAGTTAAAGTTATTACCAGTCCAAAATGCAGATTCAACTGAGAAAAAGTCAAGAAGAGTCTACATCTACAAGTATTGTTCTTTCTTTAACAAAAACATTTTTATAGGCTGTATTCCATAATATAATTCCATAATCTAATACTTTTTGTCTAAAATTTTTCCTAAATATGAGATTATTTTTCGTATTTTAAAGTAACATATTTTTGTTTGAGTAGAGAATGAAAAAGACAAGTAAAAAAGGTATTAAATAAAATAACAACAAAGCTGAATGATCCATCACCGAAATACTTCCATTGAGTATTACGTAAGTAGAAAGAGCCTTAAATTAAAACTTACAGCTGTTTTATTTTTTCGGTGAATTTCCCTTCCCATCAAACGTTAGAAGGGCAATTAGTCGTCTTTGAGACGGTAAGTCTTCAAAAATCATGGCTTGAATTTCAGTAAATGGCCTAAATTAAATTCAAAAAGGCTTTTTGGGTTAACCGTGAAGCTGACGAGGGAGAAAGATAAATTTAATATTTAACAAGAACAATGGATGGGCTCTAGAGACACTTAATACTTCGTTGCGGATTAAAAAAATATATTTTGGCGGATTGTTTTTCTAGGCGAGCGGCCTCCGGGTATTGTCGCCTGTAATGTTTTTGTACGTGAATTCAGTGTTTTTGATGTTAGCTCTACCATTAGATGTCTTTGTCTAACTTCTTTTTTTGTTATTTTAACAAGTTCATAGGAACGAAAAATTTTCTATTGAAATTGTAATTTTCAGGTGCTATAGTCCAGGAGACGAAACAGTTCGAACCAATTATATTAAATGAATAAGAGGTTTTTAAAAGTGAATTTCGAACTGAAAGGAAAATCAATATTTTGCGAGAAAATATATTGCAATACGCCGATTACATATTGGTTGTTTTAAATGATTTTTGGTTTTTAAATCTAGTCCTAGCTAATGGATTTTTTAAAATTTAATCTCTAAATCAATACACGGCATAGCATAGTGATGAAAGAAAAGCTTTATTACGCGAGTAATAAAACACGTCGCATTACTGCAATTACTTTTATTATACACTTTGTCTTTATGTTTATCATACACCTAAAAATACTTTTATATATATATATATATATATATATATATATATATATATATATAACGGGGCGAGGTTACATTGATTATTGATTTGGATAATTAATGAACTGATTAGATGGCAAAATAATGTTTGATGACTGATTAACTTTTAAGAGCGGATGGGTGATCCGCTGAAGTAGAAAGTGTCATGGCAACGCGAGCCGTTATGTTTTGACAAGCGTCTCGAATACGAAGGTGGCTTGCAAACCCAATTAGCTCTCAATCGAGATGAATTATTGTAATCCTGTAATATTATTGTGGTGTACGAGTATTGAATCAATGAATATAACAGTAATCAGGCGATATTAAATAAGTTTTATATTGTTATTTTTATTGAACCCAATTGTTCGGCATCCTGTTCCACCAAAATACATATATAATTTACACACATCTAATTTTTATGTTAAAGTGAGCAGGTGTCTTATCTGATGGAATGTGACTACCACAGTCCATGGACATCCGCAACACCCAATAGCTTGCAGGTGCTTTGCCGGCCTTTAAGGAGCACGATCTTTTCTTGTAGGTTCATAATTCGTATCGATTCGGAAAAATCGAAAGTTGTTTTGCGAGCCGGAAAATATATTAAAAATAGCGCTGTTGTGAACTTATAATTAAAATAAAATTTAATGTGAATAAACATATTTTGCTACACTTGGCAATTATTCAATTAATTTATAATGAAAATAATTGCAATTAGTAATTATTGTCAACCACGGCTCCGCTCGGTTTTTAGGGTCAGTCGCCATTTATTAGGTACAAAAAAGCCTAAGTCCCTTGTTGAGGTTCAACATTGTTGTGAGAGCAAAATATGGCTGAATTAAACTGGCTTTAACAGAACAAGCGGCTTCGAGACTAATCTGTTATCTTAGGGTATTTCAATCTTAGTAAATTTGCGTCTTACATCATTCTACGTTTTCTAAAGTAATCATATATAATGGAGTTTCAATGATACCGGTTATTATATTAATATTTAGAAAATTTTGGAATGATTCTTGAGTTATTTCAGGCGGCATACAGTAAAATGAGCTGGCAGAGAGCGTCACTAGAGCAACAATCGTTATGGCCAAAGAGACCTTTTCGAGAAGCGATGACTCCTAAAGAGGAGACATCACTTCTTACTCTTTATTTATCTCTGTTTCTTTCTATACAGTTTATTATGATATTAATGAAACTTATTATTACTTATTGTTTTTATCCAAACGTTACTTTTCATAAAAAATCTGTATCTTGATATTTAATGATCTTGAAACAATGTCAATTTGTTTGTTGTGGTGGGGCTTTGGGCAAACTGGTTAGACACCATGCACTCATCAGATATTCTACCGCCAATCAGCATTATACAGTACTGTTGTGTTCCAATGTGTAGAATGAGTGAGACAGTGTAACTACAGGCACATAACATCTTATTTCCCAAGGAAGGTGGTGCTTTCAAATCAAATCAAACCAAAATAAACTTTATTCAAGTAGCCTTTAACAAACAGTTTTGAATCGTCATTTTACAATTGAGGAAAGTAGATTCTACCAAAGAGAACCGGCAAGAAACTCAGTAGTTACTCTTTTTTAACATTAAAAATAATACAAAGTCATGTAAGTTAAATACAATTATTTAAATTAATATATCCTGCTTGGAAGTCAACAGGTACTTTCGCGAAGTAAGGAATGTTTAATAATTTTTATAGCTCCATTGTCTATGGACCAAGATTAGTTCGTCCGTGTATAATTATCATTATCATAAAAAAAAACTAATGTTAATGAATAATTTCTGTCATGTAGCTTCTCTAGGTACCACATGCATGCGCTTATAAGGCACGTAGACGTATGTTAGAAACTTGTCTTATTCAAAGTTAACCAACCAAGCAGGAACAATGGAGTATTCACAAAGAAGAGAGAAATGGAGGGGAGACGTTTGTTTTAAATTTTAGTACCAAGTCTCGTTTTACTTGTCTATAATTTACATACTAAATTTATGTTTTAATGAAGTATGTGTATGTGTGAAATCTGCCTTTACATTTGCTCAATTGCAAGACGATAGTACTATCCTAATTATACCGTAAAAATTATTACAACATGTTATTCCAACATTGTTATTGAATTAAATAGACTATACTATAAGGTAAAGTTATGTCATTACTGGAATGATTTTGGGTACGGTTTTTGTATAATATTTAATACTAGCTATACCCGCCCGCTTCGCTGGGCATTAGTCGCAGAAAAATAAATTTTTAATTTTTCCTTTTGTAATTAATTACTGATCATCAACAATGTACAAATAATAAAGAAACAAATAAAAAGAAAAAAAAAATCATGCGAGATCTAATCAAATTCTTTAAAAAAATATATTTAATATTCGTCATCTATTTCATCTTCTTCAATGATGTTCTCATGGATGGCCAAAATAATATTATCGTTTTATAATGATGCTTCAGTGTCTCTATCTTTTGTAAGAATGCCCCACGCTATAGTCCAATTGTTTTATAATGACAGCTCAATCATATTTAAAATAAGAAATAGTGTTACGTGCCAGTATTAAATGCTATGCCATATAAAATAATACTAATTACAGTTTTACAAATTATTGATCAATTAATTACAATAATAATTGTATATAATAAAGTAAATTCAATAGCGCCTGCTATATTAATAATATGCAATAATAATGTGATATAAATTATGATATAGAATCAAATGTCATAAAACCGTATTGAAGGCTAAGGTTACTCTCGTAACAATAGGTAAGATCAAATTTTTAATTAAATTTCTATAGTCTGTAAAATTTTGCATCAAACCAACACCTTTTTTTTTTTTTTTTTTTTTTTTTTCTCGCTGGAAAAACGCTTTACGCGCTTCCCCCACGTGATGGAAAGTGGGGGGGTGTGTGGGACTCCCCGGAGCCCTGGACGCCGAGTGCGCCCAAGTACGCCGGGTTTACCCACTAAAAAACCAGCGGTACCCTCTGCGTCTTTCGATGGACGCCACGGGATCGCTTACGCATGCTACCGTGACGCCCTGACGGTCGGCCCACCTATGCGGGCCTCTTACACCTAGGGGTGATTCCCGGGGTACTGGGACCCCCCTAGTCCCTGCGGCGCCTATTGAGGCGGCGGGAGAAGGTGCGCGTAGCGCCTTTTCCTCCTCCCCGGTCGTCTTCTGCGGAGCGAGTCAGCGGCGGTACTCTCTTCCCGCTCCCGCTCCGCGGCTTCCTTCTGCGACATGACACTTTCGCAGAAGGAGCGCATCTCCGACCAGCACATCTCGCTACCGAGCATGGCGTTGATGATGCTCGGCAGCGAAAGGTCTCCGCCCATAGTCGCCGCAAGGGTGTGCCTCTGGGGCCCCCACGCAGCACACTCGTACAGGGTGTGGTACGCCGTATCCACTGGCGCACCACACTCGTGGCAGGAGGGTGTCTCCTCCCGCCGCGCTATCCCGTGCAGGTACTTACCGAAGCATCCGTGTCCAGTAAGTACCTGCGTCATTCTGTACGGCAGTGTGCCGTGCTTCCTCTCGACCCAGCGACTCAAGTGGGGACGGATCGCCTCCACTGTCGCTAGGCCCGCCGTGGGTGACCCCAGATCTTCCTGCCATCGGACGATCAGGGCTTGCTGGGCTAGAGCCCTGATCCGCCCGATCTCCGCCGACCCTGGAGGTTCGCCGCGGTCCCTCGCCTCGACCCGGAACCGGTACACTTCCGCGAGCACCTCCGCCTGGAGCTCCCAGGGCGGATCGCCCGCGAGAAGTGTCGCCGCAGTCCACGACACCGTACGGTACCCTCTGATGCCTCTCACCGCTATGACCCTCTGCGGCTTGCGCAGCAGGGCCCGATTTTTAGTGGTGAGGGCATCTATCCAGATCGGGGCACCGTACAGCGCCATCGACCTCACTACGCCGGAATAGAGACGCCGGCATAGTGACCCCGGCCCCCCCACATTTGGAAGGAGGCGACCAAGAGCGGCGGCGGCGTTGATGAGCCTCGGGCCGAGATGGATAAAATGCTGCCCGAAACTCCATCGACCGTCCAGGATCAGGCCCAGATACTTCATCTGGGCCTGCACCTTGATCACCGTCCCGTGGACGGTGATACTCGCACCTCGTGGGGGTCCTTTCCGTGGACCGTGGAAGAGGAGGGCCTCCGTTTTGGATATGGAGACCCTCAAGCCCAGCATTTCCATGCGGTCCACGGTGAGAGTCGTTCCGACTTCGGCGAGGCGAGCCGCCTCCCGGAAGTCCCGCCCAATCGCCGTGACGAGGGTGTCGTCATCAAACCAACACCTCCTCTTTTATCCAGTTCAATCGAATATCGATGTTATTACATCTACAACCTTGTCAATACTTGCGAACGTACGTCAAAGGATCCTGAGCATATTCGTGCATATGTCTTGGACTTCCACTGTACGAAGATCTTTGTCTAATATCAGCAGCTACTTTTTGCAGCCAGAGTTTTGATTGGTTGTATCGAATGTAGTTTAATCGATCGTTCTCGACCATAGCGTACATGTCAACAATGAATATCATGAAACGTGAGAATATTTTGATACAGTCCGAGATGATATCCATCTTCAGCTCGCATAAACATTGGATAATCGTAATAATTGTCATACGATTGATGTGTTTCAGCGACACCTTGATTGTTTTTGTGTTGCTTGGTGATAACAATACCTCGGTTTGTAATGTCTGTACCGACAACTACAGCTGTGACTTCAGGAGCTACGGCAGCATTAAAACGCCTTTCATGCTCTGCATTCAATGGCGTTCTATCTGCATTGATAATGACGTTGAATCATTTGTTGTTTCACCTTCTAGAGCAGTTTTAATATCTTTAACTAAACATTTATTTTCATAAAGCATACCTAACCCTAAATTTAGCGATGATTTCTCGATTAGTTGTGGTACTGAACATGCATCGAAGATCAATCTTTTTCTACGTTGTCCATGGAATTCTATTTGTTTCTACGTATTTCTTGTTGGTGTGTTGTTTCAGTAGCTCTTTTGGATGACGCTGCGCATATATTGCTGATGTTCCGATCTTTTTTTTCTTCAATGGAATGGTGATTTCTATTTATATAAATTATTTGATTCAATGATGATCAATGATTTTCATTTTTTATTTCATATTTTATACTTATCGGTTGATCGTCATAGAAATGCATCATGATACTCGTAAGGGTCATCTGTTGGTCATTTTTAATGATACGGATTAAATAATCACTTTGTCCGTGAAATAATACTTGTACGTACTAATTTCCATGACAATCGGTTGAACGGTGTAGATATATTTATATCGCAGCGCTACCGGGTGGCGAGTTACATCAATGGGGACAGCATAATCTCTTTATTCATTTAATCTTAATGATCGATCAAATAGTTTCTGAGTTTATCGATGACACACATACAAACACATCCACTTTTGTTTATAGATAGCCTTTCATTTGCGCAAGCACATGTTTTTCCTGTATACCAATTTTTATAAAGATTGGTGCATCTGTCCTCGAGTTAAAGAAGAACATACAGATAGACAAAAATGGTAAAAATTACGTCAGTCAATCATAAAAAGAATACTTATGACGAATTACGACAAAAATAAGTGTACAGACAGACTCTAGAGATTTATAAAGTAGTATAGATTTAGTATTCACGTGCGATAGCTTTATTATTAGCGTATTTCATGTATAACATTGGTGTTTCTATTCCGATTTCTATGCTGCTTTTTTATGGATTAGTTAATACTGTTAACTTTTTTAGTTTGGGATGATTGAGAGTATATATAAACGCAGGAATAGACAAATACATATGATCAGAAAGCTTCGAACTACTAAGCGGGAGTGACACGCGTTATTGTGAATCAACCATAAAAGATAGACAAAAGCTGTCAAGGGATATTTTTTACATAATTTTAAGGAGAACATTTCCGTAATACACAATTTCTATGTAGCTTTAACCATTAAGGTTGTACACGCGACGGAAGCTTAAAATATGGAGTAACTTCGCCCCTTTTTCCGACATTTCTCTTCACTACTCTGCTCCTATTGACTTTAGCGTGATGAAAAGTATACTATAACCAGCTCAGGAGTATGAAAAATAATTGTACCGAGTTTCTTTAAAATCCGTCTAGTAGTTTTTGTTTCTATAACGGTTATATGGACAGACAGACAGACAGACAGATTGGTGAAGAGCCTCTTTGGGAGAACTAATATAAATGAAACACTTTAAAAACCGAACCTATTTTAAAATCGACATACACAGTTTTCTTTGATAAAGATATATGCATCAAGTATTGAAGTGGTGCTATAATTTTTTAAACATATTTAAACAGCTAAAGTGCACATTAATATAATGAAATGTCTGAAAAACTTATATTCGAAGTGCTTTTTGCAATAAGTTAAACCGGTTTATTATGTGCTTTGAGAACAGTTGCTTTTAAAAGGCGTTATGTGGAAAACTAAAACGAATAATAGAAAACATTTAACAATTTTCCTTTTAAAGAGAAATAAAATATATATACAAAAAATACGAATGATTTAAATTGCAGTAGTAGTAGTTTTAATCGTCAAAATATTTTTACTTGTAGTCGTATAGTTAGCTTTTAATTATTTTCTCAATATAACGATGGGACACTACGAGCGTGGTTTAGCAAGTTGATTTTAATTTTTTTTTGTATACAACACGCTATTACATAGATAATCGATACCAAAATTGTGGTCGTAGCAGTTTATTACAATACCTATAATACGTTTTAGTCCTACCTTTATTGAGTAGTTCATACCATCATTTCTTAAAATACTTTGAGCGCAAACTGAACACATTCGTATTAAACAGCGGTTGCGTTCTTTTCATCATCAAAAAAATTAAATTCAAAAGAAAATATCAAAGCAATGTGTCAATAGGAGCTGAAATGTCACAGCGATTGCGGGTTCAAACACAATCAAGCCCTCACTCACTCACTCACTCAATCATTCAGTTTTGCGCTAAATTTGTGTTTATAATACGTTTCGTGCTCCGTCGAATACATAACGGAAAACATAAAGAAAATCAGTATGTATCAAATAAAATTTAGCCACATGTATAACCACCAACTCATATTACATTAGCGTGGCGACGTAACCTCCAAACTTCAATAACGAGAGGAAAGCGTAGTTTTGCATTGACATAGTAACATTTTTTTTTTCTAGCATAAACATCCTGTAAATTTCTCCCTGTAGCGCTAAAGCCTCTTCTACCTATGAGGAGAAGGTTAGGAGCACATTCGACTACGCTGCTCCAATGCGGGCCGGTGGATACAAATGTGGCAGAATTTCGTTAAAATTAGTCATATGCAGGTTCCCTCACGAAAAATTTAGTGGTGCTCGCTCGGGTCTGAACCCGTAATCATCGGTTAAGATGCACGCGTTCTTACCACGGGGCCATCTCGGCTCAGTAACAACCTCTTACTTTTTATCAATACAATATTTATGAGTAATGAGATAATAATATCTATTACTGTTTCTCATTTTCAAGAATAACCTTTATACTGTAATTACCTAAAAGATCGTAAGATCTAAAAACCACAGTGAATTATTAATGTCTTTGAAGTTATAAACGCTCTGTTAACCGTGGAGTTTCATTTCTCTTGCAGACAAAAAATGTCTGATGTTTCAGTCACTTCGTAAAATGCCATTAATTTCCACCCATTTCCAATGCGCTAAGCGTATATGGGATTAACGCCAAGCGCCACGCCCGACATGTTTCTGTAGACTTTATGGTTATGACGCTGCACTAACAACTCGAGGGTTGTTCGGCTATTTTATGTCTATTATTAACTCGATGGATACTTGCATACACTTTGAGCACCATGTGTGTCTTGCACTTTACACAATGCTGTTAGAAACTTAGACGCTGATGTGAAAATGATGTTTGAAAAATGAGAAAGGAGGCAACCGAGATGAAAAGAATATTAAATTATAATACTATTTCGTACACATATATAACGTTAATATTACATTTTAAAGTCATTGAAGCTCAGTTAAATCGTCATTTATTTATTTATTAACAGGAAACTTCAATAGAATTACATCGCATTACTAAAATATGAGTGTTTAATTAAAATAAAAATTAATCACAAACTGTATTTGGTAGCTGAGCAATGCAAAGATGAAAGTTATGTTAATAACAGCTCTGCCGAAAAATTACAAATTTCGATATACGTACGACTCAATGCGTCGGTGACGAATTGAAAAATACACACGAGTTTAGGACATTATCTTTAAATATACGCCCAATTGCCATTGTATTTAGTAATTCGCCACTAGAATAGTATCATAAATTAAAATTCATTTATATAAGTAAAAGCAACAAGATTATGTATTAGATTAACGATACCACTTGGTATGTAACAATAGTACCATATAATATTAACTAATTCATTTCAAGAATCAATAGAGAATATTTAATTTAAAGCATTATACTAATGTCTGAAGAAATGAAATATGAGCCCTTGTGATTTATAATATTATTATTATTCATTTAACTTTCCTTCGTTCGGATTCATATTTGCCCCGAAATTCCGAGTCCCTTTTCTGAGTCTTTTTTATTTTTATTTAAAATCACGATTCAAAAACCTTAACTGAAGTTTAATTGACAATTCAGAAACAAGCAAACATCATTGCGCTTTCATAGCATTAATTATTTGGAATACAATTTATAATTTAATTTATCGGTAAGTAAAAACATATGAGGAACCTGTCAAACTTATTTTCGAAAAACTAAGGTAACCAACCATTCCACTTTGGAGTAGCTTAGTAGAAGAAGCTTAGAGCGTTTAATAGGGAAAAGGAGCTCAGTTATTAATTGAAGAGCTATCTTTTTATTCCACGTTGTTGTTTAATTTCATAAATTTATCAACCGAACAAGTCTCTTGTTAAACAAAAGTTTTGGAGCATATTCCACTAAGCTCCAATTCGGATTGGTGGTTTCTCACGTTAAAAAGTTTTCCACAGGATCTGATATTAATTGTATATCATCAATATATGAATCTGTAATCTTTGTTTAAGATGCGCGTATTCTAGCAACATGCCATTACGACTCGATAATAGAATATACATTTTGTATTCAGACGCCAAACTATACGAAGCGTAATATATTCTATACTAGAACGATAATAAAATGAACATGTTTATCGAACTTTATAGAAACTTCTTGCATTTGATAAACAAAACTTTTCCAGTAAAATTTTATGCATTTTGTTGTAATATGGAAACAATATTCTATATTTTTATTTGGTATTAAAGACAGTTTTTTTACTTGGCTTTATAATTGTAGTACTACCACAATATAATTAATAATGATTATGAATTACACCAGAGAAAGGAATTAAAGTATGAGGCCTCAAATGAAGCGTTTTATCCTCGTCGTTGTTCACGTAGAGACCTCATGGGTCATATTATGTTCGATTCTGCCACCTTTAATTGTTGCAGTACTCACTCTTAAGACAAGCATTATACATCATTAGAGTAATAAATAGATGAAGCAGTCATTTCTCAATAAGAAATTCCTATTTTAATGATAAATGAAAATATGTGTTCTATTTTGTATTGTATTTAAAAGTATATCTCTTACGGCGGAGGTTTGAAGCTTTCTACAACGTGGGTCCGGTTCGGGTTAATAAATACATATATTGTATAATTTTATCTGAAACATGCAGGTTTCCTCACGATGTTATCCTTTACCGTCGAACACGATATGAATAATAATATTTATTTTGCTTATAAAGGATATTTATGTTGCGTAATATTTTTGCGTTGGTGATAGAATTAGTGCAATAATAATACAAATCTTTAGGCGAGCTGTGAGGAGTTATAATGCCAAATATATTATATTATTTTACTTCTCTATATACTGTTTGTACGTCACTCAGATAAAATAAATAAATACAACATGGATCCAGCCTATATAAAACAGGCGTACAATTTTGGCGACTACATAGTAATCTCTTCCAGGCAACCAACAGGGTAGGTTAGGTTAGGTGATAGTATATGAGGTGGGTGATGCTGTAATAATAAATAAAATAAAATGAATTTCTAAATAAAATTAATAAATAAATGTACAATACACAAATTATATATCAATAAATAGACTATATTATCAATACATATAAAATAAGAGCATAATACAATCTAAATTCACACAGCATACAATAAGTAAGAATACAAGCGATTTATTCTACAAAAAAAAAATTGAATCTTTAGCTAAGATGCTTCTAGTCTCATAAATCTGATTCGGTACCAATTATATAATTGAAAACGATATCAGATTAATTCAAATGGCCACATTTTAATCGAACAAAGAATATGTGTTGTGCTTGTGTTTATAATTTACAATTGAATATATTTTATTGTCTGTCTGTATTTCTACCTTAGTAGGTGGCCGGTGACTTTGCTACAGCGCCACATGGCTGGCATCGGATCCAACAGCTCGTTAATATTAATTTAGTTGGGACACAGTCGGACTTTCGTCTACCAATTTCGTCTGACTGTTTATTTATAAGTTTTAACCAGATGCATATATTTTTAATATTGAAAATAAATTTAAAATAATAATTTTATAATATAATATTTTGCTTGTAAACATAAAACGCTATAACTTCTTAATCTATCTTTGTAGAATAATAATTAATTTTCAGTCTTACTCATAGCTAAAAATATGGATTACAAATTTTCTCAATAAGCTTTTAATAATTTAAAGTCAAGAGTACTCATTTAAATTGCCTACACATAAAATTTGAATTCTTAAAATGCTCACGTGTAATCGAATTTTTATTATGGGTGACTATAAAAAAGAAAATCATCTGTGAACCATTAAACATAAATAAATATACTAGTAATTCCATTTCTACTTATTACTATTTTTTGTAAATATTATTAACCCAAAATACTATAAGTAAATAATTTATGGTTGGTTAATTATTATTTTCCAATCCAAAATATTTTTATTAAAACAATATAATACATAAGAACTGTATATATGCGATGTATAATTGATATCGAATTTTACTTTAGGAAGGATACTTTTGATAAAACTTTCGTTTATTTCTCAACTAATCATTGATGTTTTACGATCATAGCGCTTGGCTATTTAGATACTAAGGGTAGAAGCTTTATCGTGAAAGAAAAGAGCTTCTCTCACATAATTCTTTTTATAGTATGACGAAAATACGGTCACACTATCAACGTATCATAAAGCAAAGGCCTCTATATTGAATTCCATAAAATAAATATATTCCGTTCTTTCATATACCGGAGTACTTTTACTTGATATAATATTATCCTTCAATTTTATGGAGAAATTATATTATTATAGGTGTTTAGTTATTTCAATATAATTCATAATGAAAAGTCAAAGATTAATAATAAAAAAGAAAATAGGAATATCGAAAAGTGTACGAATGTTGCAAATTAAATAAAAAAATCTATTTATTGCCAAATATAAAGTAAAAACAAATACAAATTAAGAATATTAGTATAAAGCTTTTTTTTTTATTTATTACAATTAAATATAAATTATTAATTAAATATAATGAGATCTAACCTAATTAAAATGATTATTCAACAGGATAATATTTTAACTATTATATTGATGTTTTTGTCGAAATGAATCGTTCAAAAAAAATATTCAATTTATTAGTAAACATAAACAATATCCAATCCTTTGTCATACTTCGCGTAATCTAAATGTTAAAGATAAGTAACACAGATCAAAAAAATCTTAGCCTGTAAGTCACAGGGATTTTATTGCAAACCACAGCCAAGAGAGACCGCAAAACTGTGTAAGAACGAAATTCTTTATGGTAATATACCGTTATTTTTGGCAAGATATGGGCCGTTTGTATAATAAGTCGATAGCGATCGCCATTTGAACCCTCATTGCTGAGAAGCAGAAACCTATCATGATATATATTCTTTGTGATTTAGTTTGTAAAGTATCAAAGGTTTCTTGATGTCAATAAATATTTTTCGAAATGTTCAAATAAAATATCTATGAAGTCCTTAAATGTAATAATAATGAATTATTCCTTTAAGATTTGTTTCCTTAGTGATAAAACGTGATTCGATTTCAACGTCGTTTCGGAGCTATACTGGTATCTTTATGACAATTCGATTCAACATTTTCCTTAATTCCGCAATTAAACGAGGAAATAAAATTACAAACTCGTACATTTTATTTCTTTGGATTTTGTTATAACTTTTTTTATTAGGCTATTATCAGATCATTAAAAAAATTCAAAAAGGCTCATAAAAGCTCTTTTGAATCGTCATGTTACAGCATTGAATTAAATGTAAATCTTTTCAGTTATACTCTTTTATTTACGGAGTTTATGTGTATTGAGTATAATTAAATATGTATATCTATATTGTTTGGAAATCAATAAATATTGCCTGTTTCTGTTAACTATACTAATATTACAAATTTCCAGAATATTAATGATCCAATTCTAATTTTAGAATTACTCCTGAGTTTTCTTTAGGGCATACCCAATATCATATTTCACCAGTGCGCAGCCAGGGCGGAGCGCGAGTCATTAATGAAATCTTGCATTGAGTAATATGCTTTACCAATGTTTTTTGACATGATATTGAAGTATGTTAATTAAAAGCAAAGTTAAAAATAACAAAATAATCTTATTGCCTGTTATATTACCTAAGTTTTTAAATTTTGAATTAATTTAAATTTTGTTATGCTTTATTTGAAATTTCAGTAGGAGTTCGTCTGACGGTGGTCTTTGTAACAACCCACCCGTCTCATTTGTTCATAATAACAATGGTAGATTGTCAATTTCACTTTTATGTGAGAGCAATACTGAATTTAGGCGTGTTTGCTGAGCGTTCATTTGATGAAACATTCAGAGGGCAACCTCGCATTGTTCTCGACTAAACAGTGGCACAATGGGATTTGCTATATCCTAATCCAAACATGGCCTCGTATGTAAATTGGCCATATGTTTGTGGAGCAAACAGACATGGGTAGCACTCGAATGCTTTATTGAATTATATATATTAATTTAATATGCTATTTTAACATAATGTTGTAATTGAAAGATATTTTCATTTTTGCAAAATGTAGAATATCAGCCTGTTAACGGGAGCTCCCTTTTGAGGAGCGGCTTTAGAGCTTGTTTCACCAAGTTGCGCCATTGCGGGTTTGTGCTTACCACCTGCGGATTGCCTCGTGATATTTTTTTTTATCTGAAACAGATAAATTTCGTGGTGTTTTCTCTGGATTTGATCTTGGAATCATCGGTTAAGATTTACGTCGTGTGACCGTTGTGACACAGTCATCACATTCATATTTAAAATATACGTGTTATAATTATATAATTTATTGTTTGTGATTTAGTAAACATGTTTAATGATTTTGATGAATTTATTAATAAAAAATACTGCTAGTTCCACCCGTGTGATCGTTTTCATATTCATCAACTAAAGGTTTATTTACAAAACATGAGTTTGAATTTTTAAATATTAACTAAAGATTGCGGGTTCGAATCCAATCAAGTGCTGTTATGTGTATAACTAGTGTTTATAATTCGTTGTGAATAATTCTTATTAATTTACCTCGTAACCACTAGAAGAAAAGGCCACTTTGTTACAATTATTGGCTAAGTATCTTTTTATAATAATAGTAAGTTATTCAAAAAATAATTTATAATAATTAATGGATTTAATTTGGATCGTGTCTGGGATTTCATGAAATTATCAAAAATAAAAATACTTCTTACTCTTTGTTCTCTTTGTTAAAGATATACGTAATATAATTTGATATTGGATAAGATTATACGAATCCCTATTTAAATAAGTATTTCATATTTTTTTAAAAATCGCATTAATTATTCGTTATTCTAGCTCAGGTCTGTCCATATCCATTAGGCTATCGAGGCCAAAAAATTCGCTACTAAAATATTTATTTAAGATAAATGAAATGTACGAAAACGCCAAAGAAGGTTCGTTTATTAATGTATAGGCTCGGGGGAATCGAATGTTTGATTTATAAATAATATTCATTTACTTCTCTTTGAGTGATATATTATTATCTATATACAAAATGAAGGTACTCGTATATACGTAGTGTGATTTTCTTCTTAATACCTTAGCCACGGCGACTATTTTCAAGGTAGACTTGCCATCAGGCCAGGCTCAGAGTACATATATGTGTGTGTGTGCACATTTAAGTATGTACGCCTACACAAGTACCTCATTTTTATGATCCGATTAAACCACAAACCTAGTATAACGGGAAGGTCTTCAGCTGCAGGATAAATAGCGTGGTTCCCTTTCTGAGGCTCGGCAATGTAGCACTGCTAACTTTGGAACACTGGACTACCGGTGATCGTTTTTCGATAGTAAATCCTGATAACATTTTTTGTGGGCTTCCGTGCTTGATGGTTCATCTTTAAGGACCTATTATTCAATAGGTACTAAACTTTGTAGCAGAATACCGTTTGTAATTAATATTTTAAAACGATTGAGAGTGGAACGCTTTTCCGGCATCTGTCTCATTTGATAAATGAAAACTTTTAATGATGAGGCATATATTTGGGAAGTACATTGCATAATAAATCAGACACAAGCGACGTTAAGTGTATGCTTACCAAAAACTCATGATATATTACATACATATATAAATAAATTATGTTAGCTATTCTTTAGCATTCGTGTGTGGTGTATGGTGACATTGCAAAGTATGGCGGTAAAGTTGGTCAAAAATCAAAATCAAAATAAACTTTATTCAAGTGGGCTTTTACAAGCACTTTTGAATAGTCATTTAACAATTAAGTGAATCATAAAAATGATCAGGTAGTGTAAAAGTTGAACCACCGGTTCGGAAAATAGATTCTACCGAGAAGAACCGGCAAGAAACTCAGCAGTTACTCTTTTTCAACATTTAAAAAAATACAGTCATGTTAGTTAATACAATTATTTAAATTAATATATCCTGCCTGGAAGTCAAGTAAAAATAAAAGAAGAGCAATATCTACATGTATCGAAATCTACTTTAATACAAATGTAAGTTAATGTTTATTTTAATATCAATCTAGTGAGTCAGGTTTAATGTAGGATAAAAGATATCATGGATAGTTTTATCTATATCTTAAGTCTTTTCTTAAATTTGGTAGCGTATTGAATTTATACTTACTAATAGTCTGGCAGTGTGTATGGGCAAAGGTGAGCACATAGTATTAGGGACGCTAGTTAGCGCTTTATATTTATCTTATTAAGTAATAGTCGAAGTGATTTCGAAATCCTATTTCGTCTAAATTGTTAAATACTGTTAATCAACCATAAAAAATAATTGTTATTCTACTTATGCTTGTGTGCTAAAATAAATAAAAATTTGCTATATAATTTTGGCTAAGTTTGCTGGTACTCAAATTTGCTCGTCAGATTTCTTTATATAAACGATAAAAAAATCATCTGTGGTATAAGAAATTTATGTTAAATTACCATCGTATTAAACAGTCTCAAATTATACAATCACAAGAGCGGAGGTACCTGTAGCCACAGTAGGTAATAGGTGTGCATTTTAACCAATGATTCTGGGTTCATACCCATGTGGGTGAGACTGAATATTCACGAGCTTTATTTGCTTTAATATAATTCGTGTCGTGCTTTGAGTGGAGGCAGATATCGTGAGAAAACCTGCCTGTGTCAAATTTCTACCATTTTTAACCCAGACTGGTAGAGCTTGAAATTAAATTAGGGCTTTAGCCCAACAGTGGGACATGTACTTTAAATTTTTACACTACCTGTGTGTTATATATATTAATATATGTACTTATATTACAAATATATCATTTCATTCCAAACCTAGATGAAAATTCAATTAGTATACATCAAAGAGTTCTAATAAGTAAGTCGAGAGCGAAGGTGAAATTTTAATGAAACGGCACATTGAGCGAGACGTAATTACCACCTAACTCGTCCCTTGTAACATTCTCACGAGTTAATTAGCCTTGAATGAAATGTGTCTTGCCTCCGGAGTGGCTTCATTTCACTGTATCTAGAATCTGAAAGAAAAAGGCCTTTTAATAAGGTTTTACGTATAGAACTGAGCAATCTCTGTTTTAATAATATTGTTTTAGTTTTCACCGTCAGAATTATATTGTGTCGATTGTGTTGTGTTAAATAAAAAATAATACATATATTTATATCTGTTACTTCTGATTTTCTATAACACACTTGCTTTAATTACTTACATTGGGATCATATCATAATGAAACAAAGTTTTTATGAAACTTAGTTCCATTAGCTTAGTCGCGTTTTAGCGATGTAAGAAATGATGAATAATTAGCGGCATTGTCTATGGTCGGTGATGACCCTCTTACCATATGGCACACGTGTTCGTTCGTCTATACCATTTTATTCATAAATCTGAAATAAAATGGCAACTATGAAACATTTCGAATGAAATTATTTTGTAATTAACTTTTATTAAGTAACAAATAAAACAGAAATATGACAAGCTATTAGCCGTTTCCGAATGGTGTACCAATTTGTCAGAGTTTATTACGAACTTCAATTTATTTCACCTTAATTATTCCTGGAAAGTTTGATCGTAAATTTGTCAAATTTTTCATTTGGAAAACAGTGATATTTCAATAAACGCGGAACACGACTGTGACACAAATTGATTCCACGTATTTAATTGGTTTTGAGAACCTTTATTTGGTAAACAATTTATGCATTTATACCATTGTATATAGTGGTGCTTGTTTGAATTAACAACATAATATTACTATTCAAATAAAAGTATTTTTCAGGTTTATCGTATTGAAATGGAGTGATGTCACGTGATCATAATATATAATTACCATAATTCGCATATAAGGTTTGGCATGTCCGAGCCCGTTTTTAAAAAAATGACGTCAGCATTGCTGACGTCACGAGCGTCAGGGTTTCTATCTCTATACATCCTAGGAGGTATGAAATTAAACCCAGAAAATACTCTTATGTGTTTTATTCCAATCTCAATAGGTCCGATCGCTCTGACGGCTCGAACAGGCCTGTCGAAACGGGAGGGCGTTCGTCCTTTTATAACAAAAATGGGTGGGTAGACTATTCACTCAATATAACACCTTTTTACAACAACAACAACAGCCTGTAAATTTTCCACTGCTGGGCTAAGGCCTCCTCTCCGTTTCATGGTTTTGCGCCAACATGTATATTGGAACAATAAAAATGTTTATTATGCTACTAAGCCGTTTCGTTCCATATGCCTGAAATTACACTCACACATGGAAAGATCAGACTATAGAATAAATTCTGATTGTACTCACACTAACAGACTATTCATATGATACCAATATATAATAGACGCATCTGGAATTGAACAGATTATATACACTGGTGGGTCTCCCGCGAAACTTCGCGTTATTTCAAAATATATTCAGGAATTTCGACGCCTATGACAGGTTTTCTTTTGATTTAATTGAAAAATGCATATACAAATGCAAGTCACATTAGCCGTTAACATGCAACCTTTTTAAATAATTTTATGAATGTCAAATACTATTGGTTCAGTTAGATTTGGAGTTTTTCGATACCAATTTCTCTAAAATCAAATATTTCGTAAATCGTAACAATTAAGTTATATGCAATGAATAATCTTTATTTTTTTGCACATCTACAAACCTTCAAAATAAGACCATGACCGATCATTCTACGTGCAGCTATCGTCCCTCAAAAACTGGGACAAAAACCGGCTTGTGCTATTAATTTATAAGATAACTATTTAATTCAATTTTAACAATTTTTACTAAGACACTTTTACAGTTTTTTCCCTGAAATTTCTCTATATGTACTTGTATTTGTCTCAACATTCCTAACAAGGCAACTAGTTTTCCTCTTATAACCGTTTTCATAATCGTATCGATGTATTCATTTGCAACACAAAGGCACGTATACTTAAAAAAAGAAATAAAGCCATAGACCAACAGCGAGAAGAAATCAAGTAGGTTCTTATTTCCTATATTTGTTATACCAAGCGTCAGTTGCTCTACTATTATTTGCAATATCATAAGTAAAAATAATATTAGCGAGTCGCTTTATCATCTATATAATCTTGTGTTGAGCAATATGCCTTTGCTTAAATGCCTTAAAATATGAAGAAATTTTTAACAAACTATTTGGCTTATGAATCGGCAAAGTTAAAATTATCTACGGAATTTAATTTTACTATAAAATCTCATGAGCTGCCACTTAATGCCGCAAGAGTTTTCGCCTTTTTTATGCAATAGGTTTGCATATGGGCCACCTGATGATAAGTGGACACCACCATCCAATATTGGCACGGTAAGAAATATTAACCTTTCCTTACATCGCCAATGCGCCACCAACCCTGGGACTTAAGATGTTATGTACCTTGTGCCAGTAGTTACACTAGCCGATTCACCCTTCAAACCGGAACACAAAAATACTAAGTACTGTTGTTTGGTAGTAGAATATGTCATAAGTGGGTAATACCTACCCAAACGGGCTTGGCCAAAACCCTACCACCAAGCAATAAAAATTATTTAAAAGTACTTCAAAAACGAACCTTACAAATAAAGCTTATTAGATATTATTATTAAAGCAATTACCTTGTAATAAATATCATGACCGATTCCGCTTTGAGAGACGTATTTTAAAAGAATTCATTTACAGCCGTTCGGGACGCAATTAAACGAGTACGATTCAAATAAATTACAATTTGTCGGTGTTTTCATTGACGATGAAGTGAATATTTGATGCGAATTAAGTGTCTCTCTTTGAAAGTAACCTTATACGAAAAAATGTAAATTTTATCTTTTAAATAGGTTTTTTCAATCATAACTAATTTATGTCATATTGAATACAATTAATAAATATGTATATTTTTTAAATAATTAAGTATTTATTTGAAGTTGTAGAGGTGGCTTGGTACAAAATGTGTCTGAAGAAGGCGCCACATACTTCAACCCGTACGTTTATTTTATTAAAATCTAGCTACTCTTCCAGACTTCCTTCGATTAGAATTCACGCAAGTTAACGCCTCGAGTTTCCCCACTTCAAAAAATCGAAATAAGTTAACTATTTTAGCGGATGCTACGTCATACAAATTTCAAATTTCAGTAGTTTAGGCTGTGCATATACATACATATATTGTCAGACAGTCAATCAGGACATATTATAAGTATAATTTAAGCAATTAGTTACTTGTGGATATTTTGTAATCAACGATCTAGAATTGATTATTAATACATATTGATTATTAATACATATATAGAAGAGTTATCATATATAGAAACGGCTTCTAAATTTCCTACTGCAGTGCTAAGGCCTCCTCTGCGTTTGAGGAGATGATTTAGAGCTTACTCCCCTACGCTGCTCTATTGCGGGTTGGTGTAAACACATGTGCCAGAATTTCGTTAAAATTAGACACACGTAGGTTCGCTCGTAATGTTATCCTTCACCGCCAATCCTCAATTAAGGCGCACGTGTTGTTACTGGGCCATCTTTCATTCATCATTGGTTTGCAATGGTAAATATTGATATTGATAGGTATGTCAATATCAATAATAATAATAATAATCAACATCAGCGTAGTTCAAAAACAATGATTAAATATTTACCAAAATTTTAGGTTTACCTGAACAAGAAGATATATATGAAAATAAATTCTTTATGTCTAAGCTATGCTCGAACTCGGCGCATGCGGTACTGAGGATCGGCTTTATTGCGTCTCTAACGTACGTTACGTCTGCGTTAAAGTCACGATAAAACATTTAACGACTCCGTAGGTCGTTAAATGTGTTTTGGTTCAACGCCTAAAGGTTGCAATGAAATAGCTTTAAAGTAAATAAATGAATAATTTAGTAATTAACATGGAAATACTAAATCTTTGCCTATGTGGCACAGATCATTCTCGTAGGCACCATAATTTTAAAATATGCTATTTATCTGATATTATAAACAATTCCTTGGTGGTAGGGATTTGTGCTAGCCCGCCTGGGTAGGTTTTTTTTTTTTATGGCATTGGTGGCAAACGAGCAGGAGGCTCACCTGATGGAAAGTGACTACCACCGCCCATGGACATCTGCAACACCAGGGGGCTTGCAGGTGCGTTGCCGGCCTTTCAAAAAGGAGTACGCTCTTTTCTTGAAGGTTACCATGTCGTATCGGTTCGGAAAAACCGCCGGCGAAAGCTGGTTCCACAGAGTGGTTGTGCGAGGCAGAAAATGTCTGAGAAATCGCGCTGTTGTGGATTTTCGGACATCAAGGTGATGCGGGTGAAACTTAGAATTTTGGCGAGATGTCCGAAGGTGAAATTCAGCAGCCGGGATTAATCCGAACAATTCCTCGGAACATTCCCCGTGAAAAATTCGGTAGATGATGCAGAGTGATCCGACATCTCTACGCAAAGCCAAAGTATCAAGGAGATCGGAAAGGGCTTGATCGTCGATAACTCGAGCCGCTCTACGTTGGATGCGGTCAAACGGAAGGAGCTGGTACTGGGGAGCACCCGCCCAGAGGTATAGCTATAGCCCAGAGAGCAGTACTCCATATGAGGCCGAATTTGCGCCTTGTAAAGTTTAAGGCGATGGGCCGACGTGAAATACTGTCTCGCCTTGCTGAGCACGCCTAGCTTTTTTGAAGCCAATTTGGCTTTGCCTTCCAATTGACCGCGGAACTGAACGAGGCTCGAAATATCAACGCCAAGTATTCCGATACTACCTGTAGCGGCTATCGGAATGTTCTCAAATCGTGGAGATACGACAAATGGTGTTTTTTTAGCGGTTAACGCGCAAACTTGCGTCTTTTTGGGGTTGAAATGGACTAGATTTGCCGCCCCCAATTCGAGACTTCGTTTAATGAAGACTCGATTACAGACACAAGTTTGTTCCGGTTCTCTTCGACGTTATCCCGAGAAATACCGGTACCACACATTCATCAGATACTCTACCGCTAAACAACAGTACGCAGTATTGTTGTGTTCCGGTTTGAATGGTGAGTCAGCCGGTGTAACTACAGGCACAAGGGAAATAGCATCTCACGTTCCAAGGTTGGTGGCGCATTGACGATGTAAGGAATAGTTAATATTTCTTACAGCGTCTTTGTCGATGGGTCATGGTGACCACTTCCCTTCAGGTGGCCCACATGCTCGTCCGCCAACCTATTCTATAAAAAAAGCAGCATTAAAAATCAAAAATCAATCAATTTATTAATTATTTCTTCTCATCTATTTCCGTTATATACGTTCACGATTATTTTAAATATTTTTACTAATCCATGTGATTTGTTATGATACATCATTCGCAGTACTTTGACCACACCGTAATGCGTATGTCATATTAGAAATTATCGATCAATCTTGAGTCTTATTACGTTAACTACAAAGATTGATTTACAATGCACGATTAAATACGGATATGTCTTCATACATTGTTTTGTCACCGATAATACAGTGGTAAATATTTATATATTTTCATACGTCTTGCTCTTACGTGCGGAGCGTCGCCCTCGGGAAATTATACGTAAAAGGAAATAGGAAAGCGAGATGTGATGTCTTCGAGGTGTCAATTTATCAGCTCAGAGCGTGCATTAGTCGCCAAATTTGCCGAATGGAATGAAACACGTGGTAATGGATGTTTTAAATATTGTTTGTGAATTGGTATACTTGCATATCTATAATGTTACATTTCACCAACCCTCATTGGAACAATGTGGTGGAATGTGTTCCAAACCCTCTCCTTAATGGGAGAGGAGGCCTTAGCCCAGCAGCGGGAAATTTACAGGCTATTACTTTTTTACTTTATAATGGCAGCGCGATGCCGGGATTTATTTTATATTTGATGGAATTCTATGGTAAGATTACGACGTTAAGTATTTCTTCATAATAGCGTGTATCATACATACGACGTTGGTTAAAAACAACTACTTCTTGCCTCAAATAGGTTCAATAATTGTAGAATTTATAAGTGCATTGTCACATTACCTTTTTTATCAATTTAAGCTATAATATTTTGTTTGGACAAAATGCGTGTCGTATAGTTTTAATTAGACCTGTGAAACTCTTAAAGGTAACCTAAATCAATTAATGTCAAGCGTGAACCAAAACGCTGTCTTTTCATTACTTAGAAGTACATTTTTTTCGCATCATGATTAAGTCCGTGGTCACCCTCCTTTTCCAATTAATTCGTAAGTGAAGTGGATCGGTTCCTTTGCAGGAAATCGGTTTGCAAAGCAAATCCCGTGTCGAATTACTGACATTAATTGTGAGGTCTTTGCGGAAAGAAAAATAGTGTCGGTTGTCAATATTTATAGCACTCGTAGCGAGAATTTTCACCTTCAACGATTTTATTTGAGTTAGGGATATGTTTTATTATAGACGATTTATTATGGGTTTCGTTCGACATACGTAAATCTATACAATAGAAGAGTTTGTTTGGTATATCGCGTTCATCTTAGCATCAATTAGTCCGATTTAAAAGCGCAGTCTCTAAGCGTGGGAATTTATTTTCGAACACACACATAGGTATTTTACAATAATACATTTGCATTTTTCGGTGTATCGTACGCATCCCCTGAAATACTTAGTTGCTTTTTGTCGATGCAACGAATAAATTATATTTTCATTGCGCATTCACAACGTAGGATTTATAAAAATACATTTAAATACGAGCAATGTAATTAGCTATGAAGTTGTCACTCGCAAAATCAATTTTAAATTGTTTGTTAGCAAAGGGTGCGGTCCGAGTGCAATAAGATGCCTAATATACCTAATGATTTTTAGATTTTCAACTGCTTTTGTTGCTTCTAAATAAATAATTATTATTTTGAGAATATTTTAGACACATTAAATAATCGCTTACTAATATTTAATAAATAAAAATAACGGAAGCATATATTAATTATATTGTTTTTTTTTTCATTTCACTAAAATCTATTAAATAAACACAAAAAATATTACAATTTGACAATTATTACAATAACAGCGATATGAAAAAAATATCTAACACATTTTTTTTTATATAAATTACAATCAGAAGCAGAAAAAACTAATAATACATTTACAAAAAAATAAAACAAATTTTTTGGTGTTATGGGGGATAAAAAATCTTTGTCTTTGTTAAACAAGTCAATAACACAAGAAAATGTTTTTTTATGAAATAATTCAATTAAAATTATTTTATATTAGGTATATAAAAATAAAGGGGTTGGGCCTTTGACGGGATCTGGTCATAAAAAGTACTAAGCATCAATATACAGAGGAATGTATATCAACATTTTTGCTTAGCACTATGTACTAAGTAATGTATTAATAAAGCAGTTAAATATTTAAGAATTAAGCAGACTAACGTCATCAACATCATGAGCAATGTTATGAGTTACCGTTCGTTTTAAATTTGGAAAAAAAATTAGGCAACTGTGAGGCAGCAAATCCTTCACAAAACAGCAGCTCCAAAGCAGTAAAACTCTCCAGTTAAGTCAACCGAGAAATATAATAATACTTTGGAATATAATTTTAAAAATATATGACGATAGAGTGACTTTCATTAAATGATAGAGCCGTGTAGTTTTTTCTGTATGATCTGTTAGACGAGCATGTATGAGTTACTACTGTGATCACAGGTATTCCGTTAATGTCTACTGCGACGTCTAGTAACACTAAATCAAATTCCTATGCAGCTTCTTTCATTCCATGTATAACATTAATCGTACAGGTTTTTAGATTTACAGGGTATTGCAAAATAAGCAGAAACCTGTTTTAATCCAGCATAACCAGTACCTTTCGACATAAAACCAGACACAGCAGTCTCATTTATATTCAGGTTTCCACAATTTTCATCCTCACAATTTTGCATTTCTAATTCGACATTACAAATTTTGTACATTAATATTTAAGATTTTACAGAGGTAAATTCAGAATGCAAATCCTTTTTTTTCTTTTAAAAGTTGAAGATGCTTGAAATCATGTATCCAAAAGCCGAATTGCGATTTGTGATTTTCTGTAATTGCTCGTAAAAGTGTACCTAAAGGGGCGCAAATTCATCTCAGTGCCCCAAGTCATCCACATCTGTATGTGGTGCACCCTGATCTACGAGGCGACCCTGGCGACCGATTGATGGTAGGATGAACATCTAAAACAGCGTAAATAAGTGATACAGACATAGTCACCTATGCGTGAACGCCCTGCGATTTCCAGCCTGAAAGCCAAGCTTGGCGAGTATAGCATTTACTCCAAAAGAGGGACCAAAATGTCCACGGCCCCACTATTCTACTATTCTTCATTACGGCGGAGGCCACAGTAAAACTCCGTGTTACGAACGGCCCCACAAACAAACTAACCCTAAAACAACAACAGCCTGTAAATTCCCACTGCTGGGCTAAAGGCCTCCTCTCCCTTTGAGGAGAAGGTTTGGAACATATTCCACCACGCTGTTCTTCGGTTTCCTCACGATGTTAACCTTCACCGCAGAGCACGAGATAAATTATAAAGACAAATTAATCTCATGAATCAGCGGTGCTTGCTGGGTTTGAACCCGCAATCATCGGTTAAGATGCACGCGTTCTAATCACTGGGCCATCTCGACTCAACTAAACTTAGGTTTAGGTTTATCGTATTAACAAACGATTAGGTTTGATGAACATCTGGTGCAACTGGAAGAGGAACTGAAATATATAAGATAATACCTATGAGGTATCTGCGAAGTCCGAAGAGAGGGAGAGGACAAAATCACTTAGATTCGGGTCCTCTTATGAACTTCAGGGAGGGAAACCAACAATCTCAAGGCGGGACCGGGTTTCTGGTGCATAAGGACCTCATCAATAACTTCAATACAAATGGGATATTTACCATATTTTTTATGTTTCTTAGATGCAGCTCCATATTTGGACATTATCTACGAATGTCTTATGCATGAGTCTCATGATAAAAATAGCCATGTTAATTTTAAATCTCATTAATAACGTTGTCGAAATCTCCAGTGAGTTGACAGGGGTTGCGTCTTCAAAGTTGTACAGGTTACGCACCCAACCAGACACCTTCAGATGATGAAGAGGAAAATATGTACCAAGACATATCAGGAGTGGAACTTCCTAGAAAAAGAGGAGCAATCTGAATTCATTCTTTAAGAAACAGCCCAACGGAAGTGGACAGGGCAAAGCTTCGATACAATGACCAAAAATTAGATAGATTTCATCATAAAGGACAAGCGACGGATACTAGGAGATGTCTCTTTAGTCACCGACTTTAATACCGGAAGTGATCACCAACTCGTACGAGGCACTCTGGATATTCGTTTCAAGCTCGAACGTGCCTATTTGATGAAGTCTACGTTTAGACCAAACATGCTTTAAGCCGGAGATAGCAACCGATTCGCTGCCTTGGAAGCAACGAACGACGTTGACCAGAAACTTGCACAAGTGGTAGGAATTCTGCGAGATGAAGGCAAGAAATTCCTTAAGCAGAGACTCTGCAGCTCATGCAGGAGCGACGAGGTATCCATCTACTTCATCAGATAGGGCTCAGACAAACTACAAAATCACGAGACTTATGAAACATGATCTCCTCAACTCGAATATCCATTCCAGCGAACGGGCAATCGAGCTACGCAATGCATCTTACAAATTTTTCGATATTTATGACCAAAAATAAAAATTAAAACAAAAATTGTTGCTGATTTTTTGACTTTTTTGATCGACATTTTCATAACGATGACGACGATGATGACGATAACGACGAACGCGAAAATGATTAAGATATCTTTGTAGAGCACAAAAAAAGGTACAAAAGCGGTTCTCGTAAAAATTTTCGAATCTCATCGGATTGCCGAGTTATTGCCGGGAACAAATTTTACCATTTTTTCAAGATGGCAGCCTTAGCGCCCCGGAATTCATGGGCTTTCATTGTCATTTATTTGCCTTTTTTTCGACGAAATGACTGCACTAATAAGCAACGATAAGTAAAACATTAACCAATTAGCAATCATACTTGTTCAGTTCATCTGATTCCTTGAAAAGTAAAAATTAACAATTGCGTCCCACGACACTCGGGCCCCACCCTTATGTTCGCTTATCAATGTGTGCGTAGACGTTTCGCGTAATTATAATGTTCGGCTCGAAATAAAATTGACGTGCTCTCACCTTGAGCTCTGGGGAGGGACTGAAGATTTATTGACAGCGATGTCGAATAAAAAATCAAAACCGTCAAATGATTTTCTCCATACTAAAATGTATGGACGACGAATGCAAAAAAGTAACCAATATTTAAATAAAAAATACTAAAATATTGTGTAATATAATAAAAATGTAATGTAGTACACTTATTATTTGCACTTTTGAGACCCTTTTTAAGCAAAAATACATGAATAAACTAGCAGCTAAATAGCTCAGTAAAGCTATATAAAAAAGGTCGATTTCAGTGTTTGAAGTCATGTTGGCGATGAATATGCTAGTTTATTAATGTATATTTTAGATATATCATGATGTGAAACTTGAGACATATCTATTAAGATACTGCATGTAATTTTTTATCCATATTCGATGCTCCAGTTTTCAGATATTTAAAAACTAGTAAGTGCTATTTTAGCGTTCCGTAAGGACGGCCCCCTTAAAAGAAATAAATAAACGCATAAGTATATAAAATATTAATAACGTAATTCACACACAAACATGTATATTTAAATTATATTTTTCTAGCGGATTTTTTTTGTGTAAATAACAATGCGTAAATTGAAATTAGTCTGGGTACAAGAAAATAATTATGATCATTCACTAAAGATAGTCGCTAAAAAGAAGAACCAAGTCCATATATGAGATAAATCAACAAAAAATTACTTTTTATTTTAATTCAACAGTGCTGTAAATGCCTGTAGTGGTGTATCACACTGCATTGGTCCGTGTACTTTTATTACATAAGTGTTTTTCTGAATATGCCGATGGTGTTTCAAATAAATAAATAAAAATGTTTCATAAATCATACCTACTCGATGCATTTAAATAATTCATAATATAGACAACTTCTAATAAGAAAAAAACACCTATTTAATTTTGTGGTATTCAATTAACACTATGAATACGAACACACTGAGTTAAAACCATTTGACAATATTACCGGCAATGATTGCGAACTTTCGCCTATTCACTAACCCGCAGTGAAAAGGAAGTAATTTATCTACATCCCTATATATTTAAATAAGATTAATCATTCTGACACGTATAGATTTATAGTACTATGTTCGATATACGAGTATATCCTCAATGCACGTCTCGGGATCCCTTTTACCCTTTTTAACATCGCTGGAAAGTCAAATTCATGCGTTTTACGGTTTATGTGAGACTTACCTGTAAATACCATTGGCTCTAAATCCCTTTCTACGGTGACGTCACGGAATCTTTTCGCATGCTACCATGACGCTAGCTAGCCTGTTAATCTAGAATGACACAGGGAACAAATAAGCCCCAGTGTATCAGCGGTGTTTAGGTTGGGATAAGTGAGAGTGCATAGCAGCGACGTCTTCTCCTGAGTCGTTTTCGGCGAAGCGAGTCGGCAGTGGCAGTCCTCTCTCTCGCAAACGGCTTCCTTCTGTAACATGACATGTGACAAAGCAGAAAACAGATCATATACATTAATGTACCTGATGGTAAGTTGTCAGCATTGCCTAGACATCGGTTGGTTTTACTTATTTCATGTAAATACTATTTCCAAACCCATCATATCCCTCAATTATGGCACCTAGCAATAATGCGTAGTTTCGAGTTTTCGTATGTAAAATGAGTAATCCAGTATAACTACAGGCTTAAGGGTAAGTGTTGGTCTCTATTGCTGTCAGGAATTTCAGTGAAAATAATGATTAATTCTTTGACTACTATTCTTATATCATAGTGTTGACCACTCACTGTCTGCTAAACACATCTATGAAACATAACATATACCACTGAAAAGTATAATGAATAACCTATAGAAATCTAGTCCTTATTTTAATATTTGTACCTGTATGGACTCGGAATAAGATAAATCACCTGTATTCATTGAGTCTCGAGTATGAAAGCAACTCGCTCAAGACCTCGTTTATCACTATTCTGAATACACCGCGCTTACATTAGTATGGATATCTGTAACACGAGAACTTCAGCCTTATATTCTAAGCACTTAAATTTAAATTTCAATAACTGCTTATTTAATATGTTACAATATATTTAATTGATATGCAACGCATTGTAAGATATACAGTAATTTTATTTCATAATTGTATGTCAATCACAAATTAATTCCGTTTCCTATTGAAGAAAATCCTCAAGCTTTGAAAGATTTCTTGTGGCTTGTATAAAAATAAAATTTGTATTATATTATTTTGAGATTTTTTCTTCTTAGACTTGTCTACTCGTACAGTTGATTTGTAAATTTAATTTGCAGAAACAGCTGGTTGATATATTTCAGCAAAATGTATATTTCATTGCGACCACAAATTAACCCAATTACCTCAAATCTACTCAATATGCGCAAGTCATGTCAATTTCATTGAAATTGCGGGTAACTGGACGCCAATTTAACAAATAATGTTTCCCGATAAAGATTGCATACTAATTTTTTTATACAATGTAACTGTATACATTATATAAATTCTTTATTGCCCTTTACAGGAAATTTCATATTGGAAAGTTATGATTTGTATAATTTTCGACTAAAATAGAATTTAATCTGTGTTCATAGAACTACTAGGCTGGAAATTTCGTTTACAATAAATGTATAATTAGTCAGTGACACGTTCTCTGCGATAGTAACGTCAAAAATAGTTTACTTTATATATCATGTAACTATTTTACGTCTGTCGTGAGAATTAGACTCAATTTTCCTCCTCATCAGGTTATTCAACCTGATGAACATGAAATTCTCTCTATGGCGTAGCGATGCGCTTATGAGCTGATTCAAATCTAATTGATACTATTGTATAGGTAATATAACTTAATACCCAAATTTTATGCATTGATTGTATTTAAAAATAAAATTTTATTTTGTTTTTATATATTTAAATGGAATCTCGTTTCATATTTTATTTGTAATTTTACGATACGTCTCATATAAATTTAAAAGTTAGAACTAAAAATATTAAAAATATGTATCTAATTATATAATTCTATTCTGCACATTATCGTAATAAATTGTAATAATAACGCTTGCGCCGAGAAATCGGCGCTGAACGTTTTCTATCGACTTTATCACGGCGAGTGCTCTAAGGAATTATTTTCTCTAATTCCTGCTTCCCCTTTCCTTCACAGATCCACGCGTGCTGGCTCGCGATGTCATCGCCTAACTGTGACATCTATCCCAACGCGCACAAAGAAATTTGGCATCTTTTTGGTCTTTTCATTGTAGCACCGCCAAAAAATGGAACTCTTTACCAGCACACGTGTTCCCCTCCTCTTATAACCTGGGTGCCTTCAAACTAGGCTTGAAGAGGCATCTTGCGGGCCGGCATGGCGAAGGTGACTAGTGCAGCTCATTCTTGCTGTGCGTACTAGTCTTCTTCGCGTTAGGATTCCATTTCCACTTACCATCAGGTGGAGTGGAGTAATATGCCTAACCTTTTATTATTAAAAAAAAATTAGGTACATTACAATAAAATTAATTATAATTCAATTAATGTGACGTGGAATTGAAAGGCAATAATTAATATTTAAAATACTAAAACCATCACATTTCCCATGCACGATTAAACTAGAGTAGTTTGTTCACTTTTGAAATTTCGTTCATTACGGATTCAAAAAAATAAATAAAAATGTTATAAAAATTTGACTCGGAGTGAGTTATTTATTACTTCAGTTAACCAGTAATAAAATAAAAGCTAAGATAAAAAAATTTACAAATTCAAACGCAAATTGCAACTTCTCGTATAATTTATTTTCAGAGCAGACAGCACTGACGGGCGCCGAGACATATTCATCATCCATCGTTGCCGTATTGCAGGCACCGTTGTTTGAACCAATCTTTATTAAAAGCGTTTGATATATTGACTATTGATAAAAGAACGCGTGAGTTAAAAATTGTTAGCAATTACGAAGTTTTTGTTCAGAATTAGTCTTTTTATGGACAAAATATTTGCATTGATTTCTGTGAATAAAAAATTTAATCGATGTTTTAAAACTTGATTTTTTTTATCGAGTGCCATGTATTATTTTACATTAACTTCGGATAATAAAAAAAAAACATATGTTACAAAACCTTTTTTCATATTTTTTAAAACGATGTCTGTGATTCTGAACTGGCCCAAAAGAAAAAAAAACGTGAATTTTGGCGGAGAAAGTTTTCCTTTATGTTTTGAGTTTGTGTTTATAATCTCGCGTAACATTAAATCGTATTGTATGTACTTGTGAAAGGGAATGACATGAACTTGACTTAAAGCAAATCCTACATGTAAATCCACCGCACTGAAGTACCTTGAAATCTTCATATTATGGGAGAAGGCTTTTACTGCCTAATGTACCATTACTACTGATACTCAAGAATATGTTTGCGTTACATGTTATGTGTGAGTATCTTATGCTTTGTTCGTAAATGTTTCCATATTAAAAGATTATTTTTCTGCGTTATATAAACAGTTAACGTGACAGACTAGATCCGAAACATCCTTTTTTATAATTATTCAGTCATGTATTTATAAGAAAACGAGTTACCACTACGGAAAGGTATGCACTTGTAATAATATTATAAGTTAAAATTTACATGAATATAACTACATGTTTACGCGAGTGAGAGCAAGTATAAATCTTTAAAGCAATCCAAACTCAATTACCAGAGTTTACTTTAGTCTAATGGGAAAAGGCTTTCCTTTGTCACAACGTGTTGATTTAATTTGTTCGTTTGGACACTGGATTGTATAATGGGACTAAAAACGTAGTTTTTCTACAAAGAAAATGTAAAGCTTAGAATAGGATGAGTTTATGCTGTTATCGTAATTCAATTTATTTTTCACTGTCTATGAATCTGGACTATACAAAAGAGTTTGCATTTTAATTTAATAATTGTTTGATGAATATTTTTCAAGCAAATACCTTGTATAATACAATGAATTTGTGGATCTAGTATTTAGACTAAAATAAATAAAAGAAATGGACCGACAACATCGCTTGACTAACGAAAAAAAAAAACATTTAAACTTATTCAACGAACTGCTTATAAATTTCAATAGCTTGGTCTATGCATTTATTGAATCCATGTAGGTTTCTACACAATAATCTTTTTCATTGTCCTAAGTAACTTACAAATACAAATTTGACGACCTCCATGGTCGAGTGGTGTGTACACCGGTTTTCATGGGTATGCCACTCTGAGGTCCCGGGTTCGATTCCCGGTCGAGTCGATGTAGATTACCATTAGTTTTCTATGTTGTCTTGGGTCTGGGTGTTTGTGGTACCGTCGTTACTTCTGATTTCCATAACACATGTGCTTCAGCTACTTACATTGGGATTAGAGTAATGTATGTGATGTTGTCTCATATTTATATTATTATTTTATTTTTATAAAAATAAAGCCTGTAGTTCTCAGTAGTAATGTTCGTATTTGAATCACCTATCTTCGATTAAGGTTAATTTATCTCGACCATATCGTCTCAGATAACACAAGAAACATACTAATGAAACAATAGGGTAAAGGGTGTCGAATTACAAACAATACAAATATTATTAACCACTAACAACAGCTATCATATTCTATATGAAAATATGTGGCAATAATTGCATAATTTAATATTGACGCATCCAATCACAAAGCTAGACCGTCAATCCTTAGGCGTAAATAATGAATTTTTTAAAAAAGGAACGAGAACAATTCCTGGAAGGAATCTACAAGTAAAAAGAACGCTAAGCTGTTAACTGCATAACAATTAGACACTGATCCCGACGCGGAAAGTTTCACAAGAGAATACATTATTGAAGACATTTACGTTTCTAGTAATGCAAGTATATAAATCATTGTACTTTACTATTTAGATTTTAATTTGATATACATTACGTATGACGGCCCAGTGGTTAGAACGCGTGCATCTTAACCGATGATTGCGTGTTCAAACCCAGGCAAGCACCGCTTATTTATGTGCTTAATTTGTCTTCATAATTCATCTCGTGTTCAGCGATGTAGGAAAACATCGTGAGGAAACCTGCATGGGACAAATTTCATAGAAATTCTGCCACATGCGTATTCCAACAACCCGCAGTGGAACAGCGTGATGGAATATGTTCCAAACCTTCTCCTCAAAGGGAGAGGAGGCCTTGAGCCCATCAGTGGGAATTTAAAGGCTGTTATTGTTGTTGTTACGTATTTCTTATTGGAATATTGTGACAGTTCTAATGGTTTAGGTGTAGGATCATCAATGTAAAATTGGATGGACATTCTTGCCTATTACGCATCACATCGATTTTAATTAAAAATATAAATAATAATATCAAATTAGAATGGTTCAATTTTCATTCAAAGGATCGGATGTATGACTTAAATGGATTGAAAATATAAGTATCATTCTTTCTACTAACCGAGATGGTCAGGGTTTATACCCTTACTATTTTAATTTTCATTTCAATCAATTGTTTTAAGATTTAAATGGTAAATGAATCAGTGTAATTGCTGGCATATATGTAGTATGTAATATTTTAATTCTCATCGTTGAAAGGAATGGTTAATATATCTTAGTGTAATTGTCCATTACAATTATTCTGGTGTTTGGTGAAGGATGATATCGGGTAACCTGCATGTGTCGTATGATAATTGGACCTACTGTCTTGCATTGTGGTAGAGTTATGGAGTAAGCTCCATCTTCTTAGTTAAAAGAGAGGAGGCCTGATGTGATATTTACAGGCTGCTATTTTCGACTGTAAGCACAAAACGGATTCTCAATATGGTCGTATGCCTTTTCGTTAATAATTAAAAAAATAAATATTATTTTATATATTGTATATTTGATTACAGACTTTAGTGAATGCAAATATTGAGCCAATCTCTAAATAGCAATTCTAATCCTATAGTTCTTAGGCTTCGGTATTTTTACTTTGTGTATAGAGGTCATTTCAAACGCGCGTTCATTTTAACTTTGACAGTACAAAACAGATAGCAGTGAGTTCGGAAAGTTTTATCACCGTTAAAAGGTTACTCACTCAAATTGGAAAACTAGCGTTAGTTCTCTCTCATACATTTTTGACAACGGAAACCTTGTTTCAAACGTTCGCGCATAATTTGTGTTCACTGACATCCAAGCAGAAGTTAGACATTCGACTCGGATCTAAAAGTTACTTTATAGCGGGTTCATGACACGTGTGACGGATACTGTTTTAAATGAAGCGTTTCATTTGATTTGTTTATAAGTAATGCCATTAAGAAAATATGTAACAATACCTTGGTATATAATGTGTATGAAGTTATCTAGTCAGTTTCACGGCATATTCAAAAAAAATATGTAAAATGTAAAAGTATATGTAGAAGTAATTGAATGACAAGAAATAACATTGTTCTTAAAAATCCTCTGTCAGTAAAAACAATAAAATAAAGAAGTTAAAATGATATCGCATAAAACTATATAATTGAAAGAAACAGAGAGAAGGAGAGAGCGGGAAAGGTCCTCTGGGGATGAATAACGTCTCACATGGCGTTTTCTACCAGTTCACTTTACTGTATGTTACATAAAAGAACTTTGTTCCAAAAATATATTTAAATAATATATATAGCAACAAAGCACATACATACGGGTACGGGTACAACAGAGAATAAGACAGCATCATGGCGTTTTCCGACAGTGTATACGAGTCAGCCTACCCTCAAAGCGTGCCAATAGATATATCTGGATATTTTTGTCAACTCTAATTTTTCGCTTAAAAAGCCGAGGAATATTTATTAAAAGGAGGATATCTATTCCCAACAAGGTAAGAAAATAGTAAATAACATATATTTAGATCAGATGTTATAGATAATTTTGTCGTTTTTTGCTGTTCTGAAAGCGATTCTTAAGTATCCAACCGGTTAGAGCATCTCTTCTATTTATTTAATTAAAGATTTACCTTATTTTTATCTACCAGTATGCTTCCATTTACAAAAACGCAATCAAAATTTACTACTTGCTTTCGTTTTAATGGTGAGTCAAGAGTATTTAAGCATTTAATTATCATGCGTCTTCCTTGTAAGTCAGGTTTGCATCATACTAAATTTAAAAAAAAAAACGGTTTAAATATGAAACAATGACGGGCAGGAATCTATATGTAGATTTACTATTGCATATAGCATTATAAGAAGTGTAGATTGGATTATTTGGATTGGATTTTGTAACATTTTGTTAACAACAGGCTTAAGCTTGATCTAAGGTTGTATAACCCATGTCATTTCAAAATATTTTTCTGATTATTATTAGCTAGAAACGTACCAGTTCATTGAAATATTCCTCACTATTTAATAGACGCATACAATTTACCGAATTTCCAATAATTATGCAACTATGCATGTCATGTAAATTTTATTAAAATTGTGAATAATTGAAGCGGAATATATTTCAATTGTCGCGACAAAACCACATAATACATCCGTCGTTAGACACAATGGCATGGATAATTAAAATGAAATTCACGTTGAATATTCTTTATGAAGAATGAAATAAATTTCAATTTCAAACGATGACGAAAATTGTGCTATCAAAATTTAATTATACAAAATTTAGGATTTAGTTTAGGATAATATTAATATGAAATGAATCTTATCAAAATCATTATAACTGATATACAAATAAGCGACATCGTTTTAATTTAGCGAGTCCATCATATCGGACGAAGCGTCATCAGCCATATTTTTCATAATTATTATTACTTAGCTGGTGATGACATCAATGTCATATTATATTACATCAATATTAATATTAATAAAATCAAATCAATAGCAGTCAACAGAAATTTGTTCTGTCACGAGCACTTGAACAATGTTATCAGAAATATGTACCTTTTTTAATGCTATCAAATTTCTTCCATACTTCTCCATAATTATTAATATTACTAGCTAATCCATCCGCTATGTTGGTTGTAAAATATGATGTAGGAGCTAGCCAACATTGGGCGTAAAATTAATGTGACTTAGTATTTAAAAATGTAAGAAAGTAATTTTATTACGTCAGGTTACACTCTAACTTTGAGGAAATACAATACACCTACCTAGATGAAAGATACGGAACAATAATATATGTTTCAATGGTTAATTAGTTTAATATGTAAAAGTAAAAAGTAAAGTAACAGCCTATACATTTCTTACTGCTGAGATAAGGCTCTCTTCCATTAAGGAGAGGGTTTGGAACATATTCCACCACGCTGTTCCAATGCGGGTTGGTGGAATGCACAGAATTTCGATGAAATTAGACACATGCAGGTTTCCTCACGATGTTTTCCTTCACCGCCGAGCACGAGATGAATTACAAACACAAATAAAGCACATATATATGGTGGTGCTTGCCTGGGTTTGACCCGCAATCATCGGTTAAGATGCACGCGTTCTGACCACTGGGCCATCTCAGCTCAGCTCAGTTTAATATGTACTTGATACAAATTTATTTATCTCATAATATTTAAGGTCGGGCTATTTAGTTCACTATAAATATGTATAATATATGTATAGAATTGTTCTTATAGTAGTAGTTGATAGTTTTTGGTTACAGATAGTTTATTGATCAAAGAAGGACATACGTCTTTTTTTATTTTGAGAAAATTCCAATTATCACCGAAAAAAATTCAATCATCGTAGCTATAGCCATTTTGAAACAATTATTTCCAGTAAAATCCATCTATAACTCAATCGCATTAATATGGATTTTACATTCTGAAATATTGGATAGCTCTATAAATTTATTTCAATTAAAATATTGGAACGGCTGAATGTTTACGTGGATGTAGGCGAACATAAATCTTTAAAGCAATCCAAACTCAATTACTAGAGTTTACTTTGGCCTAATAGAAAAGTTTTTTTCATTACAAAGTATCGATTTAACTAAATCCTCTGTATAATAACTTTAAAAAGATACTTAATAACGAGGAAAGACGTATAAAATTGGAGATGACATTAATATTCACATAATAAATAGCAAGAAGTTCTAGATGTATTTTTTCTTAATCTTCTTCGAAGTATTTTTATTTATATATTGAATTCTTCAAGCCTGCGAAAAGGGGATAAACAAATAATCGGATGAATATATGAAACGCTGATTTCTATGAAATAAGGTAACGAGTAATTAAAAACAGCATTAGATCATAATAAAAATCGATACTAGATTTTCTTTTATTTGGAAAGTACAAAATTACGAATAAGTGGTCAACGAAAACAAGTTGCGAAATAATATTGCGGGGAAATGAGATTTGTTTTATCTGATTACATATAAAAACTTTCTTCGCAAGACACGTTCGCAACAAACAAGAGATATAAGCGGTCGAAAATTGCTACGCTTTATTACCAGGGTAACAGCATTCAGCGAAGTTTCTTTTTATTACGAAATCTTCGCCTCGCTCTCGTAATTTGAATAATATATCGATAATCGCCTTCTCGCTTCCGAGTATCGAATACCATACCAAGGCTCAAGACGGTATATTGTTAGGTAAAGTTTTGAATATATCGAAGATTTTGTTCAATAATATCTTAAGCAGGTTTTGTTGTATTTAATACAAAATCGAGATGGATAATACACATTTATTTATTTTTTCAAGCATGGAATAAATAAATAAAAAATAATGGACAACATCATATAAATTACTCTGATCATAATGTTATGGAAAATCAGAAGTAACGACGATAATACAAACGCCCAGACCCAAGAAAACATAGAAAACTAATGATATTTTTCTAAATCGACTCGGCCGGGAATCGAACCAGGGACCTCAGAGTTCGTTCGTAGCGTACCCATGAAAGCCGGTGTACATTCTACTCTACTTTTTTATGGTATAGGTTGACGTACGAGCATATGGGCCACCTGATGGTAAGTGGTCACCATTAACCCATAGACAATGACGCTGTAAGAAATATTAAGTATTCCTTAAATCGTCAATGCGCCACCAACCTTGGGAACTAAGATATTATGTACCTTGTGCCTGTAGTTACACTACTTCTCGTCATATTGATAATAATAACCCTTTTCAATATATGTTTATATCTTTTTAGGGTAAATAGATATCTTTCTGTACCGAGATATAAAATGAATGAAATGGTTTCTATGACGATTAAGTATTTATAGTTCATTGGTTCGATACTTTGGAGGAGCATTTTCTAGCGTAAATATTTTAGTCTTACTTGAAGATAAAAGCAGGATTCAAATCGAGTCAAACCAAAACCTTACTTACGTTAAGTTTTTTCTTTCTTACCTTCTCCTTTTTTTGCCAATTATTCATTGTTTAAAATAAAACAAGAAATAGTCAGAAAAGTTTCATGATATCAACAATTTTGCAGACGAACGTTACTTTATTTTAATTTGGCCACAAAATCATTTTATGTACTTACTGGGATTGTACCCGAATACATTGCACACTATTTTGGTATGTATTTCTTGTGCCATGTATACTGACAAAGTCATAAATGTCTTTTCTGTACACAAATAAAATTACAGAATATGTATTGAAAAGCAATAATTGATATATTGATTACTTATTTTAAATGTATTAAAATCCAGGTTTTTTAACCTCCAACGCAAAAAGAGGGGTGTTATAAGTTTGACGTGTCTGTCTGTCTGTCTGTCTGTGGCATCATAGCTTCCGAGCGAATGAACCGATTTCAATTTAGTTTTTTTGTATTATTTATTATTTTTTGGTTATTATTTTTGTGTCGGGGGTTTTTAAAATTTTTAATTTATTTTTTTATTATCTAAACAAAGAGAACAAATAATGGAAAGCGTATACAACTTTTAGTTAGACAAAGTCGCGTGCTTACCGGTGTTTGGAAATCCAGTGGAATTACTGTTTGTAATTAATCATCACTAAAAACAGATATTATTTATAATTTACATTTAGGGCAGACAATATTATATGAGCTTAGAGATTTCCTGCTAATCTCAAATACTAAAGGTCAGGTTTATTTTAAGAGCAGGCTAATGGATTTTGTATGTAGAAATTATTCCACTTTTAGTTCGCGTGGCAAATCGGTGTCACTAAAATGAAAATGTTTTGACTGTGTCGTCTGATTGCTCCATGTCTTCTACTAAGGAGAAAGGTCGGGCCCTAATAAACCACGATTAAAGGTTAGCGGATATAAATATCGCACTAACTAAGGCTAGTTTATACAAATAAAAATCAACCGTATCTTAATTTATCTAATTTTTCAGCCCGATATCACATCAGTAACAACAACAAAATCAGCCTTTAAATTCCCACTGCTGGGCTAAAGACCTCTTCTCCCTTTGAATAGCAGGTATGGAATATATTTCACCACGCTTTTCCAACGCGGGTTGGTGGTATACACATGTGGCAGAATTCCTATGAATTTGACACATGCAGGTTTCCTCACGATGTTTCCCTTCACCGCTGAGCACAAGATGAATTATAAACACAAATTAAACACATGAATCAGCGGTGCTTGTCTGGATTTGAACCCGCAATCAACGGTTAAGATGCACGCGTTCTAACCACTGGGCCATCCTGACTCTTATCGACTTATCAGCAAGTCCTATTTAACCGGCATGAACAAATCTAAGAGATCTACTAAAACAAATTTTAATTACGACAAATTTATACTTCTTTATTGTCTGCGTAGCACATTATAACCCGACCTAATTACGAGGTCTGATGAAAGAAATATAAGTATGATACGCTAACGCCATCTGAATCATAATAATACGAACACTACAGAATGTTGAACACGATAATATATCATTCAAGTCATTCTTCACCCCACTAATGAATACCATTGTACTGACGGAATACTGATAGTGTTGTTCTCCTCTCCTGTAGCTTGTACGATAGTTCAATGACTTCACTTTTAATTAATTAATAACCACTTGATTTCTCGCTCTTGTAGACATCTCGACAATTTTCTCTAACTGAATTTCTTCGCAATTTCTAACATCACCTTCAAGGAAACTCTCGCCATTAGCCGGAGTTATTAATTTTTGAGATCTGTACTTTATAAAGAATTCTGTATTTGACGGTTGATATTAATTCATTCATTTATTACACAAAGTATGATATACATACCTAGGTTAAAAAAAAATGTTACCTGTGTTCACAATATTTGCTGACATTAATCCTATTTGCTGGTTAATCACACCTATTTCCTGATTTTATAAGTACACTAAAAGGATAGTAAGTTCTTTATAAATACTATGATTTATGTCTTTAAGTCATATCCTGACAAGTTATGATATTCCCAAAAGCATTTTTAATACGTTATTATTTAAATTTTAAGAAATATTAAAATTGTAATATGAATATTTATTTATCGATTTCTAATATTTATTATATATAATTTAATTTGTACGTTTTTCTCAACGCCCTCAATTTTACCAAAATATATATCAAGTCTGTCACAAGTTTTAAATGAAGTGACTTATGTTTCTCAAAGCACTTGTTTTTTCAAATTTTCTCTGATTGCCACTTCATTATATATGTCTATTGATCGTTATGGACTTGTCTCTTGGTACAAATTTCACTGCGATTTTCATTCAAACTATATTATCCCATTCAACTCAAATTTACCTAATTTAAGCCAGTAACGTCAATTTTAGCGAAATTGTGGATAATTGAACCAAGCCCATTTTCACGCTAAACAGTTGTGACCACAACCGCAAACTCTATACTAAATTTGTGTAGTTATATTATTTCTATACACTAAAATGATTGTTTTCAAACTTGTAATTGAATTATTTTAGTAATGAAGCTAAACATATTTGCGAGATCGATAATTTTGTTATACATTACTTAAGTTATAAATTCATGTTATTAGTTTGTGATCTAATAAGTGAGTTGACTTGACTTGTGTGACTTTGAGTCAAGAGTCTAATGACCCCATAAATCGCAAAACAAAATGGGGAAATACTTTGCTAATCTTTCGTTCAACGAAGGACAAGAAGTTACAAATGAAATCTTTTATGATTTCATTTTCAAAAGGTTTATATTTGAGTAACAAAAATAATAATTACAGGGTTTTCATAAAATTATTTAGCAAAATCCGTAAAAATGATAATTAGAAATATTTATTTTCGGGAAAATCGTATAATGGGCTTCACGTTTATGGATCTTTATTACTTTGAAACTCGATTTAGGTAGAAAAATGACCCAACTTTATTTCGTTCTGTGATAAATTACTTTCAATTGAACTTTTTTAAAATATAATTAAATTATACTTATAAGTAATGATATTGTAAAAAACATAACGATTATAATTTTAATTTATTTTTTTAAAACGTATTTTATAAGAATTTCTTCGTATTCTATTGTATTATTTAGAAATATTTTTTGGTATTTTTCTTTTTTTTTAAATGGTATATGCTGTACTGTATTCTGCCGCATGTTTATAAGTACACATCGGATTATATGCACTATCAAAATGCCAAAAATGCATGCAAGTATGCACTAAAAATGGCGAAATATGCACAAAACATGCACAATAAAAAAACATTTCTAATTAGATTTTGACAGTTATGTAAATTATAACTTATAGTTATAATTAATTATAATTAGTAAGACGTAGAAAACCCAAAAAATATAACGTATTTATTATAATTTTGTAATAAAAAAACATATTTTCCAGATTTTCCCCAGCAAACTTGTGACGTTTTCAACCGACTTCCAAAAGGAGGAGGTTATCAATTCGTCTGTATTTTTTTTTTTTTTTGTTACATCATAACTTTTTACTGGGTGGACCGATTTTGATAATTTTTTTTTGTTTGAAAGGTAGTGCTTCCCGTGGGGACCCATTTTTTATTTATTTTTTTCCGATGATGGTATCCATATGAAAACGACATAAGTCTTAAATTTGCATTATGTATATGCGCGACAAATAGGTGAATAACTGAAAATCACGTTAACCAACGTTGATAATTCTTTTTTTATTATAAAATATATACTTCAAGGGTAATTTGGTGAAAGTTTGGTAAGGTTCTGAGCACAGGATCCATGACAAAGTAACGGAACGGAAGGGAACGGAACAATTCTGAGGAGCACGTTAGCGATACTCGGTCGAATCTTTTATTTATAGGTTATTTGAGTCACCTTCCGTAATGTGGTTATGTTTATGTAATTATCATAGTCGAATATTATAATCAACTAGCTACCCACCCCGGCTTCGCACGGGTGCAATACTGATACTAAATATACTACAGAATTTGTTTATTTACGACATCACATCGCAAACTTCTAAAATTATCAGTGTTTCTTTACTATATTGTTCATGTATTATATACACCAACCTTCCCCTTGAATCACACTATCTTTTAAAAAAACCGCATCATAATCCGTTGCGTAGATTTAAAGACAGGAAGGGACAGAGAAAGCGACTTTGTTTTATACTATGTAGTGATGGAACTCCTATACGGCTCGCAGTTAGGGTGCGATATGGGGCAGAATTTCTTACTATCTTTAATCAAATTTTGTGTATGTGATGTGATGTCATATGATGTACGAAATATAGTTGGTCTTTTTCAAAGTTTTTTTGCTGAGTTCGATTACAGCTCTTTCGAGGGACCCTTGTAGTTTACGCCGCGTGACGTATTAAATCCGCATTTTCGAAAGTCTATTTTTGCTTTATTCGCAAGTTTCCTTTGAAATTGTTCTCGAAGTAGTTTCTGACTCATATAAACGGAACGCTTAATCTATCCATATTCAAAAAAATAGTTAGTCAACATCAGCTTCACTTAAAATCAAAAAATAAATAAAAATTTTAACAAAAAAGAAAAACCGACTTCAAACAAAACTCTATTTTAAAACAAATGAATATGCACGAAAAAGTAATAAAAATAATTGCGTATTCAACATATTTTTTAGAGTCTTCCTAAGTTAAATGAAATGAAAAATATTAGACTACTTAAAAGTCGATTAACGATTATATCATGTAGTTATAATTATTGTTATATTTGGAGTCGGTGTCAGCCAATAAAACCCTACAGTATATCTATCAAAAAACAATACGAGAATACTTTAAGAAATATGTTTCTTACAAATTACCTTTTATACGATATTATACTGGGTCAATCAAGAGGCTCGTATCGCTTCTTTCTTTTGATTGTTGAAGCAAGGGTACCCGTGGCTGTCACCGGCTCCAAATATAACAATAACTATAACTACGTTATATAATCGTAAATCGACTTTTAAGTAGTCTAATATTTTTCATTTCATTTTACCTAGAAGGACTCTCAAAAATATGTTAAATATGCAATTATTTTTATTACTTATTAGGGCATTTTTATTTGTTTTAAAATAATGTTTTGTTTGAAGTCGGTTTTTCTTTTTGTTAAAATTTTATTCACTTAATATTCAACTCATACGCTGAAACTGACCTTTCGACGTAAACTGACGTTACCGGACAAAACTTGAAATTTTACGCAATTCCTGCAGGTATCTCTTCAGGAAGAGTTTGTCCGGGGCTGTTGATAAATGCGTCAATTTTATTTAACCCGTCAAGACTGGGGTTTATTATATTACACACCTAACATGTCTTACTACGGAAATAAGCATAGTTGATGAAAAAGTACCCAAATATGCAATAACGCTTAAAAAAATAGTATTATATACATTTGCATAAGCAAATAAGCAAATGCATATAATCCAATGTCTATTTATAAGCCAATGGAGAACAAGCTTTGATCCACCAAGGGACGTAATTCTTTTATTAATAAAGGATTACAATTATATTTAAGAGTTTACAAAAGTAACATATTTGGAAAGGTACAACTAAATGTTCTAAGGATGAAAGGAATGTACTTAGGATGAATTCGTAGAATAAAAAAAAATATTGGATGAAACAGCGATTCCTGATGCATGAAGCAGCAATTAGCTGGTATTTATTTTAGTAAAATAAGATTGTTGTGCTTTTGTAAGCACAAAAATCTCCAACAATTTCCAAGAAATTAAACTAAAGTATCATAGTATAAATGAGTAATGTTGGTTAAGAGGTTGGTTTTCTTTATGTTTGAACAATGACGTGAGCTGTTTTTGGAACACGCCCACTTTGATTGTGAGGCCACATGGATTATTTGTGGTCCTTAAGTTTAGTTTAGTCATAAATAAAGGGAAATAAATTAGAATATTCTAATTAACTAGTACTTCCTGCCGAAAAGATTGAAAGAAGATGGATTAAAGAGAGAATACAAAATGGATATATGTATAATTATAAGTGATATTGTAACGAAACACATTATCATATAATATAGTTATGAAGGGACCTTCTCAATAACCAAATTAAACCGGATGTGTGTAATAAATTAACAATCAAATTAATTTATTCAGTGTAGAAGAATAATACTCACTTATTCGTAGTCAAAGTAAAAACTGCCATCGGTTTGAATAAGAAAACATTCTGACATAAAAAGAACCAGCGAAAGAGATACAGCTGCTTTTATAATTATATACAATTTTCAATCTGACAAAGAAATTGCCAGGAGACGATCGTTACAGTTCCAAGGTGTGCTTTCATCCATGAGTTCGCTAATTGGATAATTCTTGCATTAACGTTCTTTTATGATATTTTTAAATTTCACAATGTTCCGCAAATTTTGTACGTTGGACACTATCTGTATTCCAGTTGTAAAACCATTTACAATAATACCAATCAAAATAATTACAGAATCCATGCAGTTGAAAAATACCAATAATGAGTTTGTGTGTTCTTTGCACACATTTTACGAGTGTTCTTAAAATATGTACATTATACATGCACAGACAGAATATAAATAATATGAGTGTGAGCGGTTAATCATTGTGTGAGAGAAATAACACAAGTATTTGTAAGAAAAAAATGAAGATACCGTCACCAAAACAGTACAATCATCTCAAAATATAATTATTATATTTTGGTTAAAATATCACATCAAAGTCTTAGTTTGAACAAAAAATATATTATTAAAGTAACCTAAATATTACTCGTACTAAATTAATTACTGTTCAACATTACTTATAAAAATATTAATATCATTTCATAATATTGTAAAAGCACGTTTTATCCTTTCTCTTAGGATTCTGTCATGTCATTTTATTGAATTAATGGAATTCCCTAAGGCAATACTCACGTCTATCCACCAGGCCCGCCGCTAGCTGTTCTGTCGCCCGCGTGCAATACCTATTATGCCGCCTTTTTTTTTGCAAAAACACATACCACTTTTCCTCCACATGAGATGGGGGCGGGGTGTAAACCTGCTAAAAACCCAACGTCAGCCACCCATTCAAAATCTTTTCGGAGGATGTCACGAGATCGTTTGTGCATACTACCGTGAACTTCTGACGGTAGGCTCACCTCTGCGGGGCTCCACTTCCTAGGGAGTTCTCAGAGTACAGAAACCCTTAACCCCGGGACAGTTATGGCGGGAGGAGAAGACATCAATAGCGAAGAACCCTTCTTCTGGTTTTTTTCGGCGAAGCGGGTCAGCACTGTTACCACGGTCCCGTAAGATCAGAGCCTTGTTACGAGCATTAAGGGAGTCCAACAAAATAGGTGTATTTTCTGTCCAAGTACAGAATCAGCAAACAAATCCCATACCATTGCATCGAGGAGTGAGACAAGGGGACGTTATTTCCCCCAAATTGTTCACTAATGCAATGGAGGATATGTTCAAGACGCTGAACTGGAAAGGACGTGGCATCAACATCAATGGCGAATACATCTCTCACTTTAGATTTGCAGACGACATCGTTATTATGGCAGAAATGCTGCAGGACCTACAACAGATGCTGAACTAGCTGGCTGATTCTTCTGTGCGAATCGGCCTACGGATGAACTTGGATAAAACCAAGGTCATTTTCAATGAACATGTTCTACCGGAACCGATTGCGATACACGGTACCGTCCTCGAAGTTGTTTAAAAATATGTCTTGGCAGACTTTGCGATTAGGTAGTAGGAAACAGCCTTGAGGACGAGTCACGAGAATTCAGCTAGGTTGGGCAGCATTTGTAAAAATACATCGAATCTTTACATCGTCGACCCCACAGTGCCTTAAGACGAAAGTCTTCAATCAGTGCATCCTACCCGTCATAACATACAGAGCCGAAACGTGGACACTCACGGCAAGGCTGGTCCGCCAGCTTAAAGTCGCTCAGCGTGCTATGGATAGGGCTATGCTCGGCATTTCTCTGCGGGATCACATCAGAAATGAGGCGATCCCCCAAAGAACCAAAGTCATCGACATAGCCCACCAGATTAGTAAGCTGAAATGGCAGTGGGCGGGCCATATTTCTCGCAGAACCGATAACCATTGGGAAAAGGTGTTCTAGAGTTGAGACGGCGTCTCGGCAAACGTAGTGTAGGACGTCCTCGGGCACGGTGGAGTGACGACTTACGCAAGGCGGCTGGCAGGAGCTGGGTGCGAGTAGCCCAAGAACGATCTTAGTGGCGTGCAATTGGAGAGGCCTATGTCCAGCAGTGGACGGAAATGGGCTGATGGATTGGATTGGATTTATTTTTTTACAATAATTAAATAAATACAATGCCATAGAGCGCACGCAGGCAATGTGTTTAAGGTCCTCCTACGTTGGCATTGATGAGCTTCAAGCTGAGTTGGACAAAATGTTGCCCGAAGCTCCATCTACCATGCAGGATAAGGCCCTGATCCCTCATTTGTGTCTGCGCCTTAATTACCGTCCCTTGGATGGCGGTAGACGCTCCTCGAGGAGACCTCAGCGACTACCGTGTATTAGGAGGGCTTCCGTTTTAGTTAGAGAAACCTTTAAGACCAGCATCTCGATTCGATCCACCGTGAGTGACACTCCGACCTTAGGGCCGCCATCTGAAAGGTTCGCCCCGTCACCGTGATGAGGGCGTCGTCTGCGTAGGATAACACACCCATCCCGTGCAAGGTCGGTGCCCGCAGGCGCCAGTCATAACCAACTTCAGACGCCGGACAAGTCGTCCACCGCCCTCTCCCAAAGGATCACCTGATCCGTGAGGAATCCCAACGGCTTCTGAGATAGGAAGGCAACTCGTGATACCGAAGTGGATGTCGTAAATTAAATAAGAAAAAAGAAAGGAAGACTATTGAAGTCGTTCGTCACGTCCGGTGATACCGTTAGGACTACGTTCCCTTGGATCACCACCTCCATTGCCCGGGTCTTCAGGGTGTTTTAGGGCATTGATGGTTGAGTGAATCGCCCTGTTTCCCGGAAATAGCTCCCCAACCAGTCGCAGGAGATCTGTCGGTTGTTATTCGGTAACAGGAGCGCCGTGTGTCCGGAGCTTCTCGTAGCTCTGCTATTTCGAGCGACCACCAATATACCCTAAGGCGCGATACCCTTCAAGCCGCCCTACAACAACGCCCTACTACAAGTAACGGATACCTAATCTACCAATTGATAAAGGGGATTCTGCTAACTTCGACAGTACTGTTTTTCAACCGACTTCAAAAAGGAGGAGGTTATCAATTCGTCTGTATTTTTATAGGATAACAGACGATGGACTTTTAACTTCACTCAGTGCGATATTTTTCGACGCTTTGAATAATTTATGCTACTTAAGGATTTGTGGGAATTATAATAATGACTTGAATTAGGTACGTGATGTATTGCTCAATTTGCCGCCCCCTGGTCGTGCCGCCCGCGTGCTGTGCACGCGCTGCACACCCGCTTACGGCGGCCCTGCTATCCACGATTTTACGGCTGAGTCGAATATTTAGTAATGAAAAAATAATCTGTTAACTTATTAAGTTCTTACCCCTTATAAATGATTATCATTATTGCTACAGCTATAAACTACTCTTAGTTATGACTTTGTATATCAATTAATTCACGACCGCCAATATCAGTTCCACTGGGAATAATAAATCAGCCAATTTTGTTTGAAGTTACTACCTTATTAGTACGTTTTTGAATGGTGCTTATCATTTTACACACTATATTTTTCTTTCTCTTATAATTAAATTATAGATCGTCTTAGTGACAAAGAAGCCTCTTGTAAACTTTGCCCGTACTCAACGTTCAAGTGTCATTGGTATACAATACAATGGTAGTGTAATATTAGAGGTCTCAGCTTGAAATGACCAGATATGTAGTATAATGTATAATGAGAAGATAGCCATCTTCTTCATCTTTTGTTTGATATTTATGTGTACATATTTGTATCACCTTAGAAATAGTTTACAGAATTGTCCGTACGTTCGTTTTTTTTTTTATTTTAATTTGCTCCCCTACATATTTTTATAACCAGGCAGTTTATTAGATATAAAGAACATAAATATCTACTAAATTTATGATTTTAGTGTCAGCAGATACAAAATGTTATTATAACAATTTACCAGTACTGTAATTGTACGTTACTGTAATAATATTATGTTTTACTTTGAGGGTTGACATTTACATACAAGTTTCCTTTGACTTTCACCTTTCCTTTAGTTACACAAGCGAAATAATTTAATAATAATTTATTTTTGAACTTCATAAAGCCGCTCAGATATAAATAAATTAGTCATTAGTATCGCCAGAATGGTCAATTTATATCGGGAACTAACAAGCTCTCGGTGGATTTCTCTTACAATCATCATTATTTTCGCAGTCTAACAATGGATACGTCTATTGGGAATTGTAATCAAAAAGTGCAGACTTCAATTATTGGAACAGGAAATAGTTTTGCTGAGTCGCTTTGTTCTTCGATTTTTATTAATTTCTTTAATTTCCAATTGCTTCTGTGTAGATTTAAGAATTTTATAACATTACAGAGCAAATTTTCTTTCCAATGATTCTTATTAAAAATTTATTTTATAACAATCATTGGAATAGAATCAGATATTCTACCGATAAAAAACAATATGCAGTATTGTTATGTTCCGGTTTGAAAGGTGAGTGAGCCAGTGTAACTACAGGCACAAGGGACATAGCATCTTAGTTTCCGAGTTTGGTGGCACATTGACGATGTAAGGAATAGTTAATATTTCTTACAGCGTCTTTGTCGATGGGTGATGATGACCACTTACCATCAGGTAGCTCATATGCTAGTCCGCCAATCTAATCCATAAAATAAATAAAAAAACATATTTTCAAGTAGGAACCATCCACTAAGATAATCTTGAACTGAGAATTGTTGTGTTCTGGTTTCAAAGGTGAGTAAGCCAGTGTAATTACATGCACAAGGACGTTCCTTGAGCAAACATATTTTTTTCAAGATTTCAAGGCTGGTGGCGCATTGGCGATACAAGATTAAGTTAATAGCTAATATTTCTTGCAGTGTCAGTGCCAATTAGCGGTGGTAACAGATGGAACACTTGCATGTACGCCTACCTATGTATATCATGAAAAATATACATTTATTTTTATGCCGAATACAAGTAAAGATTACACAACAGTATCTACTAAATCCTAGGCGAATGCTACATAAAATATTAGTATTATTATTAAGTGCAATAACTATTCATGGTTCATTGAAATGTTTTCACGAGACACAAAAACGAAGTATTTGCTATCTGCTTGCGAATCTCAGGATGAATAAAATAGTAATATTTACTACCCACAAGCGAAAACAAACTTATGAATTCCTTACCTTATTTTAATGACGAAACTTGTTCAACTATGTTTGTCTAGCGGAAAATATGTTCAGAGAGGATTTAAGCCATTTTAGGTAACCGAGTTTGTGTTTATATCTCGGCTATTTCATTTTATATTTATGCGGTTTATAATTTTTTACAGTTTTTGCTAAAAAAAGTTTTTCTTTTCATTAATCTAAACATGTTAGAGCTGTCGTGTCATGTTAATAATTGTAAAAATATTGGTATTGCCAGATCATTGACAATCAATTATCACGAGTTGTAAATTCAGTTGAAAAAGTTTTCTCTTAGAGTCAAGTCCTTATTAATTAACATTAATATTCTTAAAAAATTAAATTTCTTCCACAATGACCCTTGACCTATTTTTAGCTAAACCGGGCACCTTTAAGGAGCTATTACAGGAATTGTTATTTCTTTTTAATTATTATTTTGTACCTTTCAGTTTTTTGTATCTTATTTTTAATCTGTATTAATTTTATTATAAATTACCTGTATTATTTTGTTAATAGTGATGCTATTACTGTTATAGAATAGAAACTGTTGCTATAAAATATTTGTTGCTGATGGATGAATGTTGCAGTTGATAAATCAAAATTATGGAGCATTATACTACTGCATATGTCCATAGGAATTATATATTTTTTATTTGATTTGATTGGATATCAGTCTGTAACAAATGTTTAGTAGCAACATTTGCTATCACAGGCACAGGAAGTATCACATATATATCTGGTTAAGTATGAAAAGGTAACAGACAGAGTTACGGTCAAATTTATAATATTAATATTAATTTAGGTACAAAATATATTAGACGAAAATCTTATAATGGCTTTACGTGTCATATAATCGACGACTTGTAATCTTGGCTCAAGCTTCGAATTTCTTGTCAGAAAAACTTAATAGCTTAGCTAAACGCTACTTTTTTCCAGCAGGGGACATCTTTAGATATACATATATTTGTAAACGTATTTAATGTTAAATAGGCTATGTGTGGATTCTTAGCTACTTAAAGACCTAACGTTACTGTACTTTTTAATTGACATGGTCTTTTTCAAATAAGGAATGTATTGACTATTCCTGAATCTCACTTACCTTGATTATAATATATTATTGATGCTTATGATGACGTCAGTGTTTTAAAGAGATATTCTCATCTGGTACCCTTCTCAGCGATACGTTAATTGATTAGCCAATTAATTAATAAGTAATTATATTTTTAATGTAATAACTAATTTCATGTCAATGTTTTATAAATATACTTATTAAACTTTTTGAATTTTAATATATTGTTTAACGAAAACGTGAAATAAATTATTCAGTACAAATTTATATGAAACGTAATAAAATTGCTAGCGTGTGTACATTTCAAGAGAAAAAGAGATTACTTAACTTTTCACGTCACGTAATATTAAAGGCTTTTTTTTATTCGTTGAATTTGTACATGCGTCAAAATTATGTATGATGTAATAAAAATATACCTAGATTTAAATTTGTGTTTTTTAAATAACATAAAACGAGAGAGAACTATGAAGAAAATTGCTTTTCAGTAGAGTTAGGAGAGACTAAGGATTGTTTTATTAAGCGCATCCATTAGCAAATCGGCTTTAACACATTGTGCGGTGGATAAAAGGAACTTATTGGTGAACGCTATAAAGGATTGACAATTCTATAGTTCTTAAGTATTTAAAAAACATAGTAGCCGTACCAAATTAATATATTGTAAATTTTAGCCCGTTGCTTGATTGAAATATGGAAGCACAACTTTTACAAACAAGAAACTATATACAGAGTTTACTTGTAAATCACTACACAGTATAAAACAAAGTCGCTTTCTCTGCCCCTATGTGAGCTTAAATCTTCAAAACTGCACAACGGATTTTGAAGCGGTTTTTTTTATAGACACAGAGATTTGACAGGAAGGTTTTTGTATATATTACATGGACAATATAGTAAAGAAACACCGATAATTTTAGAAGTTTGCAATGTGATGTCGTAAATATACAAATTTTGTATATTCAGTATCAGTAATGTACACGTGCGAAGCCGGGGCGGGTCGCTAGTATTTGTATAAAAGAAAAATTATTCAATTTAAAGAACAGTTGATGAACCAAAACGAGTGTTTAAATCATATTTATTAAACCCTTGTACTCAATTGTTAAGCGATTAAGCTTGATAGCTTAATGTGTGTACCAAACATATAAGTGTGTGTGCTATTTATTCTGTACACATTAATCACCAACCTTCCGATTTATTTGTTTTGAGACATTTATATTCCTCCATAATTACCAATATTAATTTCATTTGAAAAAATTATTAATATTAGAGAATTATATTTTTTTTTATAAATATTAGTATTGCAAGAGTATTGGAGCACCAGAGGTTCCCACGGCAGCGAATCGGTTCTCCAGGATTGACTGGAATGTTTCAGATCCCGCATTGGTTTGGAGCAGCTTTGGTCGGAGCGTGGACTTCATCAGACGGACGTGCTCGGCTTTAAAATTGATATTCAGAGAGCCTCGGAGAAATCGGTGATCACTACCGGTATTGAACCTGTTAATCACTGAGACGTCTCTGAATATATGCCTCTTGTCTGTCATTATGAAGTCGATCTCATTTTTTGACATAGTGTCAGATAACATTGGAAAGAAGCAATCTATATTAATATTATAAATGTGAAAGTGATACCGTCTGTCTGTCCGTCGATCTTTCACGACCAAATCGCTGAACCAAATTAGATGAAATTTGGTATGAAGAAAACTTGAACTCCATGAGATGACATAGGCTACTTTTGTGCCTTACACGTGAGAACCAACACCCTAAAAGCGAGCGAAGCTGCGAGCGACTACTAGTGTACTATACGTTTCGTATAAGACCGTTAATATCATATTTAAACTCAACATATCTTTGTTTACGTAAACAAATTAGTAGGTATTACATATTATGTATTGCTTTAATTTAAGACGTATAAATTATATTTATACTTGCACAGTTTGTTCCTTTACCCACAATCTAATTCACTTAATAAAGTGTAGCACCCTGTAGCAATAAGTGTCGTATAGCATTGATATACGCGTGTGCTGGGGCAGGTGTGGGGTACATCGCACGCTTGGCACCCATTTCCTAAATTAGCTTACTTCCCGCTTTGCACCAAAGTGCCCCTTCCCATTCAATTCTTAAGAAGTGTATCCTTGTTGTAAAATATAGCGCTATTAGAAAAGTTTGGAAAACATTTGTAACGATATGTTGGCAATTTCTGGCGTCAGTTTGTATTAATGGCTTTGTAAATTGTTTTATTGACTGTGTTCATTTCTGATGCTTATGTTGACAATTAAATTTTTGTAGATATATTTCTGGATTGCAGAATTTAAACAAGAAAGGAAATATTACAGTTTTTTTTAAATTAATATTAACAAAAAAATTGTAATAATACTTGTCATCGCGCATTATTTATTTTTGACGTATAAACTCAGCTTTTATTCGAAAAAGAACTAGCAATTGAACAAATATTGGAGTAAATTTGGGACGATAATCTATTTTATTAATTTGCTAAATAAAGAATCAGAGGTGCAGTTTGATCATATTTACGTTTGTTTCTTTTTCAGTAGAATATTCTCTTTTAATTATTATAGATCCTTTTGGATACAGGGGTAGCTAAGTTAGTCGTTTCCTTGTATCTTATGTAATAAGAAGATGGACCAGTAAATGATCCACAAGATTTTAAATGGTCACTTTCGCCCAAAAATGTCAGAAACATTAATACTGTATTGTATTATTTGCAAACCGGAATATATCAATCCTAAGATTTGCTGTTTTTTTTTCGGAGTACTCGATGAATGTGTGGTACTTACACAAAAGAGTTTTTAAAAACTCTTTCACCAAGTAAGTATATACGAAGGTATAGTCTTGGTACTACGATATACTATATTGTCTACACATTCTCATCTCACCATTGGGTGTGTTACATCAATTTATATAGTTGTTAAATGACGATTCAAAAGTGCCTGTAAAAACCTACTTGAATAAACTATATTTTGATTTTTTGATTTAAATAAAAAAAACCTAAGCCTGTTGAAATTGAAGTTTATTTTCATGTAGTCTGCGAAATATTTAAAATGCAATTTTGTTTAGCACTAACCGAAACTAAAGTTTACTTTGCGGCAGCATAAAAAAGCAAAAATACTTTTAGTTTAAAATAACATTTAAAAGTGTATTTCAGTCTAAAAATTTAATATTTATATACCTTTTAGACATGAACGTTTATTTTATATTTAGCCTTTTTCAAAAAAAGGCTAAATATAAAATAATAATTATTTATTAAACTAGCCTTTTGTAGGTCCTTGATATCTTCGTCTATTTTAAACGCACAGTTCGTTGCTATGAATGTTTTACTTTATAATTTGGATGGTAACAAATTATTTAATTTATTTTTTATATAGGATTTATTGATTATTTTTGCTTCGTTACCTATATTTTTTACGTTACGTTTCATGGCCTATATTAATTGAGCGTTAAAAGACTTTGATTTTAGTTTCAGTATACAGATTTTTTTGCCTATATTATATTCAGTGCTGATCGTATCTTTCAAACATTTTATACTGTTTTTTTTTTAGCTTTTTTTATTGTAAGATAATTTATGTTTTATAAAGGCTTATTCAAATGAAACACTAATTTTGGTGATCATATCAGATTGTTGTTTTAATGCACTATGAAATTGACGAAATATAGAATCTCCTAAGTTTGCATAAACCATGTACAGTATATCCTCCTGAGCCCTTTAAATTGGCTTCAGTGTTTAAAATTCGCTACGGAAAGTTGTCTTCATTAAAAATCTGGTGTACATGAGATTTAAAAAAAGATTATTAAAGGCTGTATGAATTATCGTTAAAATAGAGAATATTTTTACCCTTCATATAATTTATGATCTAAGCTGGTTTAGTTCTTAACCTGGGCAGAGGTCGTCAATTCTTTTAAATAGAAGGGTTATATTTCAATACATTGCATTGTTTCAATTTCAGTTTGTGGGCACAATTTTCCGGTTTCCTAGGCTTCGGCGAGAATGTGAAGCACTAGTTTGAAATGATGATCATCAGATATTACAAAAAAAAATATTATTTTTAAATATTACCATAATTTGATATATGAATACGATGTTGAAAATAATACTAAATATACCATTTGCTATACATTAAAATTTTATTATAGTATTTGAATTGTTGTGAATTATTTACAAAACATACATTTATAGTGGTTTGACTATAATAGTAATCAGCCCTATCACACTATCACTTATCATTTTCATCTAACAGTTAATGTTGACAGACGCCTGATTAACCGGTGTTGTATATTTTATATCACAACACATCTATATTAAATGGATGGCGAATTGAGCAAAATTAGTTTTAATTGGTATATAATAACGTAGTTGTTTCCTATATTTATACAAATAAATAATATATGTAATAAAGGAAAGTAGAAGTGTATCTATGCGTTAATGTACCCCTATGGGTAAAAGATCTACTCTGCTCTTGCAAAGAAATTGCAAAAATTATTGCGAAAAATATTAATGAAAGATTACAATGCAGATGTTTCGAAGAACCTACAAGCTTTGTTTAAGATACTTGGGTCATCTCTCAATTATAATATATACCATTTTCAATCCAAAGTTTGTGTCAATAAAGTACATTTAAATTTCCAGTCTGTAATATATCCAGCCTGGAAATTTTTGATATGAGATTTAAATTTATTAAAAGCCCAAGTTGAATATAGCCGTGGAAACTTTCTATAGAAATGAATACTGAAAAATTCCAGGGAGGATGTACCCACTTTGCGAAGTTCGAATACCTCCTTCTGTCCTTGTGGTGTTTGCCACTGTATTTTTTTTTTGCAAAAAGGTTTATAATGTTTTAAATATTGAGGTCCGAGTATACTCAGTGAGCCAGGTATCGGGTAATGTTACCCAATTGTTATGTCATTATGAAGATACTGTATGTAACAGATGCATGGTTAGCAACTGCTGTGGCGAAGGTGACTCAGTTTTGTTATTTGTGTCTGTGTGAAATACATTTAATTTTATTGTAAAAATATGGAGCGGAATCGTATAAAAATATTATCCCGATAAGACTCTCGAGTTCTGAGCACTTTTAGAAAATGAAAACATTTTCAATATCTATAAGCGTTACGTCAAAGTAAAATTCCGTCGGACATAATACTATGAAAATAACCATACTAACTTTTGAAGCATATATTGCGGCTATTTTTTTTTTGCTAGTATTATTATCGTTTCAATAACGAAACAGGATGAGTATAATAACAGAGGCAGTAGCTGTATAAATGGGATATATTTCAATTAACACTGCTATCTTGCGTCACAGCGCTCCACGCGGTCAACAAACAACATTGATCTGACTCTGTATATGTTTATAAACGGACATTGTTGTTTTTTCACGGCTACAAATAAACGAGTAAAGCAAGCGGAATGGTTCGAGTCCCTTTAATTTCCGGCGGCACTCAGCGCTCAGTGTTTATTCCCATATTTCTGTTGCGAGTCTTCCTTTTCGACTTTCATCGTTTTTAATAAACATCAATGTGATATTTATTACTTTTAAAATGAAAATACGAACTCTTTATTCTTGTTGTATTACAAATATCGCAATGTAGTTTTATTATCAATATTTCAACATTGTTATTAATGTAACTTGTCTTAAGAGCGCAGTCTTTAAGCGTGGGAATTTATTTTCGAACACACACATTGGTATTTTACAATAATACATTTGCATTTTTCGGTGTATCGTACGCATCCCCTGAAATACTTAGTTGCTTTTTGTCGATGCAACGAATAAATTATATTTTCATTGCGCATTCACAACGTAGGATTTATAAAAAATACATTTAAATACGAGCAATGTAATTAGCTATGAGGTTGTCACTCGCAAAATCAATTTTAAATTGTTTGTTAGCAAAGGGTGCGGTCCGAGTGCAATAAGATGCCTACTATACCTAATGATTTTTAGATTTTCAACTGTTTTTGTTGCTTCTAAATAAATAATTATTATTTTGAGAATATTTTAGACACATTAAATAATCACTTACTAATATTTAATAAATAAAAATAACGGAAGCATATATTAATTATATTGTTTTTTTTTTTTTTATTTCACTAAAATCTATTAAATAAACACAAAAAATATTACAATTTGACAATTATTACGATAACAGCGATATGAAAAAAATATCTAAAACATTTTTTTTTATATAAATTACAATCAGAAGCAGAAAAAACTAATAATACATTTACAAAAAAATAAAACAAATTTTTTGGTGTTATGGGGGATAAAAAATCTTTGTCTTAGTTAAACAAGTCAATAACACAAGAAAATGTTTTTTATGAAATAATTCAATTAAAATTATTTTATATTAGGTATATAAAAATGAAGGGGTTGGGCCGTTGACGGGATCTGCTCATAAAAAGTACTAAGCATCAATACACAGAGGAATGTATATCAACATTTTTGCTTAGCACTATGTACTAACTAATGTATTAATAAAGCATTTAAATCTCATTAATAACGTTGTCGAAATCTCCAGTGAGTTGACAGGGGTTGCGTACTTCTTCAAAGTTGTACAGGTTACGCACCCAACAAGACACCTTCAGATGATGAAGAGGAAAATATGTACCAAGGCATATCAGGCAAAGCCCCGATGCAATGACCAAAAATTAGATAGATTTCATCATAAAGGACAAGCGACGGATACTAGGAGATGTCTCTTTGGTCACCGGGTTTAATACCGGAAGTGATCACCAACTCGTACGAGGCACTCTGGATATTCGTTTCAAGCTCGAACGTGCCTATTTGATGAAGTCTACGTTTAGACCTAACATGCTTCAAGCCGGAGATAGCAACCGATTCGCTGCCTTGGAAGCCACAAACGACGTTGACCAGAAACTTGCACAAGTGGTAGGAATTCTGCGAGATGAAGGCAAGAAATTCCTTCAGCAGAGACTCTGCAGCTCATGCAGGAGCGACGAGGTAAGCATCTACTTCATCAGATAGGGCTCAGAAAAACTACAAAATCACGAGACTTGTGCAACATGATCTCCACAACTCGAATATCCATTCCAGCGAACGGGCGATCGAGCTACGCAATGCATCTTACAAATTTTTCGATATTTATGACCAAAAATAAAAATTTAAAAAAAAATTGTTGCTGAGTTTTTGACTTTTTTGATCGACATTTTCATAACGATGACGACGATGATGACGATAACGACGAACGCGAAAATGATTAAGATATCTTTGTAGAGCACAAAAAAAGGTACAAAAAAGGTTCTCGTAAAAATTTTCGAATCTCATCGGATTGCCGAGTTATTGCCGGGAACAAATTTTACCATTTTTTCAAGATGGCGGCCTTAGCGCCCCGGAATTCTTGGCCTTTCATTGTCATTTATCTGCCTTTTTTTTCGACGAAATGACTGCACTAATAAGCAATGATAAGTAAAACATTAACCGATTAGCAATCATACTTGTTCAGTTCATCTGATTCCTTGAAAAGTAAAAATTAACAATTGCGTCCCACGACACTTGGGCCCCACCCTTATGTTCGCTTGTCTATGTGTGCGTAGACGTTTCGCGTAATTATAATGTTCGGCTCGAAATAAAATTGACGTGCTCTCACCTTGAGCTCTGGGGAGGGACTGAAGATTTATTGACAGCGATGTCGAATAAAAAATCAAAACCGTCAAATGATTTTCTCCATACTAAAATGTATGGACGACGAATGCAAAAAAGTAAGTAATATTTAAATAAAAAATACTAAAATATTGTGTAATATAATAAAAATTTAATGTGGTAGACTTATTATTTGCACTTTTGAGACCCTTTTTAAGCAAAAATACATGAATAAACTAGCAGCTAAATAGCTCAGTAAAGCTAAATAAAAAAGGTCGATTTCAGTGTTTGGAGTCATGTTGGCGATGAATATGCTAGGTTATTGATGTATATTTTAGATATATTAAAATGTAAAACTTGAGACATATCTATTAAGATACTGCATGTAATTTTTTATCCATATTCGATGCTCCAGTTTTCAGATATTTAAAAACTAGTAAGTGCTATTTTAGCGTTCCGTAAGGACGGCCCCCTTAATGTTTTCCTATTTTTAACCGCCTTCGTAAAAGGGGGAAGGTCTAAACAAAACAATAATTGTAGTACCTAAATGCTTGTGTGGTAAATTCATAGATCGTATATATCTACATAATATGAGTAGAAAAAGTAAGTTTTAAGATTATTAATTTGTAGAAGAATACGCAATTCTTATTTTTACTCTTTAGTGGATAGTAATTTGTTTTGAAATTTATTTTTATTTGATGTGGTTTTTTTTGTTAACACTTTTGGTTATTCGTATTTATGTGATAGGAAATAATTTTTTAATTTAGCTAGTTAGCTAGTTTATAGTATAAAAGCTAGTATAATTCATGATTTTTCATAATATAGTGGTGTTTAATTATTGATATAGAAATTAAAGTGCTGTAGGTCACCTAGTAACTAGTTACAAAAAGTTACAAAAGGGTTAACAACCTTCTTCATGGAAAAATACGTATGTGTGTAATTTTCACAGTGAGGTTACACTTTCGAAGCTTTTTTACACAACAGTAGACTCAAGTAAACATATTTTTTTATTTAATTTAGAGGTACAAAAATTTCAAATATTGAAAAGCAAAAAAAAAAATTAAAGAATTTCTTCGATAATACCATTGATAATTTACATTGAAATGTAAATATTGAAATTATTGGACTCCAGTTAAAAATTTCAGATGAGGTGATTTCTAAACTTGATAAATTTCGCTTCGCCCTTTTTCCAATAACGGAAGGTTAATTTCCTCGTATAATTTTATTACGATACGTATATTTTCAAACATTTGTCTAATAAAAAGCACTTTCATATACTCGTGTATGTAATTTATTTCGTGGCCAACCATTTGATCCAATATTTTAAAATGTTGTAATCTATAAAGATCTCTGCTTTGTTGTTATTGGACACTGGCTATCAGCCTTTTAGAGGCATGATTTGGCATTAATAGTGGCAAGTTCACTTGGTGGTAGGGCTTTGTGCAAGCCCGTCTGGGTAGGTACCACCCACTCATCAGTTATTCTACCGCCAAATAGCAGTACTCAGTATTGTTGTATTCCGGTTTGAAGGGAGAGTGAGCCAGTGTAACTACACGCACAAGGGACATAACATCTTAGTTCCCAAGGTTGGTGGCACATTGACGATGTAAGGAATAGTTAATATTTCTTACAGCGTCATTGTCTATGGGTGATGGTGACCACTTACCATCAGGTGGCCCATATGCTCGCCCGCCAACCTATAATATAAAAAAAAGTGGCATAATAAATCATGAAATATATTTTTAGATACATATGAAACATCGAAGTCCTACCTGATACAGATCATCAAATAATAACTCATACAAATACTGAGAAATACCTTTTTATTAAGACGGAAATAATTGAGTCGTAATCGAAGTTCAATCACCTTTCGTCTTTGATAATAATTTTCATTTATCTAAAAAGGTTTTTAGAGTGATAAATATTAATTCCGGAATCACGGTTTATAATGGATTTACGTTTAAATCGCAATGAACAGTAATGAATCAGTCCACTGCAAAATATGGAACTGGCACATTATTATGATGCTAATGAATAATTAACAAATTTAATTTTACTGCTTATGTGTACATTCTAAATACATACATATAACATCAATGAAATATATGTGTCTGTGTTTGTAGGTTCCTATTAGGAACTTTAGTTTAGATCTATATAGTAAATATTATATAATAATTAATGAGTGAAATCTATTTAATGATTAGTGACAACCTGTAAATACCCCACTGCTTATGATTTTTTTTGAGTCGAGATGGCCCAGTGGTGAGAATGCGTGCATCTTAACCGATGATTACGGGTTCAAACCCAGGCAAGCACCGCTGTTTCATGTGCTTAATTTGTCTTTATAATTCATCTCGTACTCAGCGGTGAAGGAAAACTTCGAGAGGAAACCTGCATGTGACAAATTTCATAGAAATTCTGCCACATGTGTATTCCACCAACCCGCATTGGAACAGCGTGGTGGAATATGTTCCAAACCTTATCCTCAAAAGGGAGAGGAGGCCTTTAGCCCAGCAGTGGGAATTTACAGGCTGTTGTTGTTGTTTGTTTGTTATGATTTTTACATTTTACATTTGGTACAATTTCTTCAATAAAAGTAGGTTTCCTTTATCACTGAATATAAAATAATAATCTATAAAAAATAAGCTCGTCAATACTATTTGTTGATTGCATTGGTTTGAACACACAAACTTCCGGGACAATTCATGTGTTCTTACTACTGAGTTATTGTTGCTCATTGATATAATTAATACCATCAAATCCAATTAACGTGAATTGCTAGCCTAATTATAGGCAAAATGGAGGACGTTGACTTATTTCGTTAATAATATTCGATATGACGTATTTCGATGTTTCAAATTCTGTATCTGTTTATCGTCTATATTTTTTATGTAAAATATGTTTTACATATGAACTATAATCTTTGCGTTTGTACATCGATTTTACTTATAGATCTATAATTATACGCGACGCGACATCGGTCGCAAATATGGTGCGGACCAGGGTTACGCTCATAGTGTGTAGTGCTCAGCTTACGATGATAGTGTGAGCCCGGAACGACGAGAGGCTATAGAAGATATATATGGTTCACGAGGTTGAATGAAATCTGTCTCTGTAAGCAATTTTATCAGCGATGCTAGGCAGCGGTATAAAAGCTCCGCAGCTCCTTTTGTGAGAACGTTATGGTCCAGAAGAAAACGGCGTAGCGGGAACTAGAAAAGGTCGGTTCTGCTAGGAAGAAAGGGTCATCTAGAATGTGAGGATATGCAAGAAAATAAAATAAAATTTAGGATGATTTTTTAAAACATAAATGAAATATGGATTAAACATCAAACCACAACGTAAACATTTTCTATTAATAAACATCTTATAGTATAATATTAAGCGCAAAATGACGATTATACAATAAATTTTGAAAAGCCAAAGCCATCACGTAGTTATAACTATACTCATGAACGTAGTATGTATGAACTTATCAAATAATTTCGTATCAAGTAATTATCAAGTGCGATATACGTGCTTATACACTACGGTAGTATTTATTAAACTTGTTTTGAATGACTGCATAATTTAATTTTTTACCTCATTAAAACTTAACAAAACCTGTTATTTTGGATAGTGAGGTTTTATTTCATCCGTCCTCAAAATTACATGACACTTTTTGTCAACTCAATAACAATAGCAATTTTCAGTGTGAATTTATAATAAAACGTAATTACCGCAAGCTTCGCGCTGTTTTCATTTTCAACCACGTACAAAATTGCTATGCAAAATGCGGATTTTATGAAAATTATTCGTACAAAAATTGTGTAGAATCCTAAGAGGGAACTAACTTTTGCATTTAAACAATATTATCTTTATTGGCGTCTGTTAAAGGATTTAAATGTTTAAGTTGCACAATATACATAAATAGGAGTATATTTTTCTTTGCGAAGTATTATACCCATTCATTGCTATCTCTTTAACAGACCGACAGAGCGCTATTTAAACTAAACGCTTAAAATTAATTTAGTGAAACTAAGCACTTATTGGTCGACTATTCCAATATTATTTGCAATTGACCAATGACCATTCAGCTAAAAGACAAATCAATTAATTTGACAGTGTTCAGCATTTCTGACATTAGAGGTAAGTTTATTCATTTTGCTGCACAAATGATATTATAGTTAGTTTTATAAAAACAAAATAATTATAAATATAGCAACGGGAATTTTGCTCAATTTTTTACAGTGGATATTTAAAAATGTTAGGTCCAGTTTTCCTCAGATTCGTGGCGTGAATTATAAATCTGATCTGATTCAGCTTCGCCTACAGAGCTGCATGACTGGAAATATGCAAATTTTCATCTTTACCATCGTTCGTTTTGCGCTTGAGCAGAAAAATTTTTAGAAACTGGTTAAAGCGGTGAACCGTGCAATGCAGGTGAATTCAATAAAGTATTCCTAGTTTAAGATGAAGACCGTTATCACTGTTCTTTTACCTTTCTGCAAGAGAGTTATAAAATGTTTATATTAAAAATTTGAATTTATATTACTTTTGTCTGACTATTGATTCTTCAGTCTTAACGAAGTTTCAGACTTCAAAGTTGCAAATATCTTACTTTTAAATTGCCTTATACTATGTGTAAAATAAATGATAAACGTGGACAATTACAATAAAAAAGTATAAAATAATTTCATGCCAAAGAGAAATAGGTAGGGTTGGTATACAGGTAAATGGTCTCTTGATCAATTCCTTTCCGAATGGATTAAGAGACCATAAATGAACCAAAAACTGACCACATTCAAGGCGGGTAAGAATGAGAGGTAGATTTGTGCCTAGTTGATAAGCCACTTGGTAAGATAACCCAGTATCAGTAGTCGAGTAGCCTTAAATATAGAGTAGCTCCAAATATAGCCATATAAACGGGAACCGTGCAGGTAATGCAGAGTGAATCTTTCTGGTAACTAAATAACGCCACACATTAAACAAACGATTAATAACAATTTAAACTAACACATCAATGACAAAAATATGACTTTAGAATTTTTACAAACTACAAGATAACTTAAAGCCTTTTTCTTTTAAATTTAATTATTCGATTTGTTAAATTTGTTAAAAAAACATAACGTCGCAGTAATATTAATTGCATGCGGTTGTGTTACTTTTGCTAAAACACTTAGCATGTCGAATGCCATTCAATTTACATTTTTATTGCGTGTGTTTCATATAAAAATAATACTTAATTTTTTGTTCAACATTTAAAATTATAATTTATTGAATAAATATCCTTCTCATTATCATATCTTAAGTAGCAAAGCATTGTTATAAAGGCTAACTATAAGTAACTCAACCAAGTAATATCCGAGTCACAGATCTAACTTTTTAAATCATACTTTTCGTTTACATTATATTACGTGAATAAATCAGGCGTGTCGCTTCAAAGTTATTCATGAATAATACATGAAACGTCGACTTATCACGAAATCTTAAATTAATACGAGACCAAAGGTGTCACAGTCGTGGCTAGCGAAATTGGATCTATGTTCAGCGTAATTTCAGTCACCTGCTTCTGCCAACCGCTTTATATCAACGTTATGTGACAGTTATTTCAGGCGAGTGAGATCCGAATGGTCCTCGAGTGAATAAACTCGGGACTAAAATGTTATATTTTGAGATACGCGCACTCGGTCTTCGAGTTTTACGAGCTCACCGTTGTTGACCATTTACTTGTATGTTATTTTTCTCATATTTTCCCCTCGACTTAGACAACCGCGACGGTAACAGATGCAGCTTTATTCGGCCCAGTTAAATATACGAAACGCGATACCTGCGTGCATATTATTCTATGTACATTATAATTGCGAAAGTTTTAATAGCTTCATGGCATGTTATATTAAAGTTGGGAGATTTATTTTAAAATTTTAATGACGTATTCATAAAGCGCGTGAAATTTATTTTCAGAGGCCTGGCTAACGAGCTCTGCTTGTTCAACAATGCGTGCACGCGGGGCGATCTATGACCTGTTAGTTTGATTATTATTGTTGTTATAAAATCAAATACGAAATTTTATGGTAAAGCAAATTACTACACTGGAAAATATTTTATTTCAATACTATTGGATATAATAGAGATACAGAGAAGCTGTTTTCAGTAATTCGATAAGGTTGTTATTAATTACCGATTATATTTGTGGCAAGTAGCCATCCTATAACAATGACTGTATCAATGTATGGACGACATCGAGGTCAAGTGGTGTGTACACCGGTTTTCATGGGTACGCCACTCTGAGGTCTCGATTCCCCGCTGAGTCGATGTAGAAGGTTTATTAGTTTTCTATGTCTGGGTGTTTATGGTACCGTCGCTACTTCTGATTTTCCATAACAGTGCTTTAGCTACTTACATTGGAATTAGAGTAATGTATGTGATGTTGTCCAATATTTATTTTTTTATGATTTATTTATACTATATAGTCTGGTAATTAGCAAATACTATTTTCACATTTTTTATATTTAATATAATCTTGTCTTCAGTAACATGACATGATATTTAAATTTATAAATGGTTCGAGTTAAATAACCTTATTATAGAAACGTGTCCCAATAAGAATGTATTGACTTTATGAATTCGCAAACGAAGAGTAAAAGTAAACTTTGTCTCCCTTAACTTATACCCCTCGAGTGTATGCAATGTTTGGGACTGTTTCTTTCAATAAAATCTCTATAATGGAGAATATACATAATATTGATATAAACATATTGTGACATTATTGTAAGTGTACATACTTTATTAAAAATATCTTCATCAGCATCAGCCTGTTCTTGTCCACTGCTGGACATAGGCCTCTCCAAGTGCACGCCATTGTGGTCTTTCTCCGGCTACTCGCATCCAGCTCTTGCCTGCCGCCTTGCGTAAATCGTCACTCCACCGTGCCTGAGGACGTCCTATACTACGTTTGCCGAGACGCGGTCTTCACTCCAGAACACGTTTTCTCCAACGTTTATGGGTTCTACGACAAATATGGCCAGCCCACTGCCACTTCACCTTACTAATCCGGTGGGCTATGTCGATGACTTTGGTTCTTTGACGGATCACCTCATTACTGATGCGAACCCTCATAGATAAAAATATCTTAAATTGAGTCTTTTTTCCATATTGGCCCATTAATAAGTTTATAAAATAAAACTAATATTTATTGCTTCTGATAAAATAATAAAAAGCGGGTTTATTTATTTAATTATTGGTACTTGTTGCTAGAATGATATCCAGATACATTATGTATATCTTACACCTGTACTGATTTTTGTCGACAATATCTAGTTAAGCTTTTGTACAACATATACAAAAATCTGTCTTTTTCAGCTCATTATTCTTACTTCTGTTTTTTTTTCTATAATGATTGTCTAATCATTATAGAAAAAAAAACTAAACTGCGCGCATTGCATGATTTATAAATATTGTAAAATTTTATACCAGTATTGCCGCCTCTCCCTTTCCAGCCAGAAGACTATGCTAATATAACTTACATGATATAGACTTTTTGCTTGATTCCTGATGTTACTTAATAAACAAAAATAAAAGCTGATCCTTAAAAAAATTTTTTTATCTTTTAAAAAATTAATGACATCAAATGTCTTGATATTAACTGATATTCTTAATTAAGTGTTAATAAAAACATTCGTTGTCAATCTAACTATTAGTTTTCGTAATTTCAATAATATTTTGAATATGACACGGTGTTTCTAAATCCATATATCCATAATATGTGGAACAGTGTTGCTCTTTGAACACAGATTAAGCTTACATACCCGACCAATATTAATTAAATCGAACGAACACTGGATAGCAAAGCACTTCATCCAAATGCTAGAACCTCTCCAAAACTAATCAAATTGAAACCTGTAACAGAATAGTCATCAGAAATGTAAATATCACGATACCAAATACAAGACAATTAGTCGCTAGACGCTACGAACATATTTGAGACATCAAAGGCATTAATTAGTCTGCCGTAAACCATCGCGTCCTACATACATTCTCTTTGTACAGTGTTGATAACGAGCCACGGCTGTAATCAGTTCCTGTGATCTTTCGCTAATTAATACGTAAGCGGATTCAAGTATTCAACCATTTACAATAGATACATAAACATTTGATTACAAACATCCGAGTGAATAACGGAATCATCGAATCGTGAATCATTCCGATAAGTCTGTACGTAGAGCTTACCCCTTTAGCATTTTATGTCCGAATATAAATACGTAGAATATGTATAGGTAAAAGGAACACTTATTTATTTTAAAACTTAAAATTTAAGGATATGCTAATTAGTTATTAGCGGAGATATTCACTGTTATTTTAAGCAACAAGAAATTTTAATGTCGCAAAAATATTCCACACCTACGCCGTTCACAAGAAATTAGTGAACTTTGATAATATATTGGGATGTATAACTTTCATTTAACATTGTATATATAATTACCATGAATATTTAAAACAATTATTAGAAAATTATTTTCATAATTATCTTATTGAAATTATTGTTTTACACGATAAAATCTGGAATTACTGTTATTTTCATTTTTCGAAATTCAAAAAGTATCCATATAATGAAATATAAAAAATTAACGTAAGAATATTTTCTTAAAGAAAATGTAATAAATGTAAATTACATTTTAACAACACACGTGTCACGCGTTATATCTCTATTCGACATAAGCCTAGGGCTTTCTGAAATATACACGGCACGATCCTTTTTGGGCTTACACATACTTTCATTCTATAGAGCCACATTGTGGTCGTGTGTTGTGATATAATAAGATAATTAAAAAGGTAACCTACAGTATATTCCAATAGAAGTATAAAAAAATTAACTTTAGAATTATGTATTTTATGCGATTGGAAAATAACTCAACTATATTTTGCATCACTAAGAGCTTATGATTAATAAATTTTTATTTATACAACTATAGTATTACATTTAATTACTCATTTCCACATTAATGTTACTTCCAAAATTCTAAGTGTTTCGTTGACACACGTTCTAAACGCCATTTTTTCGCAAATCCATAGTAAATATCATAGAGTATTAGAGCTCTCGACCAATTATATCATTGTTTATTTGCTATCAAACATCGTTTATTTGGGTTTTTCCTGTTATTTTTAGAATAGAGTGTACGTGGAAATGCTTAATCCTTCATCTTAATTCGTTATAAAAATGCTAGAGCAATTTAAACCTAGAAATCATAATAATATAATCATATATATATGATCTTATCTTATATATATATATATATATATATATATATATATATATATATATTCGTTTAAAAGCATAATTAGTTTAAGGTATTAGGAGAATAATATGTGACAAACTTGAAGCTGAACGAATTAATTAAAAAAAATCTAATATTATTTTCTTTAATTAAGTGACACAGCGCGATTTAGAAAAACTAAATAAATAATTTAAAACATACTCATATTAGAAAAAAGTTTTGAATCACCTTGACTGTGTGTATACTACATTAATTACCAGTCCTTTGATAGAAACCTTATATGTGACGTAACAAGAGATCAGTGAACGCGTGGTTTTACACTAAGCGTAATGTAATTGATATGTAATCATTAATGTTGCTTCTTGGAATCGCTGAAAATGGAATGTCTGTGTTATTTCAAAGGCAATATTCATATTCAGAATAACGATGGTAATTTTCTTATAAAGTATTGTATTTTTAATTAAATTGGAATACAATTAATATAATTTATCGCATAAGTATTTATATGAGCATTTTATTAATTCGAGTTAATAAATAATTATCATAAGTGAGCTTAAATGATTTCGTAGTTATATGTTGCTTCATAATTAACTATTGCTGTCAAGTTATTGACCAATTTAATTGTAAACTTTTATATTTTTATTTATTTCATTGAAGAAATGTAAATACATTACTTTTGAAATATACTAATTAATATTTTTAATGGTAGTTTAATTTACGTTTAATAAAACCGTGTAATTTATCGTAGACTTAAATTATGAAGTACTCTTTAATATTGTTTCCAATGCGACACTATTAAAAATTCTATTACGTAAAATAATGCTCTCACTTCGAAAGATGGGGATTAACACTGGGAATTAAGTCCCCGATGCAATCAATCGTTAATATTCTAATTTTGCATAGCGTTTGCGTGAAAAACTTTACATTAGTAACTTGATAACTTGATAGGATTGTATAATATAAAATAAAACGTTGCAATAAAATTGATTAGGGCTTGAATTTTTAAATAAAAACTATGTTAAATTATAATTTATTTAACCGTGTACTCACAACACTTTTTATAGTATATTTAATTCTACGATATGAATTAAACATAAAATTTAATTTCAGTGTGTAAATTCTTGTACCTTATTTTTTAAACTTGTCCTGCTCGGTGGTAAAACATCGTGAGGAAACCTGCCTGTCGTATTTTAATAAATGTTTACTAATCCACATCGAAACAGCGTTGTGGAATAAGCCCCAAACCTTCTTTTTAAAAGGGACGGGATGTCACGGCCCATTTTTAAAAAAGGGAAGACTGTTTCAAGCATTTATTTCATTTATTTTGAACAATATTTTATCAGATTGGAGCTCATTGCTTCTAAAATATAACTAAAATATTTTGTTTCGGTTTTTATCTTCATATTAACCAATTTAGTCTCAATTTATATAATCATTATATGTATAATGTATGTAAATAATTAGTATAGTAAGATCATGTTCATATTATCTTTCAATCCTAGATGTCTAGGAATCAACGAAGGATCGAAAGAATTATAAAAGAAATAAATATCTTAATTTTTTTTTAAATAACACATTTAAACACGTATTATTGAAATCGGCCGATCGTATGTAAATATTTCTACATTTTGTTTTTCACTTAAAATCGTCCGACTTCAATAATACGTGTTTAAATCAAATTATTTTATTACTTTTTAGTTATCTCTTTGAAGTCGGTGTTATTTTTTTTTTTAATATTTTTATTTACTCTTTTTAGTGTTATTTTCTCAAAATAGAAAATAAAAGTCCTTATGGAACAAATGGTTATTTGTTGATTTTTCAAATAGCGCTGAACTTATTTCAATAAAACTTATATCTGGAGCTTGATATACCAAACAATAACATAACAAACGAAATGTTTAGTGAACCTGTACTTCTCTTCATAAAAGCTACGAAAAAGAGTATAACTCCATATTTTAATGTTCAAAGAAACTACTTTTAACCTACTTTTAACCTTCCATCATCAGCTCAGCAGTATAATATTATGATTGCCAGAAGCAAATGCTAATATAACTTCAGTAAATATGTAAAACACGGTACATATGCCTATAAAATATGAGGGTTCTCCTCGATTTCTCCAGGATCACATCATCAGAACCTGTTTTAATTAGTTCTAATTATGGGACCTACTAGAAGGTGCCACCTTTCAGACAAAAAAAGAATTTTTAAAATCGGTCCATGCGTCTTCGAGAAATCGGGGAATTATGTATGTTCCCCGATTTCTCGAAAAAAAAGAAAAAGATTCCAACGAATTGATAACCTCCTCTTTTTTTGAAGTCGGTTAAAAAGGCTAGTAAGGTACCTTTTTGGGCCCCAAATGTTACGAGTGTTATTATTTATTGTAGTTATTTTCCATGAAGTGAGCCTATTCGTAGCGTATCACCATTGACATAAAAATAATACTATCGAATGACAAATCCGCGAAAAATTTGTTATACCAAAAGACAGTTATTTTGTATAATAACTATACATACATAGTATATAAACGTACGCAGATACAGTTTTAAGATTATCAAGCTAACAAAGGGGGTTTGTAATTAAATTCAATATGGTATATGCGTGCCATAAAACGTATATAATAGGACCGTTATTAATGGGCAATTTTCTGTTTATGTCCCAGCAGCAGACACTCAATTTTACACGCCTAAGATAACTTGATTTTATTGCCAGTATCAATTTTATGGTTAAGCTCATAAAATGTATTCTAGTATAATATTTGAGTGTCTTGTCTAAATCGATAAATATTGGTTTCGAATTTTATCGATTTTTATTATATATCTAGTATTTTCTTGTAACTCTTTAATGTTTATAAGAAGGAGTTGTTTTATTTTATTAATATCGTATAGTCACTTTATATAATACTCAGTCAGTTGTATAAACAATATACAAAGAAAACAAGCATTTTATAATGATTTTATAATAGAAAACTGGCAGCATTTGTGAGTGAATAAGACAGTGTTTATTAATTAGTTAAGTTGCATCTTAATAGTTTATTTAAATGACATACTGAAATATATAGTTATCGTCGCAAATAACAATCAACAATAACGTTATATTCAAAACTTTATATAACAAAATCCAAAGACGCTTTCTAAGAAGGCGTCGCAATGTTTTGATTGAAATTCTAAGACACGTCTGACAAACACACGTAAAGCAGAAAATTTCAAATCCTTACACGAAGCGTAAGAATTTTTCTTGTAGTTCATTCTAGTAACAGTTTTCTACGAAGGAGATGTCTTTTATAAATAAGAATAAAGTCGATTTTAATATACAGGAAAAAGACAAAGAAACTCATCAATTCTACAAGAGAACTAAAACCAACAATGATAAAAAAAAATTATAAATCTTGTGTTAATAAAGGAGCGTGCGTTGTCTAGCTGAGACGTAATGGGTCACTGTTTTTTAATGTTGTCTTAAATTTTCAGTGTTCGTGGTCACGGGTAGTCTACCCGTGACCACGAACACTGCAAAGTGCTCGAAACGTCGGGATGTTTAAAAATAATTAATATACGCGATTCATCCGTTATAATTAGTTTTATTTAAATGTGTAATAATCGCGAAAATTTAAGACAACATTATGTGAACCAGTACGGACTGGAAACATCAAATCAAATTCGCCGGTTTGAGTCTACCCGTGACCACGAACACTGCAAAGTGCTCGAAACGTCGGGATGTTTAAAAATAATTAATATACGCGATTCATCCGTTATAATTAGTTTTATTTAACTGTTTTTTAAATTTGAAATCAAAATCAATTAACTACTTAATATGTTCATAAACCCATATAACATGCCATGTGTTTCAAAATAACATCTTACTTGGTGCAAGCTTGTTTTGATAGCTACGAGTGGCATTTGTCAGATATTCTACTGCTAAATAGCAGGACCTACTTAGTTTTGTTGTATTATAGTTTGAAGGATCAGCCAGCCAGGAAAAAAGGTTTGGTCAATATTTCCGACGCATTAACTATTTTCCGTCCACTTATAACTATACATACAAAACACCATATAAAAATTTAGCGTATTCGTGATATTTTGTTTGTATGTATACAAATGATAAAATTATAGATACAATATAATATTTATTAATTATAATTAAGCGACATTATATAAAAAAGGAGGAAATAGGAAAATAATTCATAAGGCAATGACAAAAAAAGTCAATGCTATTTTTTTTATTGTGTTGTTTATATCGTTTTCACAACATTCAATATTGTTTAAAAAAAACAGGATTGATCTGTTTTAAATTATCTTGACAACGGTATGCAACGGTAACATAATATCATGATTCGGTAAAATAATAGGAGATTAACAACAAAAACGTTTAAATGTACTGTTTGATGCATATCATAGTCCAGTATGTTGTTGTCAATAAAAATCTAATGAGACTTACATATTTCTCTTTCAACATATATTAATAAAAAATAAGTACTAAACAATTAGGTCGTCATTTTAGTTGAATCACTGGCGTGCCTTTGTATAAGATTTGTTAACGTTTATGCGGACAGACACTTTACAATCGCTTTATATTTTTTGCTAATTGTTTCGACTTTACCACAAAGATATACGAAGTCAGTAAAATGCTTTTGTACTCTGAGCAATTTACTGAGCGCTGTTATAAAATTCTGAATCTGCAAAAATGTAGATTTTTGCATAAAGCCATGAAAATGTTAATTTTTATTCAAAATAAGAAATTATTAGAAGCTTAAATATTTGAATTTAAACGTACACTAGTATTTTGAAATGCAAAATTTTATCTCATACAATAATTTTGTCACCTCTTAAAGGAATTTCATAAAACTTTTATTTTGTTTTTGAATGTGTCGTAGTGATCGTAGCTCAGTGAGATACAATTAAAATTTTCGTTTTTGTATTAATTTATTTCTTAAATCCTCTAAAGTCCAAATTTCGTCCTCAAATGAGAAGAAATCCTTTGTCCAGAATACATATTCGTTTTTACTACTATAGCACTATAGCTATATTTTTGTACAAAACAAAACGATCTAACAATCTATCAGCTGTATTTGTTGACCATAGTTTCACTTACTAAAATTATTTAAAATGAAAAAAAAATTAAATGCATGACAAATAAAATGTCCATAACTATTGATTATGATTGTTCTTTTTGTTGAGCAAAGTTTTACCATGCACTTGAGTACATATGTATAAAATATACAATGTAGTTAATTCAACAAACTTCCAGACTTATCCCCAACAGGGAGTAGTGCTATTATTTATTCCGCAAATCGAGTGTAGTTGAGGTTTTATTGCATGTTGCAGGCATGTCTCCGTTTTTAATCTGCTAATGGCTCCAGCGGTCTTTGCCCTTTTCCATACATTTATGTCTATGAACACATAGTTTATTTGCCGGATTTAGAATAAACATTTTTACTTCCATACAAACGGATTATAAAGTAAGATTTTACATTCACTAAAGGAATATTAAATGAGTGTAATATCATAGCAGGCGTCATTGTTATTGTTTTATTTGTTTTTGTTTAAAACATGTATTTATGTTAAATGTTAAACTGATTATATTATTTTCGAAGAGCCGAGGTTTTCATGTGTTCTACTAATGTGGCACGACTTTTGTGGTTGAGTAGTGTGTTCACCGGTTTCCATGGGTACGCCACTCCGAGGTCCCAGGTTCGATTCCCGGCCGAGTAGATGAAAAAAAAAAACCATTAGTTTTCTATGTTGTCTTAAGTCTGTGTGATATGTGGCACAAGTGCTTTAGTTAGTTACATTGGGATCAGAATAATGTATGTGATGTCGTCAAATAGTAATTTATAATATAATAAATGTATTTAGATTTATTAAGCAATGACAAATAATAAATACGTATCTTGTTAAGTATTTAAAGAGGAAAACTAAAGGAAAGTGATTGGAAATTAGTCAGATTGGTAACAGCTTACTGCTAATCTAAGGATAATACACTAACTAGACGAATCAATTCCACATACAACCCTCATGGTGTTAAATAGATTAATTAGTTAGTAGACGATATCAATAACTTGGGCGAGTTCTGAGCGAAACTTAATGTATATTCGTAAACAACCTCGATAAATTCGAGAACAATAGATTCAAATTGAGTCCAGTTTCAAAAGACAAACTATACATCCTTAAGTAGTACGAGAATAGTCGCTCCTGCAAGTTTCCGCACTTAGACCACAAACGGGGCCTCCAAATGACTTAAGTTGTCTTACGGCCTTAATACAAACTGAAGCATCTAGAAGAGCTGGAGATCTTGACGCAAACGTTTTGTAACTTGGTATGGAGCCAGATAGTTATTAATTGCCTTTAGATTTATAGCTGGATTATTACATGAATAATGCGATATTCAATTGTTTTAAGCTTCTCTATTATTTTTGTCAATTATCAGAATTTTATCGAATTTAGATTATACCTAAATATAACTGTGTCGTATAACACATATGATTGACTTGCACTGATCTGAATCATAAACATTTTTTAAATATTTGTAAGTGTACGAGCAAATTGGTCACCTAATACACATTGATCTTGTTGTGAGTATTAACCATTCCTTGGGATAGTCAATGCGCCACTAACCTATGATGTTATTTTCCTTGTAGTTGTTCTGATATAATTACCGTTAAGAGCCGAGATGGCCCAGTAGTTAGAACGCGTGTATCTGAAATGATGCATACGGGTTCAAACCCGAGCAAACACTACATGTGCTTAATTTGTGTTTATCCGAGATGAATCTCTTACTTAGCGGTGAAGTAAGATTTGATTTGAGACAACAATATTATGTATATTCACAGTAACATTGATCACTTTGACAAAATTAGTGATAATCATTGTATATGCACTAGGAGCAAGGATAAGCTTATAACGCAAAGTTTCCGACTCCGCAAAGTCAATAAATCTTTCTTGGGGCAAGGTATCCGTTTCTATAATAAAATTCCGCAAACATTTTTAACTTTGCCGTTTCGTAAATTCAAATCGTTTATAAAAAATACATTGGTAAAAAGGCGTATTATTCGATACAAGATTTTGTAGATGATAAAAAAGCGTGGAATTAATACCTGTTGACTTCCAGGTTATAGGATATATTAATTTAAATAATTGTATTAACTAACATAACTTTCTATTTTTTTAATGTTGAAAAGGAGTAACTACAGACTTTCTTGCCGGTTCTTCTCGGTAGAATCTACTTACGGAATCGGTGGTAGCTTCACTTAATTGTTAATTGACGATTCAAAAATGCTTGTACTTGACCTGAATAAAGTTTATTTTTATTTTTTATTTTTTTATAAAAGATGTTAACAGATCTATTTTCTTTTTTTACGTTTTTGTTTTTCAATAACAAGACAACCTGACGTTGACACAAGGCTTAATTTAGCAATACTAGCAAATTACAGAACCACTTCTCATACCCTCAAAGGTTCTAAGACGTTCGTCTCTTGTGCCCACAATTACATTGGCATAATTTTGTCATCTTGACCGATTTCGGCCACGGCGATCTCAAGGGAAACCAGCTAGAGACCAGCAAACTGCGCAGGTTATATTATGCAAACACAGGTACACTCTCATAGTTCGATGGGACGGCAAATTCGAAAGAGTTCAGGCGTAGGAGCAACGGCTTTATTTGCCCTCCGTTCTACAGTCAGAGTAAGAAAACCTTAGTCAGTTTTCAAATTTATTCCTTTATCAAGTCTTAAGATTTTAGTATCTTTTAAATCTAAACATCAAATCATTGCGACGCAATATGTCATTCTTGATTGGTAAAGCAGATTATCGCTCGTACTGATCACACGAAAATAGATCTTAAGGTGACGAACATTTTCTTATTCCGACCGTACGTGAATGTACACATTATTAGTTCCAAACTCTGGGCTGTTACTGAAAATTGATCGATATCGTATGGGAAAACTTTATATTTTTCCGATTTGTGGATGGAATTCAGAACCTCGCGATCTGCGGCCTTATATTCAGTAACTATACCGACGAGACAGATACATTACCTTACTCAACCTTAAAAACAAAACAGCAACGAATTTGGCCCTGCTGTTACGTCATATTATATTATAGGCAATCTATGTAAATGATACCCGGTTAAATATTTGATATTAAATACTGTGATTTTAATACCGCAAACACTATATGCTTTATCTATGTACACAATGGTATCAAATAGACGATTATTAAATAAATGCCCAATTAGTGATTCGAGCGATATTAATATTCTAATTAAGTGCGCAAAATTGTGTAAACATATTAGTGTTACTGGTTTTGACATCGATATTTTTATAATAATTCGCTTAGTTTTAGTTTAATTTACTAGAACATATAATCGTTGCTAGTTTTTCTTTTTACTTAGATTTTATATTTAATCTATTATTTAAGGAAAATACTAATTATAGTACGTATGTATCAGTTTTGGTCTCACGCAAAAATATGCTTTATTTCGAACAGTTTTAACGTCATAATAGTATACAGATTTTAAGTGACGTATTATCTTAAAATATGAGCTATAGTAAACTTATCGTTCAATGCTTCTTTTTGCAAAAACCGTTAAAGCAATTATGATTAAACCCAGCTTACAATAGCTGACTATTGATAGGGTTTTAATATCTACATAAAAAGCATAATGGCTTCTATTTAAATTATATCGAAAAAACATAGATTAATTTATTTAATAGTAATAAAAATTGTTTATGTTATATGTTTAGTATCGTGTATTTCTTATATCAACATATTTAATATAAAGTGACATTATTTATGTTTACAAAAATAATTTGAAATATTTTGTTCGAAAATATTTCAATCATTTAGAATTAGTCTGCGATTTTCTCTTTAAATCTTCATTCAGTTTACATTTGGAATCTCATCGTGCGGTCTAAGTCTCACGAGCGGTCGGCAAACGTGTCTAATTACTTGTTTAATGAACACCACAGTGGACAACGACTGTATACTCGTAAACAAGGCTCATCCCACAAATAGTGGTCTTATTTGTCCTTATGGGTGGGTTCAATTTGTAGTCACTATATACTAGCTCAATGTTTATTGAAAACAATAAAAGGCTTACTATTAAGTATGAAAATCTCAGACCGTTAATAGCTTACTGATGTTTGGAGTTTAATACATCAGGCTTCTTAATGAGAGAATGTTTTTTTATGTGATTTGGACATCTGCAACCTGGGGGCTTGCAGGTGAGTTGCCGGCCTTTAAGGAAGACTTATGTACTTTTCTTACCGCGTGGTATAAAATTTTACCGCGAAAAGACTAGAATATGTTTTTTTCCCTCAGATGGGTATTTTACATTTTATTTTACGATTCAATAAATTATTAAATTCAATTACAATACGCTATCCCTTTTTGAATTTTAGATGTAAAGAAAAAATTCGAAAATATACTTTTAAAATGTAGAAACATTGCAATATTTTTCACTATTTTAATTGATATGTTGCTCCAATGCCAATAATCCTTTTGGCCGTAATAGTCTATCAGAGTGCTGTGTTTTTTCAGTCGAGATTATAGCTTTAGGCCCGAATTCGCCCACTAGGGATGGGCGAATTCGTCTCTTGTTTCAGCCATTTTCGCTGCTGCATTAGCTTAAATCCTCTTGGGCTGGTGGTTCTCACAAATGGATTGGGAAAACGAAATTTAGAGAGACATACAGAGAGAGAAACATTCGTTACTTAAAAATGCCAGATTCAGTTTAGTAGTTAATAGAATATCAACATTATGAAAAGTTTATTCGATCAATCAATTAATGGAATATATACATAATATTGAAAACAAACTCGTATACGACACTGACAAACTATTTGTAAATCCTTAAATATAAGTATGTATAAAGGAATACATATATGAAGGGTATAGTTGCGTATTTTCTACCGTGTTTGTAAGAACACTATAATTGCTTGAGTATATTATCTTGAAAAAATGATTTTAGGTTTGTCTTATTCATTTTATGGTATACTAGGAGTTGAGTTGAGTTTTAGGGTTTTGATTGGTGCTGGTTGTCATGTGATAGGCAAAAAATACCTGTGTCCTTTCTTGCAGTTCAAGTTTGCTTTATACCAAATTTCATTAAAATTTGGTCGCGAAAGAGCGACAGATAGACAGGGCTAATTTCACATTTATAATATTAATATAGATTACAGACTAAACAATACGCAAAATCATCAAAAATCAAAATTAAAATAAACTTTATTCAAGTGGGCTTTTAGAAGCACTTTTGAATCGTCATTTAACAATTAAGTGAAGCTACCACCGGTTCGGAAAGTAGATTCTACCGAGAATAACCGGCAAGAAATTCAGTAGTTAATCTTTTTCAACATACAAAATCTGATTTATACCAGTCAACATTTCTCGAATTAAACCTGTACAATATAACACTACGGATTTATTTTACCTATATTTGAAAACAATAAAATTCTTTTATATAGTCTGAGAAAAAATAAATTTAAAATGATCAAATAAAATGTTTAGAAAGCAATAGAGTGTTTAGCAAATAAAAAGATAGGTATCTACGCATGTTACGAACGTGAAAGTACCTAAATCTACGACCTGTGAATGACCTAACTGTTACTAGGGTTGATGCTCAATTTACTATTGCGTTCAATTCTAGCACAGCAGATTCAACGGTTTTCAAAGTTATATGAAGCTGAAGTTGTTTATATATATTTTTAATTTTAAATTGCAAGGCCAATTCTTCTTGATTACAAATTGTTAATATATTAGAAAGAAGAGGAAATGCTAAAGTTTAATAATTAATTATTCATGTATTTTTAAAATTTTGATATAGCAAGAATGTGAGGTACAATTAATAAGGAATTTTTATTTTATTTAAATTGAACAAGTAAACAGGATTCCTAAATTGTATTTCTTAATACTTCATTTAAAAAAAAATATATGACCTAACTTTAACATTATATTTGGAATTTTATAAATTCCAAATTATAATATTTCAAAATAAATAATCAAATCGTTCAAAAATTCTTAAGACAATAAAGGCGACCTAACCCAATATATATATTATACTAACTGAACCTGCGGCTTTCCTCGCACAAAAATTTATAAAACAATCTTCCAACCGCCGTCGCCGTCGCCGCCGGGTAAAACTCACATGGCGTGCCTGGTGGGTCTGTGGGACCCGGTAACAAAATACTTGTTTTTTACTTATTGCATTAGACAGAACGACAAATAATGTGTTTATATTTATTTTAGAGCTGTTTAGTTATATGAATTAAAAATAAAATGAAACAAAAGTTCTTCTACAAAGTCACATTAAAAAAATTAAAAAGACTCTAATTTTACGTAATAAAAATAAACACTTATGTTTAAATCAACAATATTAAACTTTTTAATTGTGATCAACAATCAGACTTCACATTAATTTAAGGCACTAATTAATCAACTTACAAACTATTATATTTTGATCTAAAAGTAACAAAGTCATTGCTTATAACTAAACAGTATTTATGTGACAATTATCGCAAACGAAAATTGCGTGTTCCAAGCAAATATGACTTGTGCAAGAGACACTGATGTATTTAGACTTGAGATCTTTTTGGCAAGGACATACATAACAACACATTTTTCTACCAGCATCATGTCTTTTGGGCGGTGGCTCTGAGGGTTCCCCTAAATGAGAGCTGATTCTCTTACGTAAAGTATTTGTAAGATTTTGTTTCTTTCAACTATTACGTTGTTTAGTCTGATGTGGAGCAGTCAATACCATGCCCATTTTTTTATAAAGTTCCTTCTAGTTGTAAGTGTATCAGAATTGTTTAACATATTACTAACTTTTGGGTTTATGCCAGTAGTGTTGAGAATCCAGAAATAACAATCAAGACCTTTATATATTGATCTGTGACCAAAATTACATAATGGCTGGGACATATAAATCGCTTTCATTTGGTTGTGTATATGATATTACTGTTATTTGGTTCGTTATAGACTTTTACTTCTTCCTTGTCATCATCAGAATCATGTGTCTGACTCACATTCACTTTCATCAAAAATTACATCCTCATATTCATTTTCTTCAAAATTTCTCTTTGAAGCTAGGCGAATTTCATCGTTTATTAATCGCCCAGCCATTATAACTGTATTCATATTTTTTCCACAAATAATTTACCACCCAATATAAATTAAAGAGCCAAAACAAAAATAATAGCTTAAAGATTAAAAGTTACGCCGCGTGCCTGGTCGGGTCCCTGAGACCCAAGCGCACACAAAATGCGTGTTGTTCGGACGGGTGTACATTGCGGACAGCGGAAGAGTAGTCAAAATAGCCGTTAGTTTGTATCGCGAAGCTACTCAGGAGTGTAGCGGGTTTGCTCCAAAAATTTAAAAGTTATCGTTGATTTTTTGAAGTGACGGGTCTGTCAGACCCACCAGGCACCTGAAGGGTTAAGGTGGAGTTTCGTACAATATACCTAACTGTAATAGCTTGAGATAAATTATAAACACATATTAAGGACATAAAAATTCAGTGGGCTTGAATCCGAAATCAACGGTTAAGATCTAACCTTGTGGCCATCTCGGCGTCCTACTATATATATACATAATTCATATTCCAACACTTTATCCTTTTATATAATTAGAATCAATTGTGACGTGATGAAAGATATTTTTGATATCTGACTTAAAAGTTTTAAAGTGTGATAGTACTAGTTTGTGTTTAAATTAAACATTTTTTTCTAGAAAATCAAATTATACAATAACATATTTAATAAAAGAACAGCATCATTTATCATGTTCCATTTTATGTAACTGTGCCGTTTGCATTCGTGACAAACCTTGATGTAATAATAGAAAAAAATAAATTAAAAGATTTAACTTCTCGTCTCATTGCCTCCACTGGTGTCAGGAGGGTTGGTTCATTTTCGCTCAGAGAATCGGAAATTCGATATAGAACGGAAAATGCTTTTTACCGCTATGCATAATCACGCAATTTTTATAAATATTGGGTAAAATCTGCATGCAATAATAAACTCAAAATTATTGATAAAATGATATAAGTGGAAATTTGTTCGTCATACGATATGACAAGTTGATATATAATATGATAAGTTTGTTGTTACGGAATTTGATTAATTATTACTTTGGATTGTCAGTATAGGGTTGCATAACGTGTTGATTGCATTACGTGAAAAAACACGTTTAAATAATATTTTTATAAACACAAACGAAGGGCTAATAAATTTCATATATTTTTATTTTGGGACTAGACAAAATTTCTAACATAATGTATTATTATAATTGTTGTAAAATTTGAAATGGTATAATAATGAACGGTAAACTTAGTTTCATTTTGTTATAATTACTTTGTATAAGGCAAGTTTTCATTTTTTTATAATAATGAAGAAAACACTTTATTTTCTATATATAATAATAATATTTTTACATTTAGAAGATACTTATGATTTATTCGTTTCATTTATAAGCTTTAAAAAATATTCTATGGAGATTATGAAGGTCGTCACCGCATACGAGTCGCCTTACCCCGACTAACGGCAAATGATGTTTCCATCAAGAATGATCATTATTTATGAAAGTAATGTTTTCTTAGTATGAAAAGGTTATAACGGAAATTTATTCAGCCTTACACTAACGTTATTATATTTGCTTATACATTAAATATTAGTTTTCTATTATAAAGCTATTGAAAACAATTTCATGACAGAAACGTTCGCTGTGTTTACACAAAATGAATGGGATTTAAGTTTTCATTGCATATTCCTACGGTTAAAGTAACGTTTGTAGGAAACTTACATTCGAAAAGTAAACACGTTCAGAGTAAACCAAACATCGAACCGTGTTTCGTTAGATTTGCTTGAATTTATCGTAGTCTTCTATATTTGTTTTGTATTACGATGTCTGTACTTGTGTGAGTCGGATGTGTTTGCTTTATGGAGCGTAAACTGCGATATCTCCGAATGTTCCCACATTACTCCACACAGATAGCTTAACTGTATTACATAAGAGGGAAAGTTCTAGTCATTAATTTTGAAATTATATAAATATCGCACAATTATTTATGAGCTATTTATAATTTAAATTTGGAACGATAATGATACAGTTACCTCGACTCAGTGTTATGTGGATATACTAAAAATAGCAAAGAGATTGTATACATTGATATTAAATGAAATCGTATATAATTGATGATTTATTTTGTTTAAAAAAAGGAACGATTGTGTTAATTAGCAGTTATATTAAGTACCAGCGTAGCCCTTGATTTTGTGCGCAAATTTAACAAAATCAAAATATACTTTATTGAAGTAGGCTTTTACAAGCACTTTAGAATCGTCATTTAATAACTAATTTAAGTGAAGCTCCCACCATTATCACCATCTAAATATACAATCATGTTAGTTAATTATAATTATTTATATATGTATGTATGTAATTTATCCTGACTAGAAATCCACACCTATTAATTCCATGCTTTTTTATCGTCTGCATAACCTTGTACTGAATAATATTTTTCTTTACCAACGTATTTTTGCATAAGATTTAAATTTATGAAACGGCAAAGTTAAAAATATCTGTGAAATTTTACAGTAGAAACGAATATCTTGCCCCAAGAAGGATTTATTGAGTTAAGAAGGTTAGTATTGTAGCCTAAGTTATTCCTTATTAAGTCAGCTATCTGTCCGTCAAACTTAGTCCAGCGTTCCAAAGATTAGCCGAAACAAACTGACAGACAGACAAACAAAAATAAATAAATTATTGAAATTTTTGTTATATGTATCGTATATAATAATATAAATAAATATAAATATGAGACAACATCACATTACTCTGATCCCAATGTAAGTAGCTAACTTGTGTTATGGAAAATCAGAAGTAACGAAGGTACCACAAACACCCAAACCCAAGAAAACATAGAAAACTAATGATTATCTATATCGTCTCGGCCGGGAATCGAACCCGGGACCTCGGAGTGGCGTACCCTTGAAAACCGGTGTACTCACCACTCGACCACGGAGGTTGTCGTATATACATAAGATATATTGTGCATGTGAGTGAGCCAGTGTAACTACAGGCACAAGGGACATAACATCGTAGTTCCCAAGGTTGGTGGCACATTGACGATGTAAGGAATAGTTAATAATTCTTACAGCGTTAATGTCTATGGGCGATAGTGACCACTTACCATCAGGTGGCCCATATGCTCGTCCGCCAACCTATACTATAAAAAAAAAAAAAAAAAAAAAATGTTCTATGCACATAAACTTTTCTCTGCTTTTTATTAACATAAGAATTAATAACATTAAATGCTTAAATATATACAAATATGCACTAAAACTAGTTACTGTATAAATCTTGAATCAATCTATCGTCTTTAAAAAACACATAAAATTTCGTTGTGTATTTTTAAAGATTAAAAACATGAACAGATAGCGGTAATCGACTTTGTTTTATATTGATGACTACTTTATTTTTCCATTCATTTTAACCTTTTCATTTATACACATAGTTTTCGTAATAAACAATTGTAGACAAAACAAAAAAATCAATTTCTTTGATAAATTTCCATCTTTATAAATGCGAAAGATAATTTGTCTGGATATTTGTTATTTGGCTCAAAAGATACTTTTATCATTAATATTTTCATTAGTCGACATAATTGAAATTGTATATTTATTGAATTACATTAAAAGTAGTTTCAATAGTTTGCTTAGTGTTAGGGCTTGTATAACGTCTGGGTAAGTAACACCCAATTATCACATATAATTCTAATTTCCAATGTCCTACTTTGGTAGTGATCACTTTGGTAAGTGATCACCTCTATCCAAAGAAGATTTGTATGTTTGCAAAATAGCTCCATTTTATGGTAAAAAAATATTGCTTTTAAATTAAGTTAAATAACAGCGTTTTCGTATATATTATACTATTCACTAAACATGGTTAATTGAGCTTATTTCTATACCTTTTATTAAGTAATAATCATGGCACGAATACTCAAGTTAGACTATCTAATTGTCTACTATTATCCGTCCAATTAAAGTGTCGCCTAACCACTTTAGGGGATCATTGCCGCTAGCCTCAATTATGAGTTTTCGCAATAACCATTAGGTATTTGACTCACCTCGGTTTCCATAATTACATCAATTGCCTTTAAAGTGTATTAAATGTTAACTATGTATCGTGTTGAAGTATGTAATTACGACTTCCACATTTCTTCAAAAGCTTAAGAGTTATTTCGTTCCCTTATACAGGTAATGAAGGACGAAATAGAAAGAGCTACCTTAACGTCTAATAGAAAAAAATTATAAATGTCGTTAATATATTTTAAATTTGGAACATGAGTTGAATGCTCAGTGGTAGCGTTGTGTCAGTTCGTCTGTGTAGTCAGCTACTAATCAAAATATTCTACCGTCAAACATAAATAGTTACCATTGTTGTGTTGTGGTTTGAAGGGTGAGTGAGCTATAGGCACATGTGACGTTTCATCTTAACTCCCAACGTTGGCGAATTGGTGATGTGAGGAATGGTCATTTTTTCTGATAAAGCCAATGTCTGTGGGCGGTGTTTACCGCTGTGTGTCGTTTGCTCGTGTTGCAAATGTGAGTAAACTCGTCTGAGTTAATATCTTCTTAATATGTCTTGTATTTATTTGTAAAAGATAAAAGATGAGCATTTTCTCTTATGTCCTGTAACTACACACTATCAATACCAAAATCTGTACTAATTCTTGTATTATAAATATGAATATCTCTGTTTGTATGTCTGTCTATTGCGCTGTATTGGTTAGGCCGAAATTATTATAATTCGGTATAAAAAAATACAAACTTGTATGAAACAAGTCTGAATCCCAAGGTAAGATATAATTTTCAAGTCTTAAACTTACGACCACCCTAACTCCCGAACAAAGCCGCGAATGAAAATTAATATAATATATAATAATTCATATGTAAATAAATATTCGTTACTATGTATTCAATATTTTTCCATAGACACGACACGTTTGCCTTTGTAATACTTTTTTAATGAAATTTTATTTCCAAGAATATAAATGTGACCAATATCTAATATCTGATAATTTTATCTTGCAAATTTTGTATAATATAGTATGTTCGAGTAGCAATTCGGGTTTTACTGACGTAAATAATATTTAGTTAAATTAAATCCATTTTATTCAAGTAAACTTTACAATGAAGCGTTTTTGAACCGTCCATATTTAAATACTACCACCGTTTCGGAAAGAAGCCTCCAGCGAGAAAATATGACAAGAAACTTGCATAGTTTAAAAAAACGGATTAACAATGCTGTTTTTTTACAATATTTAGTATCCTGTGATGGAGCCCTAACCTAAGTCTAGGGGGTTTTTCTAAAAAATACTCTTTTAATTAATAATAAGATTTACTTATTCATCATTTAGTCTCAATAAACTTTTTAAACTGTAAGTGAGAACAATCTTTACGTATGTTATATCTAACTTGTATATGTCATAATATGTCAAAGTGCTCCAGAACGTTAATACAATGAATACCCCATATTTTTACTTTTGACTGATATTTATATTCCGTAATAACTCTTCACTAGACATAACGCTTTGAGTAGTTTGATGAAACAAAAATTACCTGCATAAAGTAATTTGACCCGTGAAGCCATTACGAAATTAAACCGCCACCACCAAAGAATATTGCATGCATAAACTTTAATGTGATAATATCGGAGCCGCTGGAATATTACAAGGCCATTTACATGAAAACCTGCCACTACATGCGAATAAAGCCGCTTTGATTTTAAAACTGTAGTTATTCATTAAAGCATCATGCATTTTAAGAAGTTATATTATCCACTTATTTGTTAAAAGATTCTAATGCATAATTGTAAGACCATGGTAAAGGTGTGTGGTGAGTACTTGTCCTGACGAACTTGGCATAGATGTTCCTTAATCTCCCTTGAAGGTGTAAGCATCGTTTTTTATGAAGACGATATATAGGTACTAATACAGGTGAAGGGTTTTGAGAGAACTCGAAGAGAGTCATTGTGTTGTAAGATCTGTCAGAGGAGTCTTCGGATTTCAACGATATAGAAACAGACATAGCGCACTTATCGGTTTTAAAATACTGGGCGTGATAACTATTTATAGGTGATCCATACGCGAAAGCTTTGATGCTAATCATCTATATACTTTGAGGGCATAGTTCATCATAGGAACTGGGGAAGGGAAGAAAAAAATTTAAAACACTAACTGTTATATATAATTTAGTTATATGTATAACAATAGCATCATATATTATTTTGACACTGATATACGAAAGCAGGTTAGTTAGAGCTATTTGTTGTGTATTTAGATAATTAGCTGCGGGGTGACAATCTCGTATTTTTGTTTGTCTGAAAAATATACGAGTATGGTGGATCGTAAAGAAATGTTGAAAATATTCTAATATATCATCTCAAAATAATTCTTGGTATAATTTAACTTGACAACAAGTCACGCGACGCTACTTAAGTGCCGTAACAAATATTTCTAAGGAGCCAGTTCTCTTTGTTCATATTTTTATATAATAAGAAAATGTGAAATAAACTTGTACGGCATTGTACTCTAATCGCCAAGAGGCTGCCTCGGTAAACGTTTTCTAGAAATGTTAAAAGCTGCTTTTGTTATGGAAGATACTAAATTAAAAATGATTTTACACGAAGAAAACATTTTTAATAAATTTACCTACACATCTGTCTAGTAAACGAAATATAAGTTTGTCTATATTTTCTAGTAGGTGTAAGAGTTTTGGGCATTGAACTGTTTAGCAATTAAACTATTTATGTACTTAAATTTTATTTTCAACTTGTATTAAGTAAGTAAGTTAAGCGAGTTAGTAAGATTTTTTACATAGGATATTATTTTTAATTAATTTTGTGGGAATTTTTCGAATACGAATTCCCACCAGCGTTCTTTCTGGTCATTTTATTTCGGCTGCTTTGAAATAAATTCCTAGTTTATATACATTTTTGGAAAGCTAAGGAAATGGTTATGTTTTTAAAATAATCTGCAGAACAAGTTTCATAATATTTTTTTTAGTTTTTAAGGCATTTTTGAGGAAAAAATATATAATATCGTTGTCCGACCCCCATTTTTAAATTTGAGCTGATGATAATGATTTTTTAAATATTCATAAATATCCAATGTTTATTCGTTTTTATAAATCAGAAGAAATAAATAGATTTTTATTGATATTTTTTTCTAAATAACTTTTTGAAGTTGCATTTTTGACAAATTTTGAAAAAAGCTAAAAAACGTGATAACTCAAAAATGGTTCACTTTTGGATCATGCATATAGGGGTTAAAATTACTGCAAATAGGTAGGTACCACCCACGTATCATATATGGTACCACCAAACATTGGTGCAACAATACTTTGTATTGTTGTGTTGCAGTTTAAAGGGTGTATGAGTCAGTAACTACAGGCACACCTGACATAATATCTCAGTTCGGTAGTTACCAACTAACCAGTTGGTTAGTGGGGCATTTGAGAAGTCAAGAATTCTTAAATTCTCTTATCTTGCGCCACTAATGGGCATATAGATAGTGACCACTTTCCATCAGATCCTTTTTCGTAAATAAAGTTTATTTATTACCAATTCTTTCACTCAATTTTTCACATTAGATGGGTGGGCCGTGACGGTTATTATTTATTTTCTGGTTTTATAAATAAGCACATAACGAGTTTGAACATGTATTGTATGTACGCAGTGGAACGACTGCGTTAAAGCCGCTTATATAGCGAAAATATTTCAAGCTTGGACGGCATGTTATTGTAGATAGGGAAATATGTCACAGACTATCAAATCCTTGCAACCATTATTTTTAAATTAAAATTCATTAACTAGATTATCGTTCTTCTTTTGTTTATATTTAAGAGAAAAATGTGAGCATCGTTTGAATTAAACAAAAAATGTAAACTCATGCAGCAGCCGCATACAGCCTCCTCACTTTTGACGAGAAGGTCAGGAGCATATATAACTACGCTGTTCCAAAAGGCTTTGTGCATCCACATGTGGCAGGATTTCTTTGAAATTAGATACAAGCAAGATTCCTCACGACGTTTTCCTTCATCGCCCTGGACAAGATAAATTATAAACACAAGAAATTTAATTGTTGCTTGCCTTGGTTTAAACCTTCGATCATCGGATAAAATTTAAGCCTTCTATTTCTCCTAATAATGCATAATTGAAAGCTTATATTTTTTTATTATAAGGTCGTATTTATAAACCTAGCAGTTTCCATGACTATTGATTTATTGTATTATACGAAGACAGAGTTAGTACTTGGTTTTATTTATAAAAGGCAAATATATTTAAAGTTAGGAGTAAGTTGGCCACAAGTGCCTTCTTGTATAAATATAGCGAGGCATACTTAACAAGAAGTCTCGAGTAAGTAAAGCTTTTCCGTAGTTGTATTGAACTATTGACAAACCACTCGATGTTGGAAGGGTATGCTTCTTGGTAAGATGTCAGATAAAACGTGTAACGTTAAATTTCGTCTTTTCTATACACAAAATGTTTACTTATCGTCTCTACTTTACTTAGAGAATTTATTTTAGTTTGCCATTATTTAGTCTACGAATAGATATGACGCAAAAATTTCCATGTTTAAGATTTGTTTTAAAATGGTTTCCGTCTTAATAAGTTAGTTTGTTCTATTATATTTGTCTTATTAATAGATATAATAATCTTACTTGAATATACCAGTGACTTTCTGTGTGTGTGTGTGTGTGTGTGTGTGTGTGTGTGTGTGTGTGTGTGTGTGTGTGTGTGTGTGTGAGTGTGTGTGTGTGTGTGTGGTGTGTGTGTGTGTGTATGTGTTTGTGTGTATACCTACAACACATTGTATATCTATTCGTGTAGGTTTCGTAAAATTTGAATATTTTAATACTAAATAAAAATATTGATTCGTAATATTTTTATATGTTAAAACCGTTACGTATTTGTTTTCCATGAATTATTAAACTAACTTTCGCATTTTCTCTTCAATAAAAACAAATTAGATGACCAAACTAGACTACGTTATTTATTTCGTCTCTATGTTGCCTTACTAAAATAAACTTCTCATTACATCATATACCTTTATCTCTAAACATAATATAAATTATACAACAATTTTTCACTTGACAGACTGCAACAGCATAAAATTCGCGATTGGTTAAAATCCAGGTACTCTATTTAGTAGAGCACTTAAGTTATATTAAAATTGATATTAAATGCTTGTAATTTGAAACCACTCCAACTGTGCTTTGTTAAGAAGAAACAATTCCCGGCAATAATAACCGCATTCAACTCGGCAAAAAAATTAATGTAAGCGCTGGAACTAATGTAAAACAGTGAAAATTTTTCATATTTACGCGACGGACGTGAGAATTTTTTATCTTGGAAAAACATCACTTGTAGCCGTGATTAAAATTCTATCGGCGTCGCTTTTTTTTTCAGAAATGAATTTAATTTTAGGTAGGTTTACGTTTGAGAGCTTAACAACTCAAATCTAATTTATGTACGCGCATATTGATAAAAAATATATTTTCAGGCTTGAATTTATAAAAAAATCTTTCGTTTTATATTTATTTAATACGTAGGTAGATGGGTTAATATGCCTCCTTATAGAGGGTGGTCACAACCGTGCATAGGTACTGTAAGAAATTTTAATCATATCACATCAACTTGGGTATTAAAATGTAACAATCTCACATTTAATCAGACCAAATCATTATTGCGTTTCGGTGTTAGATGATAATGTGTGGAGCACCTTTCGGGGATGTTATTTTTATAATTATATTTATAATTATATTGTTACTTATATAATAATAATAATAATAATATACTTTATTGTACACCACAGTAACACAGTTATTTTAACAATAAAAATGAAATATATACAAAATAAAAGTAGATGCACAATAAGGCGGTCTTATCGCTAGGTAGCGATTTCTACCAGACAACCTGATGGGCTTAGAAACACAGTCATGATTTCAGAGAAGGGTGGTGTCACATGTTATAATGTTTACTGTATATTAAATAATAATTATCATATAATATATATACACATATTCATACAAAAATATATTAAATATATTAAAGTTATCTGTTTATTTTTGTGTGATTAAACATAATACTAAATAAAACAAATAAAGTTAATATATTTTAATATTTTCTTTTGCAACTTCTAAATAATCCGTAACCAAAACTGTCCAAAACAATCGGATTATCCGAAATTATTTCATAATCATATCTGTAATATAACCGGTAAAATATTATTCATGTCTATGTATATTCAGATCCGAAATGCAGATCTACAACATACCTAAACGTTTTCGTATGAAGCCCCACATAGCCCATCAAGTCAATTTTATAGATTTTACGTCGACATTCTTGATAAGATGTAAAAAGTAAATAACTGTCATGATTAGTATAAAAATAATAAAGTAACAATTAAAACTCAATGTATCATAATTGGATCTGAGTCGAGCTAAAATTGATGGGAAAATTGACTGAATATTTTCGAATTTATTATTTAAATAAAACAAATGTGTCAAGTGCGTAAATTGCATTTTAAAATGATGACGGAAAAAGAGACAGATATACATATATAATAATATTATTCAGTTAGTAATTTGATATCTTTCACGTCAAATCCTGAAACGAATGCATGCGTCATGGCGTCGAATCGAAATATAATTGATCTAGACGTTTTAGACAGATGGATGAAAGCTTTTGTATGCAGTCTTCAATAAATCAATGAAAAACGAGAGAGACGAGGCTTTGATATGGATTGCCTTCATAGATGTTCTTTTTGCAAGCGTCACTGGGACCACTCACGCGCTAATCATTTTACCGTCAAACATCAATGGTGTTTATGCATTCTAGTTAGGAAAGAGAGTGCCAGTGTATGCAAGTGGCATAAGAACTTAGAGCATACCGACGTTTCTTTGAGCGATTACAAACTTAGGAAGCTATTTGAGCGTCTTTCCTGCAAAGAGTAAAAATATAATTAGGTCTTATATGCCACCAGCCGGCGAATGTCTATCTAATGAGGAAGATATACATATTGGATTCATATGTATACTTATACAAAATGACACTCCTAAGATTTTTTAGCACTTGTATCCTATTAATAAAGTTTCTGAAATTTCTTATATAGAATATCATTGAATTTATTTTTGTAAAATATAGAAGAATTATCATGGTGACTGTGGTTAGATTTCAAGTGATTTATTGTTCGGCATACATTTTAGATTGTTGTATAATTTGTATATATTACTGCAAAATACACAAAAATATAAATATCGGTAGTATCTATTGGTGTTAATTGACAAATGAGTTTAAAATAATTAAAATTATTATACTTCATTAATTATTTATGGTCATTCAAATAATACGTGGACACGTCGAAGGAACAATGCTCACAATAGGTTATAGTAACAAAAGGGCGAAACAAACTCTTTAAGAATGGCAATACTCATAAAAGTAAACATTGTAACAAAACTAGGTCACTAATATCATAGTCACGTATCTTATTAACGTAAAGAAGAATTACATTGTCTATTTTCGAAAGAAAATGGAGGAGGCTGAATGACGCATCGCTGGATACCGCAATGTCATTTGGCTGTCAATTCGACTAACAATCTAATTAGGTCTAGAACACAACGAGCGTACAAATCTTTTAACTTCGTTTAAACGAACAAGTAAAAAGAAATATTTGTATCTTTATTTAAGATTCAAGAAACAAAGTCGAAATGTTTACGCCTCCTAACAAACCAAAGTAAATTCTAAAAGTAAGCTTTCATTCCTGTTTTGCTTATTGATTTTGAGTTAAAGCTATATTGAGTTATGATGTCCGATGACCAAAATCAAAATCAAACTAATTTTTATTCGAATTCTGAAAAACTCCTTTTAAAGTAAAAATTAAATAACAATATATGATTATTAATAAATTCAGAGAAATGAGTATAAAGATATTTCTCGAATTTTTCGATTACAAACGAAGAGCAAATCTCACTCAGACTATATCAAGCTTATTACTTCATAAAGTAAAAATTTTAACAAAAAGAAAAACCGACTTCAAACAAAACACTATTTTAAAACAAATAAAAATGCACTAAAAATAATAAAAATAATTGCATATTTTACACATTTTTTAGAGTCCTCCTAGGTAAAATGAAATGAAAAATATTAGACTACTTAAAAGTCGATTTACGATTATATAATGTAGTTATAATTATTGGTATATTTGGAGCCGGTGTCAGCTACGGTGCCCTTGCCCCAACAATCAAAAGAAAGATTGATTGATCCAGTATATTATTGTGTAATAGGTCATTTGTAAAAAACATATTTGTTAAAGTATTCTCGTATTGTTTTTGATAGATATACTGTAGGGTTTTTTTTTTCTGACACCGACTCCAAATATAACAATAATTATAACTACATTATATAATCATAAATCGACTTTTAAGTAGTCTAATATTTTTCATTTCATTTTACCTAGGAGGACTCTAAAAAATGTGTAAAATATGCAATTATTTTTATTATTTTTAGTGCATTTTTATTTGTTTTAAAATAGTGTTTTGTTTGAAGTCGGTTTTTCTTTTTGTTAAAATTTTATTTATTTTTTGATTTTAAGTGAAGCTGATGTTGATTAACTAATTTTTTTAATATGGATAGATTAAGCGTCCCGTTTATATGAGTCAGAAACTACTTCGAGGACAATTTCATAGGAAACTTGCGAATAAAGCAAAAATAGACTTTCGAAAATGCGGATTTAATACGTCACGCGGCGTAAACTACAAGGATCCCTCGAAAGAGCTGTAATCGAACTCAGCAAAAAAACTTTGAAAAAGACCAACTATATTTCGTACATCATATGACATCACATCACATACACAACATTTGATTAAAGATAGTAAGATATTCTGCCCCATATCGCGCACCCTAACTGCGAGCCGTATAGGAGTTCCATCACTACATAGTATAAAACAAAGTCGCTTTCTCTGTCCCTATATCTTTAAATCTACGCAACGGATTTTGATGCGGTTTTTTTTTAAAAGATAGTGTGATTCAAGGGGAAGGTTTGTGTATATAATACATGAACAATATAGTAAAGAAACACTGATAATTTTAGAAGTTTGCGATGTGATGTCGTAAATAAACAAATTCTGTAGTATATTTAGTATCAGTATTGCACCCGTGCGAAGCCGGGGTGGGTAGCTAGTTAATTATAATATTCGACTATGATAATTACATAAACATAACCACATTACGGAAGGTGACTCAAATATCCAAATAACCTATAAATAAAAGATTCGACTGAGTATCGCTAACGTGCTCCTCAGAATTGTTCCTTTCCCTTCCGTTCCGTTACTTTGTCATGGATCATGTGCTCAGAACCTTACCAAACTTTCACCAAATTACCCTTGAAGTATATATTTTATAATAAAGAATTATCAAAATTGGTTAACGTGATTTTCAGTTATTCACCTATTTGTCGCGCATATACATAATGCAAATTTAAGACTTATGTCGTTTTCATATGGATACCATCATCGGAAAAAAATAAAAAAAAATGGGACCCCACGGGAAGCACTACCTTTCAAACAAAAAAAATTTATCAAAATCGGTCCACCCAGAATTGATAACCTCCTCCTTTTGGAAGTCGGTTGAAAAAATAAAGTATTTAATAAAATTCTTTGAACTGAATATTAAACAAAAGATTCGATTGGTATAAAATCCGTTTTAGGTCGATTAAAGACCGCATTCGATTCGAAATTACCGCAATTTTAGATGCAATTGGTCTCTAAAGTGGATGCCGGCGACGAAGAGACTATCTCTGCAACTCTCTTGATAATAAAGATCGCTCCAATCAAGTACGATGCCAATTAGTATTTCCGATACGGGAGTTAATAATTACTTCGTTATTCGAAAATATAATAAGTGTTACCGTAGTAATGTACAGTTATAAAATTTAACGATAAATAAACTTAATGTAAATATAAGATTTTAAATAAACATGGTTATTTTTATTATTAAAATTATTAGTTTCGGGATATTTACCATGTTTTATTACCGGTCACGACTACTATTGTCATTTCCCCCCCCCCCCTACCATTTTTACTAGTGTTTACGCAGCAAACTTACGAGAAAAGAGGTAGTCCGATATGGACACTTCTAACATTATCAACATCTACCCGCAAACTTCAGTCTCGTGAACAAGACATTCGTAGGTAATGATGAAATATCGAGCTCCACCGAACAGAAATAAAAACATCGTAAATATCCCGAAATTAATAACTTTCATTAATATAAATAATTTTATAACATTTCATTGAATTTCGAGTCATAATTTTTTGTTGGTTTAATAGTTAGTTTAGAAGACAGACTAAATATCCCGAGGTTTTGGGCTTGAATTTAGATTGGGTCAATAAAATATTATTAGCGTTATATCTGTTGAGAAATTCTCAGTAATAGCCTAGAGTTTTTTAGTTGGTTTACTATCTGCGTTGATCTAGCACCTAATGCACTACAGCAGTCTTGAATAGACATCGGAATAAAAACGGAGGTAGTACTATTATAACAAGCTCTTGTATCAGCGCATATACGCACTCCAAATATAATAAGTTCCGAGCAGTTACCTAGCCCCTCTTGAGAGAGGCCGCCGAAGCAGAAATAGGTCAGAAGGACTATGTTTATTAATATGAAATATTGTTTCTGTAAACAAATAAACAGCAAAAGGCAATTAAAATGTTTAAAATTTTTACAATATAAATTAAAATTGAATGTATAATAAACACAAGACAAAATATTTCTGTATAGTGAATACTTAAAATGTAAAATGAAAAGAAATGCTGCGTATAATAATAGCTCCTTTTAAAGATACTTCGAAATTCCGGAAATGCTATGTCGGCGATATCTCTAGTACTCTCTGCTACTGAAAGCCTTTGTTCTCATAGCTCATTCACCATTAAAAGACTTCTCCGTTTCGTTTCAGTTTTACATCATACGGAAAATTGTCTATGTCACTCCCGTTACTTGTAATAGACTAGAGATTGAAGTTTAATTTTTAACAATGTATACGTTGTTTTACGAGAGCCCCATGAAGTATTTACATAATATAATGATAATGACAATGATAATAACAACCGAGTCAAAATTTTTGAAAATAAATTAAAGTTAATTAAATTACCACTAAATTGGAACTGAACTACTGTGCTGTCTGGATGGTGAATCTTCTGGTTTTCCAAACGTTTGCCGTTTTTTAGGCAGCTAGTTAGTGGTGGGGCTCAGTACGAAGCTTGTAAATGATGTTGTTTCATATATATTATTTTCACAGCTGCCTGTGCAGTGGCGTAGCTATCGTAGGGCCAGGTGGTGCGGTGCACCAGGGCCCCGGAGTTCAGGGGCCCTCTAAGCTAAACCTTAAGCTTCTGCAGCTAGGAAATCACGACCCTGTGCACTAGATTTCTTATTTGGTATCTATAATAATAAATTGTAATTATTAATTAAAGAGGGCTAGGAAAGAGGGGGCGAGGGCCCGATTCTTTTCCTATGCACCGGGGCCCTTCCTCACCTAGCTACGCGTGCCTGTGTCTTTTTTTACAATTTATTTTAATATTTTTATGACAATTTTTAGCGTACATACATTTACAGTAGTTACTATTCTACCATTATCATCTTAATAACTACTGAAGATCGAAGAGCAGTGAAGATGAAGGCGGAGGAGCCGCCTCCGATGTCCTCTTGCCGGAGGCTCTTGCCTGTACTGACTTTTATGTGCATACTTTTTTATGGTATAGGTTGGCGAACGAGCATATGGGCCACCTGATGGTATGTGGTCACCATCAACCATAGACAATGACGCTGTAAGAAATATTAACTATTCCTTACATCGTCAATGTGCCACCGACCTTGGGAACTAAGATGTTATGTCCCTTGTGCCTATAGTTAGACTGGCTCACTCACCCTTCAAACTGGAACACAACAATACTGAGTACTGTAATTTGGCGGTAGAATAACTGATGAGTGAGTGGTACGTACCCAGACGGGCTTGCACAAAGCCCTACCACCAAGTAAAACCACTTTATAAATAGATATATATTTTATGTATATAATATATTATTATTTATTTATTTTTTCTTGTTAGGATATGTGTCAAAGTGTGTTAGTCCAAGATGTTGACATAACATCTTTAACCGGACCCTTCTTCGATGAACTAACATTGTTTTAAAATTATGTTCCTGCATGAGGGTGACTTAACCAGCGTACAAATTAAAATTAAAAATAGCTACTGTATAAATTATGTCAGAATGCTGGCACGAATGCTAGCAGCATTTCCCCGATGAATCGTAATTATAATCTCTGTGCGAAAAATTAGTTAACTAATGAGTTTTGTTGTTGCCAAATTTGTATGTTGTTTTAATCCATAATTAAGATGCTGCTAGTTAACCAGTTGAATGTTTTGTTTATTTATTAATTTTGTGTTGATGTACTATATGTATTATTTTTTTTAATTAAATATATAAGAAAAATGCCAGTGACAATCTTGGTTGCTTCACTTTATCATATTGATTCATTGATTTATATATTATATGTAATGCATGAAGCAATAAGATGCTGAATAAATGTCAACGTGAGTTTTTATTATATGTATGTAAATATAACGTAATTTATAGAATAATTTGAAAAACTCTTTATTCGATCGAAAGAGGTTTACAAAATTAGCTTATTTCAATTTCGTAAAGATCTGATCATAAGTTCGGAAACAGACAAAAGAATTTAATAAATGCCAGCAAATCAATCCCTAAATGCTATTGAAGTAGTTTTTTACTTGTGTCAGTTAATTTATTTTTTCTTCTATTTCACATTAACTATTATAGTTGATTAGCTATAATTATATAAAGCTAATTTAAATTTGAATAAATTTTCTTGTATGCTGTTTATAGAGAAGCATTCCACTAAATCCTATATCGATAGAAAAGGCATTTATTTCAGGCTCGTCTGACAAACTATAGTTTTATTATAAAAAAATATATAATGTAATACAAGTATAGTATACGCTTTGGTAAACGATTAGAAATGCTTGTTAAACATAATTGATTTTTTTTTTCTATGGGTAAAGGTTGCGAATTTTTTTTATATAATACCACTGTGCAAAGTTGAAGGAACGAAACTAGTATGTATACAGACAAATAACTTTAATCATGATCTATTTCGAAGTATTTATTGTCAATTATAGTAAACAAAAGATCGTGAAGATGTTTTCAATTTCCTTCAATAAATAAACGTATGCCTCAGGTCGTAATTCGGAATTGGATAAAAGATGAAATTGCTTCAGACGGCCAAACTAAAATTGCCATAGTTTAAAGTATTAGCAATTCAAATGACCGGCTTTACGAATAGAAATGACTTTTTTCTTAAAATTACTAGTCTATGCTTCAGTGAATATTAATTGAGGCTTTCAAAGGAGATTACAATGAAAAACAAATATTCAATTTGTTAATTATAATTTTATATTCCATGAACGTCGTGAGTAATGAAATTATCATTTAAGTGTATTTCATTTGTTTTTACAAATAAAATGTAATTTTACAAAATATAAGATAAAAAAAATATGGAAAAGAAGAAAATATATATGTATATAAAAAAAGAAAAGCAAATTATTCATAAGATGACTTATATAATATATACAATATATTATATAAGTCATCTTATATAATATATATAATATATATAATATATTGGCGTTTATATATTGCTGTGTTACAGTCAGAACGCAAAACATCCGACCTTATTTCTTGTTCTATAAAGTGATTTATTTGATTAAGTAATCTTTTAAACCGGATTTCACTTTCAAAGCAACAACTTAAGGCGGGATTAGGGAAGATGTTACTCTTCTCTTAATGGAATGGAGTTTTGAAGGTCGGGGGCCGAGTTTACGTGTAAGAAAAGTACAGAGAACTTTCTTTAAAATTTAACTAATATTACAATCATGATATCATCTTACAAAAGTTTTGTAACTTTGGTCGAATACAAAAATAACTCATTCGTTTTATAATGTTTCGTCATAATGGTGGTTTTGTACAAGATCATCTAAATAGATTCACTCACTCATTCACATAAGCGAGTCAGTGTAACTACAGGCATAATATAATATTATTTCCCTAGGTTGGTGAATTGGCGATGTCATGAATGGTTAATTTTTCTTGGAGCACTATTGATTGTGGGCGGTGGTGACCACTTACCATCACGTGGTACATTTCCTCCTCCGTTTACCTATGTCATAAAAACAAGACGCCAGATGCTTCCCGCGACTTCATTGGAGTCCTAAGTAACTTCTGAGAGGCTTGCGAGATATAAATTTAAATCAGTGAATTGTATTTGGTTGAAGGGTGATGAAATAGTGTGGTACTTCTAAATAATGCTTATTTTGTCCAACATGGACATTATACGTAACTTCTAGCACGAAAATTTATCGAGTAGATATCGTAAGTTCAAGCATGAAACGCTGTAGCATGATATTAAATTAGAAATTTGATCCACAATGGTTCTACATCTGAATTAATAAAAAGCCTGTGTTATGTTAAAAGAAATTTCATGTTGATCCTTTGTTCTGCGCTACATTAAAAATCTAAAACAATAAGCATACTTTTGTATTTAAAATATTTGCATGGATATTCCATTACCTAAACTAGACTACGTCGTTATGGTAGCAAGAATAGTACATACACACAATTGTTATAAAGTTTAACCAAAAACGATAATTATAAAAACACATCAAAATTGTATCCATGAATCTCTTTGCTGTACGTGCTCTGTATTTTAATTTCGAGGCAGATGTTCAAGTCGTTAAGACCTCAAAAGCCGTGTAATGCTATGTTTTAACAAATGTAATTTCATTGGAAACTGCCTTGTACGCTGATTGAATGCTAGCAATTATTTAAAAGCATTAATATTATTTCTCATTTTTTAATTTTACAAATTAAGTGCCCAAAAATATATTTAAATACAAGAATATAAATGGAGGCAATAAGGCGAGGTGTTATATTTTCCATTAACATTTTTGCACCACTACTCCAAGGATCAAGTGTTTCGAGAGCAAATTGGCATAAAAGTAATTTGACATAAGACACTAATATTTAGATATTTTTTTAGCGTCAGATTTTTCCACAGCGTCACCGATTCTTAACATTGTTTTTCGTATATGAGACGGGGCTAACGTGACCACGCAAATAGGGTCCCACACAAGGGCCCGTCCTCCTTCCCAGGGAACCTATGATAATGAATCAGTTCTCTTACCATCATCACGACTAATTTCACGAGGCTCAGTTAAAGCAGGAACGTCGAAAATGGCAAGAGCTCTTTTTATTGTGTCATTAAGAGAACCGTGGCAGAAAAGCCTGCCTTAACTCCTTGGGCAAAAGAGACCATGTAAACCGAAAGACCACCTTCTATCCAAAAGGGCATATGTGTGTATATTTAAGCAATCAATGTTATTAGTTCTTATGTTTATAAACTTTTAAGAATATAAATGATTATATAAAAAAAAGGTCAAACATTAAATCATTCTTACCTTTACAATATTCACCACCTTACTAACGAGATCAAAGTAGTTTTGTATTTTATCCGCCTTAACTCTCACGAACTTCTTTTTCCTTCTAAACTATTATTAGTTTTTACGCAAGACAGGTAAGTTGTTTTGGGCATAGTAAGTTCCATTATACATTTTGTAAAAAAAAATTATGGTAAAAACAGAAATTGAGCTATTTGTGACTTCAGAGTGGAGCTTTTGGAGAGTACCTGTGTAGGATCGGACGCGAGGCAACGGCGGTTTGCCACCACTGCGGAGCGGACCAAGACGATGCCCAACACACGCTAGAGGCGTGTCCCGCGTGGACTGCGGAAAGGAAAGTCTTGGTTCAGCAAATCGGGCGAAATCTCTCCCTGCGAGCAGTCGTGTCGGCGATGCTACGCAGTAATCGACGTGGGAGGCCGTAGTCAACTTCTGTGAGACCGTCATGGTCCAGAAGGAGAATGCGGGGCGGGCTCGGGAGAGGGCCGATCCTGCCCGGCGGAGGTGACCTGCGGGTCGCCTTCACGGCCTCCAAGCCCCAGTGCCCGGGGCGGAATAAATAGGGCAATCCCTCCGGCCGTGGGTGCGTGAGATGGGGGTCTCACGCATCCGTTTTCATACGGCCGAGAGGAGGACCGCAGTCCGGTATGGCCCCGGACTGCCGGTGTACGCACCAGCGAGGGGTGCGGGGAGGGCGAGACCATCTTCGCCCTCCTGAGAAGGGCTCCGCCAGCCACGAGCGGAGCAACGCACGGTACAATCTCACATAACCCGGCCTCCCCCCTAGGAGTTCGGGTATCTATGAAGATTTACCCTGCGTCAACAAAAAAAAAGAGTGGAGCTTGTCCAAGGTTTTTGTACAGTTATTTGAGTTCGTCTCTCTACATTTATAGTTTTGAAAAATTCTAATTGATTCTCTAACATTTTTGTCTATTTAAGGACTAACAGGCGAATTAAGGTTAAAAATAAAATATTATATTGGTAAATAAATTTACTAGTGTAATGCATTGCCAAATACTGGGAACAACCATTTAATTGTAACTCATTTTTTATTTCCTTAGCATTTAATTATTCAGTTATATATATTGCTAAACACCTGGTAAATTAGAAATGCTTACCGAACACGAGAGCTCTTAATATAAATTTATATTATAAGATATTTAATGAAACCACAAGTATCGCTATTTTGAATGTTACTATAGTCAAATAAAAATAATAAATCATAAAAAAGGTTTAACATTATTCTATTGTTTTAAAGATTCGTTTGTACAAGACGCACTTATATATACCGTTTAAAAAAATTTTAACAAAAAGAAAAACCGACTTCAAACAAAACACTATTTTAAAACAAATGAATATGCACGAAAAAGTTATAAAAATAATTGCGTATTCAACATATTTTTTAGAGTCTTCCTAAGTTAAATGAAATGAAAAATATTAGACTACTTAAAAGTCGATTAACGATTATATCATGTAGTTATAGTTATTGGTATATTTGGAGCCGGTGTCAGCCACGGTGCCCTTGTCCCAACAATCAAAAGAAAGAAGCGATACGAGCCCCTTGATTGATCCAGTATATTATTGTGTAAAAGGTAATTTGTAAAAAACATATTTGTTAAAGTATTCTCGTATTGTTTTTTGATAGATATGCTGTAGGGTTTTATTGGCGGACACCGACTCCAAATATAACAATAATTATAACTACATGATATAATCGTTAATCGACTTTTAAGTAGTCTAATATTTTTCATTTCATTTAACTTAGGAAGACTCTAAAAAATATGTTGAATACGCAATTATTTTTATTACTTTTTCGTGCATATTCATTTGTTTTAAAATAGTGTTTTGTTTGAAGTCAGTTTTTCTTTTTGTTAAAATTTTATTTATTTTTTTATTTTAAGTGAAGCTGATGTTGACTAACTAATTTTTTTTAATATGGATAGATTAAGCGTTCCGTTTATATGAGTCAGAAACTACTTCGAGGACAATTTCAAAGGAAACTTGCGAATAAAGCAAAAATAGACTTTCGAAAATGCGGATTTAATACGTCACGCGGCGTAAACTACAAGGATCCCTCGAAAGAGCTGTAATCGAACTCAGCAAAAAAACTTTGAAAAAGACCAACTATATTTCGTACATCATATGACATCACATCACATACACAAAATTTGATTAAATATAGTAAGAAATTCTGCCCCATATCGCACCCTAACTACGAGCCGTATAGGAGTTCCATCACTACATAGTATAAAACAAAGTCGCTTTCTCTGTCCCTATATCTTTAAATCTACGCAACGGATTTTGATGCGGTTTTTTTTAAAAGATAGTGTGATTCAAGGGGAAGGTTTGTGTATATAATACATGAACAATATAGTAAAGAAACACTGATAATTTTAGAAGTTTGCGATGTGATGTCGTATATAAACAAATTCTGTAGTATATTTAGTATCAGTATTGCACCCGTGCGAAGCCGGGGTGGGTAGCTAGTTGATTATAATATTCGACTATGATAATTACATAAACATAACCACATTACGGAAGGTGACTCAAATATCCAAATAACCTATAAATAAAAGATTCGACCGAGTATCGCTAACGTGCTCCTCAGAATTGTTCCGTTCCCTTCCGTTCCGTTACTTTGTCATGGATCCTGTGCTCAGAACCTTACCAAACTTTTATCAAATTACCCTTGAAGTATATATTTTATAATAAAAAAAGAATTATCAAAATTGGTTAACGTGATTTTCAGTTATTCACCTATTTGTCGCGCATATGCATAATGCAAATTTAAGACTTATGTCGTTTTCACATGGATACCATCATCGGAAAAAAAAATAAACTTTCAAACAAAAAAAAAATTATCAAAATCGGTCCACCCAGTGAAAAGTTATGAGGTAACAAACATAAAAAAAAAAAAAAAAAAAATACAGACGAATTGATAACCTCCTCCTTTTGGAAGTCGGTTGAAAAAAAACGTTATGCATCCAACAAGGTTCTATTATTTTTTATTTTCTACTTTTTCCTTCTTGTTTTACAAAGTCAAGCTGTTATCTTATCAGATCCTTATTTAAATTGGCTTAAGGCTATATAGCAACACTTAATAATTAATTACTATTAAGAATGTTAAATTAACTTTTTTATCACTTACTTTAGATAGGAAATGTATATCTTAACAGCTTCAAATCTAGGCAAGCATTGCTGAATTTACTTGTATTTATAATTTATCCACTGTTTGACTGGATATGAAATGTTGTTAAGAAACTTGCATGCGTGGATTTAATACTTTATAACAATACTGAGATTATTAAGCTGGTTTTATAGTATTATTTTATATAAGAATCTATGTACTGCGACTCAAAGTTTAACTTTCTATAATATCATTCATTAGGTTTGATGATTCTTCTTGATTTATTCCTAAAACTATGCCAATGACATCAAAATGTTTCGATCGTGATACAATATACATAAAATACTTATTGTTGATTTTGTAGATATATAAATTCCATTAGGTATATTTTTTGTATTTGTATAATTGTAACTCATTTAAAAATACAATTTAATATTTTTCAAAGTTTCAAAGAAATTCCATACTTTTCTTAAGTGATTTATATAATAACATATTTAAGGTTCCATGTGTTTTTAAGCTACGTACTTCACTACTTATTTATCTACAAAATTTTTAATTACAGGATATGTATAACTTTCTGCAATGACTATAATTAAAGTTTCATTTGATATATTTGAAGCCAAACATGTTCGATTAAAGTTATTTTTTAACATTATTGATTATTTATGTTATCTTGATATTTTGTACTTATCAATGTATCAATCAGAATATAAAACGAAACGATAAATCTGAAATCAATCACAAAAAGACTGATTGAACTGATGCCGGATTAATTGTCTAATGGTTAAATAATATTGCTGATAGCATTTGCCGTTTCAAAACGTATAACAAACCGTGTTATTTTGTTTTCGAAAAAAAATATATTTCAATTTTAGTGCTTGGCTTTTTACTTTTCAAATAGATTAAAATATTTATATCACTAGCAATTCTAAAGAAAATAAAGCAATTTATTATTATTAAATTACTATGATCATTATGATGGCAGCAGGTTACGGGAACAATTTGTGACCCCCGTATTCCCCTTAAACTTATATAATCAGACCTGCTGTTCTGTATGGATCAGAGTGTTGGGCTACAAAAGGGATGACTGAAAGACAATTGCATGTTGCGGAGATAAGAATGCTGAGAGGAATGTGGGGTGTTACGTGAATGGATAGAGTAAGGAATGAGTAAATAAGAGGAAGTTTGAAAGTGACATGAGGAACATTTGTGAGGAAGGCCTTGAGCATGGATGTGGATGGATATAGAGGTAGAGGACGACCAAGGAAACGATGGATGGATTGTGTGAAAGACGACATGGCTAGAAAGAATGTTACTTGCGAGATGACGTCTGACTGAGAAGTATGGAAGGAGAAGACATGATGTGCCGACCCCAAATAAAATTGGGATAAGGGCAGGAGAATGATGATCATTATTATGGCAATGATGCTGATGATCATGATGATGATGATAATGTTGATTATGATGGTTACATGACTGATTTGGTCACGGACTCCAAAGATACTAAAAACTCAGGATATAATTTAGTGCACAAGTGTGTGTGCAAAGACTTGACATACACTCTATCTCATAATCTGATGGGACCGCAATCCAAAGTAACCGGTAAGAGTTTAGACGTAGGACTAAAAGGATTTATGTGCTTTCTGAAACATGGAGTACACTCTTCAAACTCTCTTAAAAAACGTCAAATCCAATAAAATTTATCAGTCTGATCTGAACCTAGCCTGTGATTATAACCTTTGGAACATGCAGCATTATATCTAGCCACTAAACAAACGAGACAGGCAGTATATGAAACTATATTAACAAGCATAGTACGCTACATGTGTGGTAGCGCTTGTATTAAACAGAAAGCTTAATTTGTGGCATATCGATTATACTCCATTGCAGAATAACGTACTTTTTATTTCCACTCAATTAACCAGCTCAATGTAACAGAAATGCGGGTTAAAGCAGATTTAATCAGAGGACATTTTGGTATTATTTCGGTTTGCCTTTGAAGTGTAATTTTCTACCAATGACCTCTAAGTTCGAACCCAAGCCGCAGTTATTTCCAATTCAATAGACAAGGGTTCCTCATTGTTGCTTTTGTTTATCTTAACCGAATGAACGAAAAAGGATTAAAAAAAGGTGGTGTTATTTCCTAATTGGAAATAATATATCTCAATTATCTGAATACTAGTTTGTATAAACGATAATAAAAATTGAAAATGCGTACACACTCTTTAAAACAAATATAATACCAAAGTATTATTTTAATTCACCACAAGAAAATTCGTCATCATTTTGGTTTTATGAAAAGTATGTATTTATCACCATTTAGAAATTATACTTACGTTGATAACTATTTTAAATTTTCGTAAAATTCTTTTGTGTAAGAACTTTATGTAATTTAAAACATGTACATATATTTTCTTTACATTCAACTCATCTGCATGGTATCTTAACGAGCGTGGTACAAAAGCGAGCACTCGTGGACGAATCTAATTAGAAACATAAACGCACGATTTTTTGTACTTATACAGGACTGGAGAAATTTCCTCTAAGCACAAGATGTTACTTTCAACAAAAAGCTAAAACAGTAATGCAGACATTATCCCTGTTCTTTCTTTTTGTTTCACCAATGGTATTCGTTTATGCGTCAGATAAAAATAAAATGTTTATTACATTTATAATATTTAAATACGTATATTATTTTACGGAAATTACAAAGCGATATTTTAAGAACCGTTATAAATCTTGTCGGATGTCCGAAGACTGGGAAAAATATAAGATGTCGTGTTTCTTGAAACATTTATTTCTTAAATATATCGACGGAATCTTTTTGCTTTGTTTTGTACAATAAACTTGCTTATGAGTGTTTATTTAAATTAACTATTATATTTTAAACAGAAATAATTACAGTGCAAAATTCTGCATGTCTCGGTTTTAAAAACTTTTCTTTTAAATTAAAAAAAGTAATGAAATAAAATGAGGAAACCAAGAGGGAGTAAATAAATCTTGATTCACCCTCAAAGTATTTACACATAAATATAAAACCCACTGATGCAAAATAAAGTGGTATTTCCTAAATTTCACTGCTAACAACTTGCTCTCGGAGATATCCGGTGCTAACAAAGATGCTTAACCGGAAAGGCCTTGATAGGGAAACCGGATCTATTGCGCTAACGAACATCTAGTTTCAAACAAGCCCTCGTCTTTTAGATTTACCGACGTTTCGAATATGATTAACTTCGACAGAAAGTATGCGATCGATGATTGACTAATCATATTCACATGCCATTTTAATTGGTACTTATCGTTGGCATATGCACATATCGATGGTATTCTGGCAGAACCGAATAATTGTATAAAATTTAATTTTAAACATTGTATACTTAGTTTTTAAAAATCAAAATCAACTTTATTCCAGTGGGCTTTTACAAGCACTTTTGATTCGTCATTTAACAATTAAGTGAAGCTACCGCCGCCGGTTCGGAAAGTAGATTCTACCGAGAAGAACCGGCAAGAAACTCAGTAGTTACTATTTTTCAACATTTTAAAAATACAATCATATTAGCAAAACCATGTTTCTATAAATTAAAAAAAAATGTACACATAATAAAATATTTTATTTTATTTAATCACCAAACACTTATGATAATTGTATTTTTTGCCTTTAATTGTCTTTAACTAATTATAACAGTTTTGCTACTTATCCCGTTCTCCCAGAATATCCTGGATATATCAAAATAAACAGATTAAATTATAAAATTACATATTTTCTCCATGATATATATTCTTAAGCAATTTACTTACTATTTTATCGATTGTCCTTAGTATATTTATTTAGTATCTAACGTTTTATATAAAATTTAATTTTAAAGGCAACAGTCGTTCAAATAAAGGACTTCTTTTAAAGGTAAGCTAATATCCACGGAACCTTCCTTTGATACTTCATTCCTCAAGTTAATTGCTCCTTCTGTGAACGAGGAATTATTTATGGATACAAGAAAGTTTTAAAGTTAATGAAAAATTACGAAGCATTGAGGAAGTCGTTATTCTACGTTTAATTTTATTTGGACTAATTGTCATTTATATTAAACAGTATTATAAAGACGTGTGAAAATATTCAAAGTTGTTATATACTAGCGAGCGTCCCGAAATATACTACAGAATTTGTTTATTTACGACATCACATTAGAGACATCTAAAATTGGCGAGTGTTTTTTACTATATTTTCTATTTCAACCGACTTCAAAAAGAAGGAGGTTATCAATTCGTCTGTATTTTTTTATGTTTATTACCTCATAACTTTTGACTGGGTGAAGCGATTTTGATAATTTTTTTGCTCCAAATATAGCAATAACTATGACTACGTTATATAATCGTAAATCGACTTTTGAGTAGTCTAATATTTTTCATTTCCTTTTACTTCGGAGGATTCTAAAAAATATTTTGAATACGCAATTATTATTATTACTTTTTAGTGCACATTAATATATTTTAAAATAATGTTTTATTTGAAGTCGGCTTTTCTTATTGTTAAAATTTTTATTTATATAAAAAAACTGCCTCGCGAATCATTAAAAAAAACTATCTATTAAAAAACCGCATTAAAATTCGTTGCGTAATTTTAAAGATCTAAGTATACATAGAGATAATAAAAAGTACATTTTTAAATTATTGGACGTTACTGCCATCGCAAATATATTATATAAAAATCGCGAACAAAACTCTTAAAGTGAATTGATGTGGAATAATAAGAATACGATGCGGACCGAACTTAATGGTAGAAAACTACACGTCAAAGCCAAAAGGAAGTAATACGGAGATATCTTCAGATTAAATTTATCCGTTTTCATATCATTGAAGCACTTATTTAAAAGGGAAAATAAGAAAGAAATCGCCAGAAATAGTTCCAAATTGATTTAAATCTTTCTTCATAAATTGAATTAGATATTATTAAATGTAAATCCGATCTTGGCGATGTTATAATCGAGTAAAATGTATAAGGAAGATTCAAATAGAAACGGTTATTATTTACTTTACAACTAAATTTTCAAATTGATTTACTCAAATATACATTCCCTAAGCTGCAGGAATTTCTTAAGAAATTTAAGTGACCACTAGTAAATATTTTTTGACTTATCAACCTATAAAAGGGGTTATAAATGCGTGAAATTTTTCTTATAGGCAATACCGTTAACAAAATATTCATTCTATCTTATACATGGCTAGTAGCCACATAGAGAGCCGCTTTGTGCAGACCTAGGTGGAAACTATCCACTCATCATATAATTTCCTACCAAAGAGTAAAACTAACAATTGTTATGTTTCAGCAATACTAAATAGGAGCTTTTCCACTTGTTATTGATATGTTTTGAAGCTACGGACTAGTTCCAACGGAATCTTAGTTCCAAAGATTGTCGGCGCATTATTGATATAAGGAATGATTATTTTTTCTCGAAGTACTTATATCAATTGGGATCTGTTCTTACTATTATAAACCATCACACTATCGCACTTGCACATATACATACATACATAATATGTACATTTTGAAAAAAAAGTTTAAAGTGAAATAGATTAAACCTTACGGATGCTCATCGGGATTTGAATCTGTCAATTTTAGGTACAATCCACATGTTGTGATTTGATAATTTTTCAGTTAATAATTCCTGTATTTACAGTAAATATTTTGTACATTATTATAATTTTTAATAATAATATTTCTGTTATTATTAAAAATGAAAATGAAAATCATGTAAAAAAACAAACCAAAAGAACTAACGAGCTCATAAATATCCAGTTCAACCCGTCATATAATCCCAAACATAACAACGGCATTGTGCTGGTTCGTTTAACACGTGACTTATCTCTATGGCCGTAATAAATAGTTTAGAAAATTATCAATCCTTATTTATATAAATATAAGGTCTAAAGTTGCTGTTCCTGAAATACGACTGTTATTTTGTTATTATAATAGCACAACAGTCATTTATTTTGTACTCGTAATAAATAACAATTTATATTGGTAATAGCTAAGCATTTTATAGATGTTATCCAGTGTTTTCCATATGAAGTTGCTTAAATGATTTTGTATAAAATCGCACCCAGTTACCAAGCGAGTTAAGTTTACCTGTTAAAATGAATTAAGGCGAGTAAAGACGAAGGTTCTGTTAGTATTCTATCTACGTTCCAGTCAGCGCATTGTCCACAAGATTTTATAAAAAATGTGATGTACCTATTGATAGAAACTTTTTTCAGCTAGTCATGTCAATATTATAATAATTCAAATTACTATGCACAATTATGCTCTCAATTCTAACAGTCCTTATATGATGAAACGAAACAAGGTGTTAGGATACACGACATTAAATATTTTTTCGTCACACGAGACTGTGACACTCCTGAACTTAGGGTTACCCCTTCAAAATTCTTCAAATATGTATAATCGTGCTTAAATATTAAAATAAATAATTTGAGCTAGTTGCATAAAAAATTGGCATGTTTGCGGTTTTAAATTAGTACTACAAAGATAAAATAAATTTGCTAAGTTATTGCTCTTAAGTTTTCCGCAAAAGAACATAATTGTTTGTGGTTTTACCTTTGTAGTAGAGTAGCTGCATAATTAGAAATGCGTTTTCGCTCACATTAAAAAGTTAGTTGAATTTAGTTTTATGGAAACACCTTCTGTAAGCTCTACCGCTTATAAAAAACAATTTTAAAGCTGCTCTCCAACATTTTATTTTAATACTTGCAATTATAATTAAATTTTTATTCCTGCATATTCATGTAATTTTTAAAATAAAAATATTTACATAAAAACTCAGTCTGAGTGTAAAATATAGTATAATTGAAAATATATTTTAAACACACTGAAGCACGTGAGCTCACACTCGAGGAGTATATTAGTAAACATTGAAGAATCGTCCATATATTGGGTATAATTAATGAATCAACTTATTAACTAATTCATTTTATCAGCCAATCTCAAATTTATTGAAGTGTGTTTATATTAACATCTTAGATTTATATAACCTTCGTAAAGGAAGAGAATCTTTATCTTTACAATGCATAAAACAATCGCTTACCGCTGTCTGTCCCTGTATATGATTAGATCTTTAAAATTACCCAAAGGATTTGGATGAGGTCTATTTAAATAGATAAAAAGGAAGGTTTTTTTATATAGTACATGGAAAATATAGTAAAGAAACCCTGACAATTTTAAAGGTTTCTGAAGTGATGTTGAAAATGAACAAATTCTGCATTATATTATTTAGTATCAGAATTGCATGAATGCGAAGCAGGGGCGGTTTCCTAGTTTAAAATACAAGATAAAAATAAATAAAATATTTTTCGTGTATTCGATATAATTAGACGAGGCGAATCCTGTATTACAAATGTTGGTTCATTAACTGAAAATAATTACCGTCAAGGAACCCTTGAAATGTTATATCGAATAAAGCATTATTTTTCGTACCTTTACATATTTTCTTAGCTTCTATAACAAAAATGAAGATAATATTAAAAAAAAAAAAAAAACTGAACACTTAAATTAAAAATGATTTTGCGAATAAAAAAATATTAAATTTGCATAAGTTTAAAGCAAACAAAGGGACAAAAAAGTATTTCGTGAATACCTAAATACGCCGGTTTTGCCATCCCTCGGTAGTTCATTTTATTAAAGTACCGTGGACTCGCTTATTAAATTTGAATATACCGCTCCAAACAGCGGCCTCGCACACTCTTCTTTATTAAAATGTGAGGTGCGTGTTGTTTTAGTAAGCTAGCTTATAATGTATAATTTAATAAACACGGCATTTATAATATAAACACAATATAATCATACATATTTTGTTACTGACTCCTCTGATTTATCCTAGTTTTATTTAATAAACCAGTCTATTATTTCAAATCCAAGTATTTCTTTCGTTAAAGTAAAGTAAAACGACGTTTAAATAGTACATTTACTTGGTGGTAGGGCTTTGTGCAAGCTCGTCTGGGTAGGTACCACCCACTCATCAGTTATTCTACCACCAAATAACAGTACTCAGTATTGTTGTGTTCCGGTTTGAAGGGTGAGTGAGCCAGTGTAACTACAGGCACAAGGGACTTAACATCTTAGTTCTTAGGTTGGTGGCACATTGACGATGTAAGGTAATATATCTTACAGCGTCATTGTCTATGGGTGATGGTGACCACTTTCCATCAGGTAGCCCATATGCTCGTCAAATAATAATAAAACCTTTTTAAGCACGTACAATTAAAATTATAAGTAAAGTTATTGATACAGAAATGTATATAAAGTAACGTATAATAAATAGTACTATGTACTATATTAATTTAAACAATTCTAGTAAAAATAGGTTCGTATATTTTTATGTAAATATCATTTAGAAATGAATGCACACTTATTTATTTATTAAATATAAAATAATAAGCATTTGCTCGTATATTTTCTATTCCAATAATTAAAATTACAAAAATTTAATTAAACAATAAACTATCTCATATAAATATAGTAACGCGAAGTAATTTTTGTAAATGAATACGTGCTAGAAACTCGATTCAAGATATTATTTTGACAGGAACACGAACGAATGTCTTTTGATGATACATTACTAGACGATTTTATTCATTTTCCTCCCTTTCATAGTTTTCTATACCAAAGATATACAATGAGTTATTACTCGCACGTGACATTACATTACTGTTTTAATATACACTATAGAATTATAAGTGATAACAATAGTGGTAAACTATTTTCTACAACATTTTAAAAATTGCGCGGCTTCATGCTTCCATTTTGCAGTCGTTTTTATCGAGCTCGAATGCGAGCAATACAAAGGCGTGTAAACTCACTATATATGTAAAGTATCACACAATTAAAATATACCTAGAAGAGACGAAAACAGAAATGATGTTTTCTAATATAATATTTATAACCTTATAAGTATAAATGAGAGAAATCAATTACACCTAAGTAAAAAGTGTTTATATGTAAGATTTTTTTGAGTGGAAAATGAATATGTTTATCAATCATTCACAGTAACAATTAACAAACAAATAACAATTTTTCTTTACCACACTTACTGTATTCATTATTTTTATAAAAGTAATACTGCCATCATACTATCGCTAGTAATATTAAAAAATAATTATAGTTTCAGTACGATACAATAAATTTCATAAGAACAGTAATCAATAGGGAATAAAATATTTATTAAATTATTTTCTCTTTCAATTTGATAGCAGTTTCAATGTTTAGGTTCATTTGTACCTAAGTACTTTTATACATATATAAAATAAATATTTGTACCAAAAAGGCTATTGCTATATATTATAATGAAGTATTTATTATGAAAAATAAAATAAAAAATATGAATCATAATATACTTTATTCAATCGACATTTAACAACTATATAAGGTGAAGCTACTACCGGTTCGAAAAATTCGAAAATAGAACATCTTATTCAACATTTAAAAATACAGTCATATTAGTTAAATACAATTATATATTAATATAATATATCCTGCATGGGACTGAACAAGTAATAACATGTAAAATATTTGTGTCACGAAGGCGTATCTAGTAAAACTACGCGATTGGATATTTGGTGTATGCGAGTATGTATGGTGTAATCATGGTTTCATCAAAAGAGCGACATACTGCGCGCTTCATAGCTATCAACGAATGAAACGTCAGAGCGGCTTTCACTGAGCCCCTTGATGGTGTCTGCAATTATGAGCTACGAATGTAGCCGAAATGTTTCACCTTCTTTGAAAGTGCAGGATTGATCGTTCTCAGACATATTTAGATAAATGGAGTCAGTCAAAGTAACAACGACTTATTTCATGCTGCTAGTCAAAAGGATTCGCTCCTGTTAGGGCGAAGGCTTGGAACTTCGGTTATTATTCATGTTCTTATGAAAACTTTTATTAGAGACAAGCGGTTTTAGTTAATAATTTCAATAAGTATTTTTTCGTAGGTACGCCACTCTGAGTTCCCGGGCATTACATTTCCAGGCCGAGTAGATCTACAAAAAGTTCATTAGATTTCTACGTTGTTTTCGATCTGGATGATTGTGGTACCGTCGCTACTTCTAATTACATTGGGATCAGAGTAATATAATTATGTAATGTTCTGCAATATTTATTTATTATTTTATTTTAAATAAATAAATGAATATCTATTTTTTTATTTAAGTATAGTATAATTGACACGCAATTGATTTATATAAAAGTAAATTTCATTTTCAACCGTAACCCATAAACTCCGAACAAAAGCAATCCGACCGAGAATAGTGACGCGAACAACATGAATCGAAGTTTAGCGGTTACCGGACTTATCGGTTTTACCACTTCTGAAACAATAGTACGATAAAACACAACGAAACTCGAGTTTCAAAGTTTTATGATGTATGGTTGTGTTTGGGTACAAATTTGGGACGGTACGAGATATACTGACAACTTATTCGACGATTTATCATATTGTTGTGATAAATTATTTTTATACATTTTTAAGTAGCATTGTTTTATAATAAAATAGACAAGGAACAGATGCCACGACGGGTTGATACATAAGTTTGAAAGATACTTTCAAACAACCGCATTAAAGTAAGAGGTCGTCGAGGTTTGATTATTAATAAAATATTGAATGTACTGTTATTGACAATGAGCCTCTATAGATTCACTATAGTATAGGTTACACACTGGCCAGTGTCAAAATCGTCGCAGGTTTAAATATTACATCTTAATTGACAAACTGACCCATATATACCGCTTTTATTTGGCTGAAAAGTAATAAAAGTAATCGTATTAAAAAAAATCTATAATTTAATTGTAATAGAAAATTCCTTTTTTTATAGGTAGCTTGTTTATGGATTATTTTTAACTGATTTACAACGATATATTTAGTATATTTTTGTGATATTTATACATGAAAGACATTTAGATACGAACAAAATTTAATTGAAATGATTTTTCAATTCAATTGACAGAATACAATACAAAATAATTTTTATATTAAAGCATAAATAAGAAGTAAGGCAACATTAAAAAACGTAAAAGATTTTAAAGGTAGTTTTAATATTGAAAGAAGCCTTTACAAATCATCTATCAAAATAATCTGAGGAAACTCTTAATCACTCGAGTTCACGAAAGCTGTGGCAGACGGCGACTGGTACACGATTCATTTGTTACTTTTATAACCTTTGTTCATAATAAAAACGTTAGTGAGACGGCAATTCCGTTCGAAAGGCAAGCTTAATGATTTTGGGTTCATTGCACTTTAAAAACTTATAGCATGATTTATTCTTTGCATATGTCTAATATAAGTCTTGATTAATGATCTATCATATAAACATCGATTCGTGATAGCCCAGTGGTTAGAACGCGTTATTACCCGAGGATTGCGGGTTCAAACCCAGGTAAGCAACGCATTTGTATTTATTATTCATCTCTGTTTAATTACATTGAAACTCTACCACATACATATTATGTGCAGTGTGTTGGAATAGGCTTGAATAGCGTGGTTCTGGCAGAGCTGAATCGAGAAACCTCGTACTAGCCCATAAACGTCGTAAGAGCCCACTAAGACGACTTGGGTTAAACGCATATATCAATAACATCACAGCTTCAATAATCTATATAGTAACGCTACTACACGTATACACAAGTAACACACAAGTAAAATGATTCCAGGATGATTTGCGTCCTGTAGGGTTGGCTATAAAAGTCAGCATTATCTTTTACCCTGGAAAGTAATAAAAACACTGCATGGAAAATATCGTTGTAATGTATTGGCAGGCCGTGCATCGCGACAGCAGTCTTAAATATTTAAAATGTCTCGAAGTAGTGATTAGTATCAAATGATTATTTTATCGAGATGTAGAACATAATCAATAACAATTTAAGGGCACATCTGTACTAGCAATATTATTAATAAGTCCTTTTTTTATTGTTACCATTTATATAGTTTTGGTGTCTGATATAAATGTATATTAAATATCGAAATAAAATATTGCAAGTGACCATTTTTAACCATTTTTATTTAAATACTATAAAAGCGATACCTTAAAGTGTTGGAATATATTGCGAGTCTTATGATTTTCTTAATTGTAATTAAGTTTACTATCTATTTGAGTTCCTGCAACTAAAGTAAGCTGCATCTCTCGACTTAATACTTCTTCTTGAAACTATTACTACCAAAATTAATTTATTCTTATACATTATATGTGAAAACCAAAGTTAAGCTTTAGTCGCCGTAGTTTAGTCACAAGATCATGTTGTTTATGTGTATCTTTTTATCTCCTCAATCTCATGCAGTGAAATGAATTCTAAATAAATAGCAAGGAAAATAAATCAAGCATTGTTGAGTCGAAATACGAAAAAATTTCATCACAACAATGCTCGTTGAAAAATGTCGGAACGGAAGTATGCACGGTACTTTTTGTCTTTGTTACACCGGAAATGAATGTAATTCGGCACATGATTCTTTTTTTTTTTTTTTTTGAAAATTCTGTTTCAAAAATACAGCTTGAATAATGACGACAAATTTTAATAGGCCTTACACCTTTTTTATTTAAATTCCGTGCATGGTGAGCTAAACATTTTTTTGTTTTTATTTTCATTGTTCTTTTTTTACATTTATGTCTGGTAACACCGTAAATATATAGGTTGACATACGTGTCAGATTATAGAATTTATAAACAGTAAAAATAATAACATAATTTTCTGACGCTATATGATTAATTTTGGTAGTTGTTATACGTTTCAGAAGCGCATGTTTTGATAGTGGAAAACGTTTCGTAGGGAAAGGTTCCGTTTAAAAAAAATTCTGTAGATACATCATTATGTTACATATATTAGTATCCCTGACGGTTGAAAAATTTTGTGAGACAACAGACAAATCAATTTTGAATTATGGTTTATGAGTTTTAAAAAAAACTTCTATTTGTAATTGAAAAAAAAAAGATTCGAATGTTCGACATCTATTTTCGGACTTCTGGTTTTCTATTCCTGGAACCTCGGTTCACCCTTTTCCGTCCTTCGTTATCCGTCTTTTGATCTCTGCAAGAATCAGGATCAAGCAGTAATAATAAATGATTTTGGGATAAGAGAACGATTTTAATACATGTATCTGTATGTTGACATAACATTCCAATTTCTATAATGATTTTAGCATAATTCGTAGAAATTCTGGAAGTTAACATATATAACCTTACCTTTGTAAATTTAAATAAACCAATCATAGCAATCAATATTTTTTTAATAAAAAAATAATGCAAGTCTAACTTCAGACACAACACAACAACACACACACAAACACACACGCACACACACAATAAACTAATATTTTGTAGGTACAGTTGTCTGATCTTAAACAACTGATGCAGTTCCTCGGTCTATTCATCACTACATAGCGATCAGGTCTCTAAAGATTTAGTTTTGATCAATAAAATTATAGGATGGCAATTGTCACTTGTTTTAATATTCCTGTAAATTTTTATAGTAGAAGGATTTTTTTACCGACTTTTCATTTTACATTAAATAAAAAAAATAGAAAAATATTTATCATTCCATCACTTTGTGATCACATAACGTGGAAATATAGGATAGATTTTTTAAAACTCGCAGCTTTGATTGATACCATCGGTCTATAGGATATATTTTTATCGAGACAAATAAATATTTTCTCAGTTTTCGAATATTAAAAATAAATAAATAACAACAAAGTCGACGAAATCGAAAACGTTGGTGACTCGTAAAAGCGTATATTGCGCCGGGAAATTTAATATGCACCAATTTATGGAATCCCTTTGTAAGCATATTACTTTCTATCGGCCTATATAAGAGGGAAATAATATCACTAAGGAGATTACGCACATGCGACTATGGTTCAGGTGGGTGTCGAAATTGTCCCCCATTACACACGCTCTGCCGGACCATTTCATAGCAACTGATGTGAAATCGTTAGGAACGAGGAACGCCTTCACATTCATGTCTTGTATGTAAATTTTACCTTTGCACGAATGAGTTTTGTTGATAAAAATTTGAGAAAAGTAACTAAGGATTTATGATACGTTCAAAATATACTGAATTTCAGTTAGTTTATTAGAATATTTAATACGTAATTTTGAGTCGCTATGTATAGATAAGTAAAAGTAATTGTAAATCAAAATGTAAATTCTACTCAACAATAAAAGCAACAGCCTGTAAATTTCCCACTGCTGGGCTAAGGCTTCCTCTCCACGCTGATTGGTTGGTGGAATACACGTCTGGCAGAATTTCTATGAAATTAGACACATGCAGATTTCCTTACGATGTTTTCCTTTATCACCGAGCACGAGATGAATTATAAACACAAATTAAGCACACGAATATAATAATAAAAGTGGTCCTTCCCTGGGTTTGACCGTGATCTCGGCTGACTAAGATACTAGTGGCTTGTACGGTTTTAATCCACGACCTTCGTTTAACATATTTATATTTAAATTATCTTAAAATAAATACATAAAATACCAACCTAATACTTGTGCATATAAATCAGTATTCACTTCATGTAACCAAGCTGGTTAATACGGTTCTAAATCTTTTTAGGTCCCGGCTAGAAAAGGAAACAGCCGGAGGCTTTAAGCTCTTAACGGCCGCTTTACTCAGGCCATATTTTGTGTAGCGGTACTTTGATACTGTAATCTACTTGGATTACGATAGTTTTGTTGAGGCTACTGCTATTTTAGTTATATATGTAAACAATATAGAATATTTATATTATAATACAAAATGGTCTTTATATTTTGTTGTCTTTTTTATGTAAATCGACATACATAAATATTCTGTTTTCAATTATAGATATAAGGTCTCTTTAGTTCAACTAGATGATTATTACTTTTCCGTGGTCTGTGGTGGTAAGTTGTTTTTTGGAAAAAACAAAAATTATAGCATCATAAATAGAACAATAATAAAAATAAATGTGTAATCACGATTTAAGTTAATACTATTTTTTAATCTGGCAACACATTGACTAAAACGTCTTCACATTAAATTGACAATGTCTTATACATTAAATTTGTCTTCGCACGAATAAGCCTTGTTATCGCTTTGAGTAAAAGTAACTTACAATTTATGAATAATCAAAGTATACTGATTGAAAATATTTTGATGTTGTTTATCATTTCTCTTTTGTTTGTTGAGATAAATGGATCATTTGAGAAATAATTGAGGCCAAAAATTGTTTTTCTATAACCAGTTGATCTTCATTACACAATAAAAGAGATGAGAGGTAACGGAATAGAAACGATGGAAGAATCTTTCATTGATTATTATTTTATATTGACAAGTCCTTATTCGTTTCTGAGTTAACTAATGAACTTTAATACATATTAGATTTAAGATCTCAGTATACATATACAACTAGTTATCTATTGAGATTTTAAATAATATTTTTATTTTAAAAATTCTCTGATGATAAAATTGATTAGCCATAAATTAAAAAAGCCCTCAAAGTATTTAGTTAAATCTTGAAAATATAAATATTTATTATGGAATTAGCAAAACGTGCCAGAAGTAACATAATAACAGTTACAAATAAAAATAAAAACAAAAGTTATTTCAACGAAAATTGCCTCTATAATGAAAATTTTATATGCAAATAAACTTGAAAGAAAGTAAATTACATAATTATGTCGTCAAGCTGTCGACATTCAAAAGGCTAAGAGTTGAAAATATAGTTCGACTACATTCGTATCTCATAATTGCGACCACCATCAAGGGTCTACGTGAATGCCGTTCTGACGAGCGCAGATAGCTGAAGCGTACGTTGTATGTAGCTCTTTTGATGAAACCATGATTACACCCTACATACGCATATATGCTCAATAATGATTCATATAAATTGTATCTGGAAATGACTTTATTTGATAAAATAATTATTATGAACAGTATTAAAAATTTGTATATTTTTTAAATCAAGATTGTTAGTAACGATAAAAGTAAAATGTAGATTGATCAATTAGTTTTCACATTTCACGGAAGGGGGTGGGGTAATAATATTAATTTTATGTAAGTACCTCTGACAATACTTATGCAGAATCACATAATTATCGGTTAAATAGCTAAAATGCGAGAGTGTAACAAACAAATTAATTTTCGTATGTGTGACGTCATCTAGGATAAAGCTAGATGTGAAAACAATTATATGTTTATTGTGAATGTTCTGTTGACTAGAAAACATTGAATTGATCGTTGATTGGAAAAATCATATCCGTTTCTTGTACAATTATTTGTTCCGGAACAAAACGTAATTAAAACGACAAAACATTTATTGTTTTATTTCATTTTAGTATGACATCGTGAAATTGCCATCCAATTATTTATAAAAATTTTAGAGGAAGATTGGTCCTACCAATAAGTTCAACTATTTATTATTATTAATAGTTATTTATTTCATTTATATCAATCGAATTATTAGTGGTAGACTAACAATCACATGACCCACATGATCAGTAGCAGTCATCTTGATCAATACACACTAGCCTATATTATTTTTAAATTGACTATGCATTACTAACCATGAAATACAAGATGTGTTTGTTTGCTTATAATCACACTGGATCACACAATTTAACACCAGACATGAATACAAAGTGACCATTCAAAATATTAACGTTTGCAATACTCCCACTGTTGAAAATGCGTTGAATTTTACTATTTATTTATTACGTGTGTTATATTGGTTGCCGAAATGGCATAGATATTGGTCCTGTAAGCAATATTCATCATTGCTGCTTTAGTGATGCGCCACTAACTTTGGAAACTAAGATGTTATCCCTGGTGTCTGTACACTGATACATTCATATTTAAAATTGAAACACTACAATAGAAAGTATCATTGTTTAGCGGTAGAATGTATGATAAGTGGGTGCTACCCATCCAAACCAATAGTTATATATATACTTTTGATTAATTTATTTGCATTTGACAATCGAAAAAATAATTGACTTTCTAATATACTGTTCTGTATTGCTATTGTACAATTCACAATCTACCTATATTGCTTTCAATTTTAATGTGACTGTAATCATGAATCATGCATGGCGATTAGTTTGATATCAATGTTTTAGTTGTGTAAATATAGAGAATAAAAATCTAAAATTAAATATAATTTATAAATTGTAACTAAAAGTAAAATAAAATTATAAAGAAAAAAAAAATAACAAAATAGTCAATTTTATTCATTAATTTCGTAGTATGACTACTACTATATACTCATAACTTTTTCCTGATTTATTTTCAAGTCTTTTGTTTCTTTTTCAATTAGGCATTAAAACCTTTCTTTAAAACTTTTCTTTAAATTCATTTCATTACTTAAATTAAATAGGATTGTATTTAAAATTTTACTTTTTTTATTACAAATTTTGCGGTCATATGATCCGGTAATTTTGGATTCGGCTACGTGCTTCCAGCAATGAGATTCTTTATACGTTGAGCAGTAATCTGGTCTGTTCCATATTCGAAATTGACGCTCAACGCATCAAGAGGAAAAAAAAAATATTCGACTTGTAAATTGTATGTAAATTGCCATTAATAATTTGCAAAGATTTTTTACTATTTCCTGAGTACTTTAATTGTGTTACTTTGTATTATATATAGAGGTTATAAATTTAATAAATATATTAATAAAAGCCGCATCTAGTTTTGCTGTAACTATGTACCACTTAACATATATAGAGTTGACACGCCTTTGTATTGCGCTTATTCGAGCTAAATAAAAACCGCTGCTGTACTCGAATATGAAACCACCAGATCAAATAATCACGAACAAATGTGGCTCTCTAGCTGATGACAATGTTGGAATCATTATTATTACATTATACAACATCCTCTCGAACATAAGTCAACGGGAAAGGTTAAGCACTAGCCAATAGCTGGGGTATATTATATCTGTATACAAATATGATTGGGTCTCCTCTCTTCTTGAAGAGATTTTGAAGGTCATACAACTATGTCATTCTAATGCGGATAAATGGATGGATGTGTATTTACTCGAGATGTTTTCTTTCACCACCGAGCATGTGTAAATAAAAATACAAACTGAGCAAATGAAAATACAGTGATACTTACCTGAACCTAGACACAAGATTATCGGTTATTATTTACGTGTACTAACCACTAGGTTGCCTCGGCTTCCTTTCATTTAATGATCACTATATTAGCAAAATATACAGATAATGTTTTATTAATAGATACTAAACATATTTCTTTATAAAAGTTACAGATAGATTTGGCTATAGAAATTGACTTTTGCGTTTGTGTTTTGTAAAATAGAATTTTATAAAGATGATTATTATGTAATGTGGTTACGTATACCTAATTTTCATAAGAAAGAATGTGCGATAACGCAATTTGGAGCAGTGTATTAAAATTTCATAAGCCAACCCACGGCGCTTTAATAAATGAGCTGCCGAGGGTTCGGCGCATTTATTAAAACGTATCTAAATATTGCATTAAGCCCTTTGTTTGCTGAGGACTTATGAAAATTGAACGCCTATTATAGCCCTCTAGTATCTAATATCTATCTGCAAACATTTTCAGGACCAAAATAATAAGAGCGTTATTAACGCATGAATATTTTGTTTTTAATTAATAAAGGAATGAGAGGGCCCTTGTTTGCTTAATAAAATAAATTAAAACGATATTCTAATTTAATATCGATATTAATCTTCGAAGAATTTTAAACACGATATTATTTTGTTATTTTTATTTTTTTTATCTGTGTGTTTTTTTAGTGTTTCATTTTATATTAATCATAAAAGTAAAGTTTGTGGTCATCATATATTCTACCGAAAAACAACGATGGTATTAGGGCTGGCCTTAACCATTTAGACATCCCGGGTTGGACATGCTTTCGGCGCGCTTTTATATCACTAGAGTTAGAATGGGAAATACTGAGACGGTCCTTGAAATTATACGTGTGATGGCTATATTTTTCTGTTAGCATAAATGCAGTTTAATCAAGCTCACTAACAATATGCGTATGGTATATGTGGAGGATATGTAGTGCGGGTGTAGAAGACTCCAGATCTCGGCTTTAAATTTGACGCCCAGAGCCTTCGCCCAATCGCGCCCTCTCCCTAACGCTGGCTAGCACTGTTGGTTTCCGGTTTAAAGGGTTCCCGAGCCAGTGTTACTCTAGTCCTAGACGATATATGTATATCATAACATTTTAGTGTTCAGACCAAGTCAAAAGGGAATGCAATTCCTGATAGAATGTATAGTTAATGATGATTTGTTGACGAGTTCATAATAATTGAATATATTATTGTTTACTTGAATTAAAGTGACAGCACTTTTATCGTATTATCAAAACTTTCGTACTACCGGGAATTCGTTAATTTATTCGTATTTGCTCTTTTAATATAATTCAATTCAATTCATTCAATTTCAATTTTAATACTGTCCAAATTTAGAAACGTCTAACAAAATATTTATCAATCTTTTCATTTAAAGTATTTTCGAATGGGAAGAATTAAAGTATCAAATTCAATTACAAGCAAATTAATTTTAATTATTACCTTTTATTCTATATTATATAAATTTCGTTGGGGCAAAGTCAACTTTAAAAATTTACTTAAAATATTATTTAACAGTCCAGGCTATTATAAATTTTGGATATTAATTATAATTGCTAATGAAGAGGAATTTTGTAAGTTGGGCCATCAATCTTCTGACGACAGAATGATGTATGACCCCAGCCTTCGGCAGGGGCACATAAATTTGAGATATACCATCGTGTTGACTCAATAATAAATGCACATCACTTTATGATAAATAAATATTAATAATTTTGAAATATTACAAGTGTTTTAAAATTTCAATATTTTTCTCAAAGGAGAAAATATTGCATCTATGAACAAAAGCATTGAAGGATAAGTATGATATTATATAGATAAATTTAGATTTAAACTAAAATTGTAGATTTTAGTTTGGAAACAAAACACCTTGGATCAGAGAAAGGGTCGGCAAAAGAAACTCAGCAAACAAAGTGCATACATATTTAGTTGTCATTTTAAACAAGAATTTATAAATTAACAAAATAAAATCATCCGTAGTACAAATAAGCAACACATTAATTAAAGCTATTAGAGCTAAGCTAAATTTCACGTTGAACTAAAAGTATAACTAAAGAATATATGAGCGCTCATATATTTAAAGGAATACTAATTATAATAATAATGTTACACATAAAACTTCAAAAACTCTTCTAAAATGTGATATATGAGTACCGACAGTTTAACCAGAAAATATTGCCACACAAACTTTCGAAAGTATCAACAAAGAGCTTGTCAGAGTAATCCCTCTGAGAACAAGGCAAAATATTTGTTTATGAAACTTGACAAGTATGAAAAAACAATTCTGGTGTAAGCGTGATCGAATATCGCAAAAATATATCTTCGAAGTAAATATTTTTGCATATTTTCGAGTAAAGATGACGATGAGGTTAGAAAAAAGCGGATCCTAATTGATAGCGTTTTCTGAGTTGTGAATTTGTGAAACAATGTGAGAAAATTTGCATTTCCAGATCTACCGGAAGATTTTGTGACGTGAACATATTACTGCTAATTCTTAGTTAAGCAAAGCAGTGAATTATGGGTACGTATCCTTCTAGTTAACAAGAGCAGCTGAATTTACCAATCCTTAGAATATTTATGAAATATGTCTTTTCGAGTTTTGTAAAATAATAATAAATTTAGGAATCTTAATTAAAGTGATACTATCACATTAATAAATATTCCTAAATTTATTTTATCTTTCTTGATCTTAAATTTTATGAACTTATTTCGTACAAATTTATTTTACTTAAATAGCATTTTTATATTTCAGTTAAGTTTTCTTATTAATAGCACAAGTTCGATTTTTATACTTATTTTTATTAACTTAAAATAATAAATAACGTAATACATATATACTATTGTAACAAATTCAAATTGTCTCAAGTTCTTAAATGCGATTCGATTGTGTGTGCGTGCAAGTGTGTTCGGACCAGAGGCAGCTCGAGGTCAAGGCGTTCAATACTCTTCCAAATTCTGTCCTTTCAGACACGCCTCAACTCGGGGCATACAGGCTTGCTCTTTGTATGCTACGGACAAATTCAGGCTGTTAGTTTTTCAAAGGTTCTTCGTTATGCATGTTCGCTTAGCTTGAACTATTTGAGCGTAGATATAGCTCTGAAATTTAGTTTCTTGTTCAGTTTCAAACGTGATTTTGTAGTTACAAGTTTACATTGTATTTTATATTTTGATGTACAGGTTCACTCCGTAACAAACTAAAATAAAACACGTGTCATTTTTCGCGCCATATTGTGCGGCATGTAAAACTCTGACCGCGGTGAGCGCTATACCTCATACACGAGTGGCTCTTTAGCGGTTCAGAAAAAGGTGAGCTAAGCGTGGCGACAGTGTTCGACTACGAGAAGCCTCTAATTCTTACGCACCCTAATGTCGGCTATGCACGCATGCTTTTGTTCGTGATAAGTGCTTATTAAGTACTTATAAATATTTATTCTGTTACTACTCGTTCAGCTTTTTATGTATTGTTAGAATTGTCCAATATTTGCAATATGAATCGAAAACGTTTTGTACTCAAAGAACTTTATTTAAATGAATAACTTAAGCATATATCAAAAACTTTGGACATTTTGTCCAGTTAGTTTCGACGTGATTTATCGTAATATTGCTTTGAAACTAATGTATAATATATTAAGCTATTGCTAAACTTAAGTACTTATTATCAACGTGTATTATTTATTATTTTGTGGTTGCGTGTTTAGGGCGAGATTTTATTTTCTGATATTTCTTTTTGTGAAGGTTGACAGTAATGATTTATCTCTGATTCTATTTTGTGTTCATAAAATAGATACAGAGCTAAGTTAATTCTAGTAAATACTACTAATAATAAGTTACTTATCTCATCACGTTTATATTGCTGAGCTGATTAAGGCGAAATTTTAATACGAGTATGCTAGTTTTTTAATTAATCCCTCGACAGAGAAATAAAAATAGGGGGTAAATTTCACTGTAAAATTGCTGACTTTATTAAAAAATTTGTATATTCTATGAGTAGCTATAAAATCTGTATTCATTTATAAAAGACAAAAACTTTATGCAAGATCATTTGTGTGTTTCTTAACTGATTCACACACATCCGTATTCAATTAAAATAAAGATAAAGAACAAATGAAGATCGATGCATTATCGTGATTTCGTTCCAAAAGGGCTTAAAATTAGATGTCTAGGTTATTAAGCACTAGACGTTTCATTATGAATACGAAATATTTTATGAGGATTACGTGCGGCGCATCCATTAGTGTGACAATAGCTACCGGCATAATCTGCGCCCGTCTCATTAATTTAACACCTGTCTTCACCGTTGTGCGCGCTAAACTTCATGAGACGACTGATCACTCATTCGGTTAAGAATAATTTATTCCTTATTTTATTTCATATAAAATATCAGAGATAAGATTTAATACATTCGGTGTAAAAATTAATTATTCTTACATTTTGGAGATGCTTACTTTTTAGTATCCTTATTGTCGTATAAAAAATACGATCAATAATTTAATGTATTTGATCTTCTTTGATTTCTTTTATATATTAGTTACTTACGCAGCTTTACCTATGGAAATTTTAGCTTGTGAATATGAGAGTACATATGCACAGTCAGGGTAAGAATACCATCGTCAGTTTTCAAATTCACTTCTTTATCAAACCGTAAACTATTAGTCTCTTTTGAAACTAAAGCACTAAACTGACATTGCATATAAAATTAAACTTACATAGTATAACTTACTTGGTTCAAAATAGTGTAACGTCTTCGGACTACTAGTTTTCATCAACATGAAACCTTTAAATGGCGTAATTAGGCGTTACAAATTCAAATTAGATATGATATCTTCTACTGAATTATCAAAATATGTCTGTCGGTGTCCTATTTTTTTTCTCAATCGATAAAGCAGAAGGTGAAAAACTTTCCTTAGCCCGACAGTACTCATACACAGACGCAGATAATGCAAATCGTTATAGCTTTTTCTTAAAGCTTGTTTTACAAATACCTTTATTTCCAGCATAAATGTTATTGCTAATAAACTAGAATTTGCTTCAAGCCTCAAGGGTCAAGTTTATTTTGAATATTGAAAGAATTATTAAAAAGGTTCAGTAAAAAAAGTATAGAAAATTGTATAGACAAAAAAGTTTTGTGGCAAATGACAATTATTGCTAGATTTATAAGTATACAAATACATAACTGAGAATTTAACTTAAATAATTTATATTTAATGTTTTTAAAATAAAACGAGGTCGTTTAATAAATTAAAAACTTTTTGATAAATACCATACGATGATATGCTCAGAAACTTTATGAAACAAGCGAATTGATAGCTTTAACTTTTGACTTTTTAAAATAATACCCACAAACTTTTGGTAATTTTATCGAGTAATGCAAATTAAACCTTATTATCATTATGTTTAATAGCAAGTTAGCAATTTATGAAATTCGTGACTTATCTCTGAACAGCTAGAATAATCAAATTAACATCAGCCTTTACGCAAATTCATCTTTAAATTTCAACATTGTGTGTGCAAAGATATACAGATTAGGAAACAAATTGTTAAACGTACTCCTGAAAAATATTTATTTTAAAAAGTTTCAAAAACGATATTAATATGCTTATGAGCATACATAACGCAACCTTTTTGCTATAATACCTCTTTCAGGGGCTAATATTTATGAGTTGCACAGATAAAATTTGGATTAGTATTGAGTTAGGTTCATTTATACCAATTGACACTTTTAAAACGAAATAAAAGAATCGTGTAAACAGTATTGATGCCTTGGTACAATCATTTATCATCATAATCATAATTTCAACCGGATGACGTCTACTGCTGGACAAAGGTCTCCTCAAAAATCTCTACAAATGGCGGTCTTGCGCTACTCGCATCCGGTGGGTTCCCGCGACCCTCATCAGACCGTCGGTCCACCTTGTAGGGGGTCTGTCCAAACTGCGTATTCCGTATAGTGTTTGCGACTCGAGAATTTGATTTGATTTAATTTGATTCGATTATTGAAATTAAATCGAATTTAAGCCGAAAGGCCGCCCAGTGGTTAGAAAGCGTGTCTCTTAACCGCTTATTGCGGGTTCATACCAAGGCAAGCACCACTGAATACTCATGTGCTTAATTTGTGTTTATAATTCATCTCGTGGGAATCTGCATGTGTCTAATTTCATAGATGCTCTACCACATGTGCATTCCACTAACCCACATTGGAATAGCGTAGTGAAATACGTTCCAAACCTTCTCCTCAAAGGGAACGTTTGCCCAGCAGTGGTAAATTTACAGACTGTTGCTTTTGTTGTTAAACCAAAATGAAGTTGCGGTGGGCGGGACACAAAACTTATATAAATAACAATATCGCACTAATCGCATAAAATAACTTTACATTAAAAACAAAATGACATAAGCAACACTAATAAGTTTTAATTTAATCGGTAATAAGTATAAATGTTTTTCGTAGCGGACGTGATGTATGTTCTGTTAAGGTTTTCTTCCATTTAATTACACGCTCCGTAGGAAAACACCAATAGTCTGCGGTGAATGGTTCATGTAATTCAAGATTTATTCTACCTTAGTAATACATTGGATAATTCCAACGTGATTTGTTTTAATTTGTTGCTTATAAGTTATAAAATAATTTTGAAATGTAAGAGAAATATTTTTAAAATTATTGTTAGAATTGAAATAGGGACTCATTGTATTTAGATTTATATGAATATTTATTTATTTGATATGTATTGATAATATAATTTATTAATTGATGTATAATTTGTGTATCTTATATTTATATTTATTTCATAGTTTTAATAATAAACTCATATTATTTTATTTATTAGTAGAGCACCACCCACCTTATATTCTATGACCTATCCTACACCGCTGTCTGGAAGAGATCGCTATGTAGCGATAAGGTAGCAAAAATTGTTCGCCTGTTCTATCAAGGCCAAATCTATGTTATATTTATTTTTATTTCTCAGTTTGGTGTACAAAAAAAAGAATAAATGAAATAAATAAATAGGGAATTGAGCTAGAATACCTACTTACACACTTTAATACACAATACTACTAATATTTTTTTTTCAAAATGAAAATTTAAACAATTGACTTAGTGACTCATTATTCTGTTGTAAGCAATTAAACGTCCAGAAACTTGGTTACATAAAAACAAATTGTAATGATCCATTGGGATTAACAGTGACTAGACGAAAAACTGTAAGTCTTATCTCATCTATCCACAACTTTTCAGATACATTGGGTAGGAAAATAACGATTACTTCATTTTACTAGTTGTCGTTCAAGACTTTGCTTGCTTTATAAAAGTAGGTTGGCAGGTGCTTGGCATTAAAATTTAGCTTTGTACTGCTTTGAAGTTCAAGTTTGCATCAGAGAGACAGAGAGAGAGAGAGAGAAAGATCAAGAAACAGGCAGAGATTAATTATTTAAAAACTCTATTTGAAGGTTATTATTGTCAATTATTATTTTTATTAGAGTTGTTTTTGTATACATTTGTCATTTGAATAACAAATAATACTTATACGTGTTAATAGTAAATTGAAGTTCGATATAGCCCTCTCTCTGTTTTATCCGGCCCTAACAAAGTTATATAACCGGACGCCCGCTGATAAGGAAACCGGATACGGTATCTCCATAGTTACAGCGAGAGGCTGAATTTTATCGACGTTTCGAGAGTTGACTACAGAATGTATCGTATTGATATATAAATCGGTTTATAATATTATACGTATACATATATAATATACCAGACACACACATTTTGATTTTAGTGATTATTTCTACAACATCAGTATTACATATATTGTCTATATTCCCTAACATAAAACTGGAGTCTCGTTTCAAATACGTATAATTTTGTTTCAAAGTTATGTTTAATAGACATTGATAGCATTTATACGTACAATGTATATTTCCCACTGTTGGGCTAAGGCCTCCTCTCTTTATGAAGAGAATATTCCACCATGCTGCCTCAGAGGGGGTTGGTGCATTAACATTTTGCAATTTTTTTTTGAAATTAGACACATGCAAAGTTTCCTCCTGTCTTCATCGCCAAGCTCGAAATTAAATATAAAATACAAATTAAGCATTTGAAAATTTAGTAGAGCTTCCCTACGCTTGAATTAGCAATCATTGGTAAAGATAAATGCTCTCTAACCACTGGGCCATCTCGGCTATATGAAATTTAACACGTCTTAAAAAATACCACTTGGAATTCTTTAATACTTTCCTCGGTAAAATAACGTGTAAACAACATAACACCATTGACCTGTTTACTTACGCCGAGCCACACTATTGTAGTAATCTTTTGTGATTTTCTCACTCAACTTGAACACTAAAGTCATTGTATATAGCCGGGCTATAATAGTACATGCCTTATCTTTTAAAGCTATTGAAAAAGCTATTAAAGCAAGTTTCTTTGTAGCACGTGGGATAAAATAACGTGAAAAGTATTTTGTTAGCACCTCGTAACAGAGCGTATCATGGAAGAGGCATGGCGATTAATAAGATTAACATCAGTTAAAAGTTTAATTGTATTACTTTTGTTAAATACTTTCATACTAATAAATGAAGCTTGGAAAATGTCATTATGTTTCATAGAATATAAGGAGAAAATAAGACTGTTCGATACATGCTTACTATTAATTGAATTAAATTGAAAATATAAAAGTATTTTTTTGTTTGTAGGATTAATTATCATACCATTTCTGCTTTATGTTTATCTGTGAGTTTTTCTCTCACTTCCTGCGGCTCTGAACGTTCACTCGAACCGCAGGATTAAATATCACACGCTAAGTATGAAGAATATTAGCTTACTCATAGCGTTGCTGTAGCGAGCTTAAGATAAAATTATAGTGTGGTGTACTTTGAGCAACAATATGACATTTTTGCTTAAAACAACATTAAGTTATTTTATAAAATGTTCCTTTTATTTATTTTGAATTACATTTGGGAATAAATTATAGTTAACATTATTTACTGTGTGTTTTATCACGACACGAATTTCCGATCATACATGTAAAATAAGGGAAACTGTTAAAATATTTTCAAAAGAAATAATATTTTTAAATATATTACTTCTTTTGAAAATAAATATTTATAAAGATGTTAAAACATAGGTTGTAAGAGCATTTCGTAAAGTATGAATTGAGATTTCAATTATTGATTATTCGATTCTGAATCAAAAATATAATTCGATTATTTAAAAATAGAATCGGATAATTTAAAATATTAAATTATTTTACAAATACTAAAACGGAATTAATATAGAAAATATTTCATACCGTTTCCTGGTTTTCTTAGAAGTTTTTTTAATGATCTTAAAGAGGAGCGAAGTGAATGCACCATTCCTATAAAATTTCATTCCTCAAAGTGATTGCTCTTGCAGGCAGCTTTATTTTTTTTTATTATTTGACTCTAGATGTAACATTACTTTATATTATAATTATTAAATAAATGAGATATTATGAGGTTATACTGAATTTATACTTTACCATACATATTTAAAAAAAACAACAATATTACAGATTGTTAAATTATTATAATCATACAAACAGTCTATTTATAACATAATTTTTTTTAATGAATTTGTAATTTCACTTGGAAAGTTCACTCGGAGTATGTTTTAATTATCTTATGATAAGATTGAAACAGATTAAATCAAATTAAGTATAGAAATAGCTTTATTCAAAATAACGTGATGGTGAAGTGTAGACTAAGCCTTCACCGCCGAGCCTAAAATAAATTATGAGTATCAATTAACAAATGACTTACTAGGTAGTAGAGCTCGTCTGAGTAGCTACACAGTCTATTCTACCGCCAAGAGTAGTACTTTGTATGAATGTGTTTCGGTTTGAAGGGTGACTGAACCAGTGTAAAAACAGAAACAAGGTACATAATTTCTTAAGTTCCAAGGATGGAGGTGCATTGAAGATGTAAAGAGTAATAATACACTTATCGTCAGGTGATATCTTTGTCCACTTGCCTATCCCGGCTAAAGCCACGACTTGAGTTTAAGATTCTCAAATGTTATTCACTTCGACTTACACCTATATATATGTGAATTGTATCGAAGTTACAGAAAAGCAAGGAGTATACACAGAACCCTGTAATGAGTATAATTGCCTTCCATTTTTGTGAATGTCCCAAAGTTCCGACAAAATTGCTTCCGTAGTATAAAAAAAAAGAAATGCCTGCTATGATTTTCTAATAAGCTTCGTTAATAAAATGTTTTGTTTTATATAAAAGGAAATAATATTTCGTTGAATTAAAATTAATAACGTTGATGGAAGTAATTATGTAAGAATTGTTTTCTTGTTAAAATTTGTTTTTCTTGTCAAAACAAATTCGACCTGAAACATAAGGGATGCAGCAGTGTATCGATTAAGAGACTGTGTCAATGTAGCTACAGGAACAATGAACGAAATATTGGTATTTAATTGGTATGTGGTTCCATACATCCATATATCTTAGGAATTTGGAACATGTTGGTGATGCAAGTAGTAATTTTAAGATTTCTTACAGCTCGCTCATTAGACTCTCCACTTCGCTATAAGAAATGGGCCATATAATAAATAAATATTGGACAACATCACATACATTACTGTGATTCCAATGTAAACCATGTAAGGAATACTTAATATTTCTTACAGCGTCATTGTCTATGGGTGATGGTGACCACTTACCATCAGGTGGCCCTTATGCTCTTCCGCCAACCTATACCATAAAAAAAGCACTAGTGTTATGGAAAATCAGAAGTAACAACGGTCCACAAACACCCAGATCCAAGACAATATAGAAAACTAATGAATTTTCTACATCGACCCGCTCAGGAATCGAACCCGGGTCCCCGGAGTGGCGTAATCGGTATACACACTACTCGACCACGGAGTTCATCAAATAATATACTAATGGTATGAGTTGTTTATTCACAAAAACTGCTGTGTAAATAATTGTAGTAACTAATTTTCTTGGTTTTGTACCTACATTCGATATTCAAATTATATTAACATAACTTATGTTCATAAAACCAATTATACCGCATATTTTTTAAACGTTCATACTTTAAATCATGTTAAAGCATGTTCGGTCTATGGTTATAACTTTTAAAGCTCTACCGATTGAGGGGTGTACTTTAAAAGGAGCCTCGAGCAACTAAAAGCTTTTCCGAGGTTGTATTGAACTATTGACAAACCACTTGATGTCGAAGGAAGCGTTTACTTTGGTAAGATGTCAAGTAAAACGCACACCGAGAACATTCTTTTGTAGGTAATTCGTTCACTATCAGGCTATATATAGTTTTTACTTTACTGGTAAAATTATTATAATTCAATTCTTATAAATTAAATTCATTATTATTTTTGGAAAGAACAGTTTCATATACAAATAACTTTACAAAGATTTTGGTAGCATAGATTTATAATTGTCCAGGTAGATTTGATGAGTAGAGTTTATTTTTATAGTTCAGTTGTAAATTATTTTTTGCCAAATCAATACATAAAATAATATTTGCTGTGAAATATATTCTTTATCCTATAATTAAACTATTTGTGTATAACAAGTGAGATTGTTTATGACTTACCAAAATATTATTTTTTTATGGTATAGGTTGGCGGACGAGTATACGGGCCTCCTGATGGTAAGTGGTCACCATCACCCATAGACAATGGAGCTGTAAGAAATATTAACTATTCCTTACATCATCAATGTGCCACCAACCTTGGGAACTAAGATGTTATGTCCCTCGTGCCTGTAGTTACACTGGCTCACTCACCCTTCAAACCGGAACACAACAATACTGAGTACTGTTGCTTGGAGGTAGAATAACTGATGGGTGGGTGGTACCTACCCAGACGAGCTTGCACAAGGCCCTACCACCAAGAAATTCAAAAGACAAAATATAATAAGTTGATGCTGTGATATAGTAAATATTACACAGATATACTCGCTTGGATGATATTGATCGCAATACATTAAAACCTACAGCTAAATATGAATGAATTACTTCTTTCTGTTGTCGTTGTGTTCAGTGAAAATGCAGGCTTAAAAGTATCTTATTACAAAATGTCCGTACAGCTACAAGACAAAAGTGCAACCTTTATCTGTTTTAGATATTCGATAAATTTAAACAAACCTTTGAATTTGTTACGTTAAAGCTTTGACGCTTGAATTTTCAGCTTGAGTAAATAAAATAAAATTGTTTTGTTTAAAATAACACAAAGGACAATCTATATTTCTTGTAAGCACTTAATACAAGGAGGATATATCGATCGGATTTTTTTATCGTAACTGCAAATATTTGAATATTTTGGAATTGTTGCAATTAATTTTGCTTGATAATCTGTATGTTTGTAATTACTAGTATAGTAGTATTATTTAACCAAGGAGGATATATGAATATGGTTTAGTTCATAGTTCGCTTAACTTGTGTTAAATAATTATGATAATTTATTACATGTTTTTTGTGTTGGTGAATTTAAAAAAGTAGTGTTCCTACTTTCTGGCGTCGTATCCAAATTGATGTCAAGTTTTTCAAGTACACGTAAAAGTTCAAGTATGGTGTACTTGTAATTAAAATACGAATTTCTTGCTTACCTCACAAAAGAAAGTGTTACACAATTCATGTTGTGCATTTAAATTATATATTTCACATTGCTTAATTTGAAATAAAGTGTGAAAATAATTTGTTTAGACATTATGTACGAGTAATTAATAATTATTTATCAACTTTCTCAAATCGTACCTAGAATACATTTATGAATGAGATCACTATATTAAGTGTGAACCCTTGTAGCAAAAGGTCATAATACAACCAAAAAAATGAAAATGAACATAATAACTCAAAAATATTTAGTCAATTACTACTACTTACTCATAGGTATATTCCAAAAAAAGTTTGTTCGTGATAATTAAGGTTTTATACGAAGGTTATAATATATTTAACTTAGTGCTTTTATAAAGATATTATATAACAATCCCAAACAAATACCTATTATATTTATTTATAGTTAATATTATTGCGCACGAGCACAATGCATCTTAGTTAAATATACAATAAGTAACAGACACACAAAGGCCGTCTTATCGCTACAGCGATCTCTTCCTGGCAACCATTGTGACAGAAACTTAACTATAAGAATTAAAAATGTAGAGTAGTGTAAGTTCAGACATTTACTAAATACCAAACTAAGCAAACATAGCATACAGTACCTATTTTTGATTCATATTTTTATATATTTAAGGACTTAATTTTAATAATTATTGCCACAGATTCTATCATAAGTGCTTAATTCTTAATAAAATATAGAGATTAAATCTACAAGTTTTATTAAAATATTCAGATTATCGAATCGTTAAATATATATGCATATATTTATAGTATTTTATTATTTGTAACTACACTAATTTACTTATTTAGATGCAATAATCCATCCAAATCATTCACCGTGAGTAATTTATACAATAAATCTATAACCTAAAATGTTTATGCAGATGTTTTTCGCGTTTCAAACTATTACATAACATTTTCTCCAAATACACTCCTTGCACGTGATGCACTGAGAAGGATTTGTCATGCTTTAAAGCGCTCCATCGTATTGATAAGAGTATTAGCGGCGTGGGAAATAAAATCATCTGTGCAAGTGCAACTAATGCGATTTACGAATAAATTTGAGAGACAATAAAGTATTTTTGCTTTTATATAAAGTTCTAAATTTAAAAAATTATCGTTCTACATCACGGACAAAATGTTTTAAAGCATGTACTGATACTATACGGTGACTGTTTTATAATGTTTTCTTTTGTTATTTTAACTGTTATTGTTGATATTACTAAGAGTAACTCACTTTTATTTCAGTCGAGAAGTTTACAATAGAACGCATTGTTGCTTCACTTGTGGAGTTTTTCAACCAGATTGTTAAACCCGACCAATATTACAAGTGTTCAGTAAATTCAATGAATGTGTATTTTTTTTTTGCTGATTTTCTGCGTTATTATCTGAATTTCTATTCATGCATAGCACGTTTATACGTTTGGCTCGGATTAAAGGTGGCCGATTTTATTGCTCACAAAAGCGCTTCCCATTCCGGCCTCGAACTGTGACTTAAGGAAAAGATCCCTCTATCTTCAAAGGCTGCTATTTGAATTGCTAATGGCTGATAACTATGGCTATTTGAGTTTTGTCCCCCCGAGAAACTTTATCTTTCGCCCTTTATTTACTTCTTATGTTACGAATTAGAGAATCTGTAAAAGTTGAAACAAGTAAACACAGAAATATTATCAAAAGTATAGGATTTGTTTTCTCATTTTTTTTCTGTATAAAAAAACATTCATTTCTTGTTATTGTAATTCTTAATTTCTAAATGTCATATATGCTATGTATCTGATATAGCAAAATATAAAATACTCACACTAACACTCCGTAGTTTAAGCCCCCTTATAAGACACTGCTCCTTCAAAGTTTGTCATGATCATCATAAGAACGATATAAAAGTAGTAACGGATGTAGTATAATAGCAGTAAGGTCATATGATATTTTATATATAATATTATTTTCATTAATCATGTTTTGATTTATTTCCAAAAGAGCGTAATCATTTTCTTTCAGCCTTAAAAAGTCGGTCTGTGTTTTTATTTACGTCTATCTTAATTTAACTTATCTACATATCTTCATACCTAGTAGTATAATCTATTAATTAACACATTTCTATTGCTCGTTTTACATTCTTCATAAGCGTTCCCTAACTACCCTGCAGACTTTTATAAATCATGCATTCGTAAAGTAAATAGTTAATTCATAAAATTGACGAGCATAATTTTCCGAGTGACGCAAAACAGAATTGGAACGGAACCGGTTGGTCTCTTTTTACGGTAAATTGAACTAAAAGGCTTTCAGAAGCAGACGGTACCGGATGTGGCCGACGCCGGTTTTCCGGCTTTAGAAGCACCGGCTTTACATGCAGTTTTTTCTCTGGCGTTCTCTTATTTATGGGTCGTTGTATTCATTGAGGGTAATTTTCATTTCGAAATTTATAAAAAGGTTCGTTTAAAAATTTCGTTTAAGTCCTTTCAACCGATTTAATAGCAATTAGATGGGAATTTTAAAGTGGAAAAACATTTTTTTATTTATTTATATAAGGCTTAATATGATTTTTATGATTAAAGACTAGTCATGCCATATTATATATTTTTTTTGTGCTAGTAATTATTATTTATTGACTAACTCATTTCATGTTATTACAAAATACACATTTATAAAAAATGTCAAAACTTAAGACTTCTAAGTATGACTTATATCTAACATTCCAACATTCGGCTTGATAGTAATATCGATTGAAACAAATTAAAAATTTCGGTCGTTAAATTATTAAGCTTTCATTAAATTAAAAAAAAATTGCTATTAGATGTAATTGCCCCTGAAGGAGTCAATTTGGAAATTGATAGCGTCGTTGAACCAGAATCAACCACGCTGATTACTTCCTAACGCTAATGGTCCATTTGCGTTAATATAAGTGTCCAATTTCATAATAATTATCCCATAAAAAATGATACTTTCGCTTCTATCAAAAGCAATGTACATATTAACTACTACGACGAATTGCGCTAATGACTGCACTAGTAGGCATTTGACACTTGAACGATAACGAGTTAATATACCAATACGTGAATTTAGTGTTTTTAAAGTAACTTTTAACGCGTTAAAACTCTTTGATGCGTTGAAAAACCCGGCCAAGCGTTCAAATCGCTTTCAATTTAGTAGTTAATGGAACAAAATCGGCATGCGTGAACGCGTTAACCAATATTAAACGTAATTGGTATTTCATATTTAAATTAAATAATACTAGTTACCACCCCCTTCACCCGGGGGGTGTTCTGATGATAACTGTATAACTTCTACACGTTGACACTTGTGATCAATATATCATGCTGAGGGAATGAGTAGCTAAGACGAAAAAGTCTATGAAACCAATAAACTCACTTATATTGTTTTTCTGTAGGTATTGTAATTTTAATTGTATATTTTTTTGCTATCGACTCCAAAACCGGAGGAGATTCTCTATTCGCCGCTTTTTTTTTAAATGTATTAACAATAATATTTCTACAAAAAAATCATCTTTATAACCATTTACATGGTTAAACTATGACAAAAGCTTATAATAACATAGTTTATTACATATAAGTATTTAATAACATAGTCATCAAACGAAACACAGATCAAGTACTGGCTATCCTAGCTAGGCTAATTCCAATAACCTGAGTTAAGGAGAATCCAAAAATAATATTTAAAATTTTATTTTCAGAGGTAAAATTCACATTTATTTTTTAGATTCATAATTTTATCAGAAAATATTTTTATAAACCTCACTCGTAGTTAAGCCTTGGATATTAATGGTTTCCACATTTGAAAGATAAAATCAAATTTAAATTCACCATCGAGAGATTTAAAAATTAATACGAATAGCTTTATTTATATTTTATGCACATAATATTTAAAAAAAGATATATGTGATCAGCTCTACAGTGCCTTTTCGATAAATTTACTAAAGCTACAGCTATAACGGTACTTGTGCACTTAAGTCATTTGGTATTTATTTATTTATTTATTTAATAAGTACACTAACAATATACATATTAATTGATGGCTTACACAACATCCAAAAAAAGAAAAACAACTTCTGATATGTACATCGATTACAAGTGTACATAACATTCATAGTGTATCGTGTCAACATATTTGTTTAAAGTTGAAAATAAAACATATTATACAATTTAAAAAAAAAATGACCTATTCTATCGTCGTTTATAAACATAATAACTATAACTAAATAATATAACAGAAAAAAAAGAAAAAAAACAGGAATGTAACGCACTATTTAGCTAACAAAAAGTAATCCATGAGCTTTTTTTTAAAAGTAATGAAGCTATCATGAAAGATGTCAATGCCATGTATAACTTTTGTCAATTCATTATGTCGAGCACATATGCGCACTATCGGAGCCAGTTTTCCAAGACGAGTTTTCGTGATAGGAATCTATCTCAAGAATTTTGAGTCCGTCCAATATAATTCTTTAATTGTAAATGTTTCTATCATTTAGCTGCAAATATCCCACTGCTGAGCTATGACTTCCCTATTGACGATAAGCTTTAGAGGTTTCTCCACCATATTGCTCCAAAGTGGGCTGATGGATACGTGTTAGATTATCAACCGCTCCTGAAGATATACTCGCGATGTTTTTCTTAATCGCCGTGTGCGAGATAAATTATAAACACAAATGAAACAAATGAAAAACATTGGTATGAATTTGGAATCACCGATTGAGTTAATTGCGATCTACAATATAATATATTATATATAGGAACTTTACAAAATTGCTAGCTAATCAATGTGCTATATTATTGTTGTTTTAAATTTTCGCGATTATTACACATTTAAATAAAACTAGTTATTACGGATTTTAATCGCGTATATTAATTATTTTGGACATCCCGACGTTTCGAGCACTTTACAGCGTTTGTGGAACGCTTTAAATGCTATATTATTTCTATACGCTATTAAGGACAGTTTTAAAAAAAACTATTATGTCATTTATATTAATAAGAATACTCACGATAGGAATAAAATAGTATGTAACTCGAAGTTTAACTCGAATATTTACATAAAAAAATACACGACAAAATAAAACTCACTAAACGTATCGGAAGTGAGTTAATGAATTTTATTTCCACCGTTAAAATGAGTTTAACTTAATAATACTAATATTCTTTAAATTAAACATAGCTAATGATTAAATACGTATCGTATAATAGAAATCTTTTCAACAATGTAAATGTTGACCTAAGGTGTTAAAGCTATAAAATATTGGACACTAAAACCGTCGAAGCACTTAAAGATAATGTATTATCCATAAGCTAGAAAAATGGAAGCATTCACGTACTATGGTGATGCTGCAAGTTCTCGAACGATTTATCACAAGCCGTAGTCCAACTCGCGCTTCAGAATTAGGAAGCAACGACAAAGACAGGAATTTCTAATTAAACGTATTGTGGTCGATTGTATCGCGAGGAATTTTAATAAAATTTACAAATCTGTACTTTACTTAAATATATATTTGCACTATTTTATAATGATTATTACTATTTTATAATGATTATTACTTATGATCATTTTAAAATAGTGCAAATAATATGTATTTAGACTCGTATATATTTGGGGTTTTAATTGTTACGAGTACTTTCCTTTAGTTATTTCTAATATGATTTTATTTTCTTAAATTTTATTTTACTGTAAATGTACCAAATGGTCGTAACCGATAATATTAATTATTAATTTTGAATGTACACAGGTAACATTGGCACATTTTGACAGAGTAATAAAAAATACTGGGTACCTGTGTAATTTTTTGTTTTCATCCAAATATGGATACATTTTTAATATATTTTTTAATCATTATAAATATTTTTAAATTATTATTAATCTCGTATTTTTGGATCTATTTTATGACACGTGCTTATTACATTCGTTTCAAATGTATTTTATGAATGCATAAGTTTTGGTATTTCTTTATCGTTATTGTTCTCCCTAAAGTTTAAGTTGTCAGCGGTGATAGAAAACCGAGGAGATGACAAGAACAAACATATACAGGGTTTCAAGTTTACAAGACTACCATGATCCTGAAGCATCATCTGCCTACAATTCATTCAGTGAAGTCACTTTAGTCGTTTATTGCCGCGGTCACCGATAATTCCTGCTGACGTCACCCTCGTTCAGTATATTGAGCCAGCAGATTCCATATCGAAGTGGTAGATCACGACTATGTACATTAGTTACATACTAAGATTAAATAAAACGGGGCTTATACCTACGAACGTTGCATTTAATTAGTATTTTATATTTGATTAAATATTTTATTTAACATAGCCTTTGAATACTATTACAATGTTACAATGTATAATAACTAGTGAGTAATTTACATACTAGTGAGTATGTAAAATATAGTTCTGAATAGTTTGCTATGTATTATAATTTTCTATTACTTTCATTCTATCTATAGTTCAGTATTATCTGTTAAGAAAACAACGTAATCTATATGGAACTATTACTTAGAACATAACATAACAATTCTCGTAAAAATATATGAGAGTTCGATGGGCGTAAACACAGCTACATCTGGCGCAAAGCTTCACCTAAAATCGTTGTTTCAAATGTTTGAAAATTCGTTGGAGTTCCACTGTGGAGCTATTTGCGTCACTTTTTATAGTTTACGATAGTGCCAAACTTAGATTAGAGATGCCTCTTTAAAGTTTATGCTCAGTACTAGGGATAATGCCGCATCCTGTAGCGTTTGGCACATATCCAGTCAACGAAAATCGACCTCTTTATGAAGACAGGAAAATGTGTTTATGGCGTTCAAACATCACTGATTCTGTTATATATCTACAGAATGTGTTGTGCAATACGAATGTTTTGGCAAATAGGATTAGTCCGGTCGAAGCGATAATTCAAAAATTCTCGCAATGGCTACACTAATTTTGAAATATGGTGCTAGAGTTAATAATTGCTGAATTATAAGTGAGTAGATTGTAATATGGTTTCGACGTTTCAAGCCGCTTTCAGGAATTGATTTACATTGTGAACGTTACGGCTTGTTTTCAATCGTCGATACTATTACTAACGTGCAGATTTAGGTGATTTATCTCCGCGAACCCAGTATCGATTACGATTGTTCTGTCTGATTTTGCAACTGGTAGTTCTACATTGCATACAATCTTTTTAATACTTAACCTGCTCGTTGATAATAAAAATAAAATGTATTATATGGATATATTACGTTTAGAATTTATAGAAAAACACTTTCCGATATTTAATTTTTTTTTTAAATATTTTATAGGTCTCAGTAATCTTTACTTCTAAACTAATATTATAAATGTGAAAGTAACTCTGCCTGTCTATCAGTTTCTCTGTCACAACCAAACCACTGAACTGAATTTGATGAAATTTGGTACGAACAATTAGTAATTTATAAACAACATTAAAATAATATCAATTAAAATCTCTATATTGTTAATTTAATACAAAACAATATAACAGGATCCGACGTTATTACAAAAGAATTGTTATCGAGAATTTTGCGGCGCGCAAGTCACGATTGTATAATTTAGAATCGTCTCGCCGCCCCCACTGCTGTTCTCTGGGAACGTGACCCGCGTTATAATTCGTAATATGTGCTCAGACATTTAACAACACATGCATAAAACTGTCATTGGCTACTTTCGAATATCAGGAAAAATAATTGTGAAAATTGATTGTTCGCATAGATTGAATACTGAATGTTTTGTCGACCCTCCTCGGTAGAATTTACATTCTGAAATGGTAGTAGTTATAAATTCATCAAAGTGCTCGCCGGAGCCTACTTTAATGAAGTAAACGTTGATTGATTTTTATAATTGATTCAATATTCTCTTTTTATGTAAAACTAGCGACCCGCCCCAGCTTCGCACGGTTGCAATACTGATACTAAATATACTTACAAAATTTGTTTTTTTACGATATCACATTAGAAAATTCTAAAATTATCAGAGTTTATTTACTAAATTGTTAATGTATTTTATACAAAAACCTTCCTTTCAAATCACTATCTAATAAAAAAAAACCACATCAAAATCCGGTGCGTAGTTTTAAAGATTTTAACATACATAGGGACATGGGAACAGAAAAAGCGACTTTGTTTAATACTATGTGGTGATAACTTCAAAAATGTTATGTTTTAACTACTTTATGTTTGGCTTGACTGAAAAATGAAATAAAAAAACACATCAGAAGCAATATGTATTATCTACTTAGATATATACGAGTACTTACGTCAATGTTAACGATGAATATTAATATAGGCTTCTAAATATATCTTCCAACAATCTCTCCATGTTTGTAACTGTTTTTAGTAATGATGACATCGAAACTTTGCAACATCAGAGGTTTTGAAGGTTTTTTAAACTTAATTATACGCGGGTGAAGTTACGAGGTCAGCTAAACAGTTCAGATATATTGTTGTGCCATATACGTTATTTATTTTATTTACATGTTATGAATATTATTATAATATCTTTAATAATAAATTATTATTTTTCAATTATAAATTTCATTCTAACAAAATGTTGCCTATAATTTTACTAATATATTTTTTAATATTAATAATTAAAATAGAAAAAGGTAAACAAAAATTACTTTTGCTTCTTTGTAAGAGTTAAATTATTTAAATAATAAAAAAAAACCCTAAGTAAAGTAAATGTGAAATCTATTTATAAGATATAATAAGTAGTTCCCTTGAAATGTTTTGCCTCTTTTATAACAAGTAAGTTAATTGTTGAGCCTCAGCAAAGAGCGGCTTCGGAGAACCGGACATCCGGGCTTGAGATTGCAGCAAAAGTGGCCGCCAGCCGGCCATGTGGAGAGATTCAACTTAGAGGGATTTCTATTTAGGATTACGGACTTATAGCCTCAAAGGCTGTTTTTAATTTAATTTTAAAATAACTTGTACTTTTTTATGAGTCAGTTAACTGGATTTCCTTTACTGAATTAATATTGCAAGTTCATTTCAGCTTGTTAGCTCTTTGAGATAAAATGGAGAATAGAAAACTTATTAAAAAAATTATGATCTTTTAAAGTAAATCAATATTTGATAAAAAAAATTTGAATACAAAATATTTATTAGATTGTTTTTTTAGTATTATAATGTAATTCAGAATGTCTAAAATAAATATCCGTATTTGTTTTTCACATAAACGTTGTGATAAAAGTGCATCTCATATCTCTACTGGAAGATCGACCATTTTACGATACTATCAAAACATTGCGCTGATTATCCCATGACTTAGTATGTTGCAATGAGAAAATAAATGCTCAAGGAATTATTTAATTTTAAAAAATATTACCAGCATCAAAAATTGGATCATAGGTGTAATTGGTTTCGTTTTAATAAATATACTTTTAATACATCGATTCTGATGGCCCAGTGATAGAACGCGTGCATCTTAACCGATGATTGCGGGTTCAAATTCAGACAAGCACCACTACACATATGTAATTAATTTATTTTTATTATTCATCTCGAGCTCGGCGGTGAAGGAAAACATCGTAAGGAAACCTGCATGTGTCTAATTTTATCAAAATTCTGCCACGTGTGCATTCCACCAACCCGCATTGGAACAGTCTGGTGGAATATGTTCCAAACCCTCTCCTTAATGGAAGAGGAGGCTTTATCTCAGCAGTGGGAAATATACGGGCTGTTACTATACTTTACTTTACATCAATTCAGCGTTTTCTGCGGTAATTTGTCCTTTGTAAGTATAAGACGAATAATTGTGCATCTGTACAACTGTTGTAAAAAATTATGAGTATTGTTTGTATTAATAAATTAATTCAAGACTTGTTAGTGGCTAAAACTTTGGTTAAAAAGTCAAGGGTTTAAATCGAGATAAGTTCTGCTGAATATAGTGTTTGGATTTTAGGACATCAATTTTAAATATGCAGGAATGTTTTACGAGAAATATGTCATTCATTGATGATTTACAGTTAATTATTTTCAAATATTTGAAATACAAAGTTATTTCGATTGAATTCAAATTTAATATGTGCTGCCTGAAAGTGATCAAGTATTAGCTAATTAGTGAAATCCAAGAGGAAGATAGGAAAAATAAATAAAGAAAAATATTAAAATTAAAAAGCGATAAACAGTTATAGCTTTTCAACATTTTATATTTGCAGTTAAAACATAAATTACGAAGGCGTCGAACGGGGAATAAATATTAAAGCTATTTAACGCATGGCTCACAAAAACCACACATTATACGCTTATCGTTTAATCGTGTCTATAATATTAAATGGTCGTGCAATATTTTACAATTTACTTCTTTTCAAGGAATAAAATATCTAAAACGCTCTAACGATTTATTATCCTCCAGAAACAGGATATTGTTTTGAGATAAACATCTATTGACGTTTTATTGTCTTCAAAGGCACTACTTTGAAGATTATGAAGTATGTGTTTTAAGGCTAATATTGACCAAGTTACGCTTCGCAAAGCAGGGACTTTGCTTCCACGCTAAAGTTAATTAATTCGAAGTCACAACAAGGTTTTTTAATGAAGATGTTTTACTTTGATGTTAAGATTTTATCCTTAACATATCGTTGTAGCTAGTTACTAAAGAGGACGTATTTAAATATTTTAAATAACGGTTAAAAGTCTTACATTATTAATTCAATTTAATTATTTAAAACTAAGTTACTGTGGATATATCTGACGACATTGGAGACGAGATCCTGGGTTCACACGCAAGCTAGGCTAATAATAAAGTATTTTTTTATTAACAAATCTTCAATACAACAAAAACAACAACAATCTTCAATAGTAGCCAAAAATTTAGGAGTTAATAAAATATTATTATTGCATATGTGCTCTGGCCGTTTCTGATTTTCCATCCATGATTATGATAATGAAGAAATAAAGAGAGTACATATCGTATAGTTGAGTATATACAAATATATTTAAACAAGTTTAGTAGTAAATAGAGAAGAACGAAACGGTCAGTGCTATCACTTATAGTATTGCGAGACACGAAGCAAGATTGTGATTGGATAATTTGGCATCGCCTCGCTGCCAGACTGCTGTACCCAAACGTGACTTGTATTGCAATTTACAAAAGGACAAACGTTCATATATCTAGTTTTACTGCTACACATGCTATTATCAATAGTAAGCGCACATAGAATAGGAAAGTTATTTGATATAGAAGAGTGACTGCTGTTACAAGATGTGATTACGTTCGTAGGCGAGTTTTTTTGAACGAAATTTACATTACAATGATTTCTTTTTATTTCAATTGGAGGGTTTACTGCATTGCGGATACGTATGTGACATCCAATTCTATTTCATCTAACATGCTACGTCATCATATTTAATAGTATAAAACTAAGTCGCTTACCGCTGTTTGTCCCTATGTATGCAATATAGATCTTTATAATGACGCAGCGGATTTTAATGCGGTATTTTTATAATAGATAAAGTTTTTCGAGAGGAAATTTTTTCGATATAATACATGGAGAATATAGTAAAGAAACACAGATCATTTTAGAAGTTTCTAATTATAAATATGTAATAAACAAACGTTTTTTACATATTTCAACTATCATAATAAAAAAATTGAATAGCTTTTACAGTTATATGATAATTAAGACAATATCAATACGTCTAACGTAAGTTTAGCGTAAATAATATTAGGTATAATTCAAACAACTGAATAGTTTGATCAAAGCTCCAGTAACAATGAGTACAACTTCGGTATAGAAAGGTACTATCAAGCATAAGTTGGGTACAAATTAAGGGATACCTGTGTATTATTTCCAACACAGAATGTGTTGTGTAAGGTTTCATGTTTATGAATATTACATGAGTTCATACAAGGCCCAGTGGTTAGAACATGTACATCTTTATGGTGGGTTGAAACCCAGACAAGCACCACATAATATTAATGTTATTAATTTGTGTTTATAATATGACATTGTTGCAATAGGTTTTATGACGTCTTGAAGAAGACATGTGCGAGAATTTAGCTGTAGCGACGACAATACGTTGCCACTGTGATGTGAATCGAGACTTCCCATATTTAGAAGTAGACGGTAAAGCGGAATCGTGAAAGGTCCGATCGTTCTGAGTGATGAAGACGAAGGCGGAACAGCCCCGACACCCAGGGCTTAAAACAAACAGCCGCCCTGGAGATGTGAATGCATCACAAAATTTTATTTAATATTGCCCGAGGAACCCGTAGTTATAGTGGTCACAGTAGCCTCTGAGGTGAGGCCTGCCAATCCACAAGCAGGTACAGGAGGCCCCTACGTATATGTCATATCAACCTATTTCTGCACCCTCTTAAATTCGTCAAAAATATGGCCATCACAGTAGTTTTACAGCGTAAAAAGCTTTTCTGAATGTATCCCAAGCCGTAATAAAAAAAGAGTTATAAATTAACATTATCAACTTGTATTTCACATAAATATGTATATTGTTGTGTGACAAAGCGACTATTTTGACATTTCCGAGTAAGATTAGTAATTACATAGAGAGGCAGGTAGTGCGACCACTGCGGTCATAATTTAAATGCACGACCGACAGCGTCATGCAAATTATGAAGTATATGCCCCAGGGCTCACAATGGACGAATAATAACTAAGTAGCGTAAAATATGGACGCTGTTTCTATCAGTACTCGAAGAGGGATTAATTCTCAATCTCAAAGTTACAGCTTATGTATTATTCATATATAATCCCAGATTATGTCAGAAGCTATTCAGTTTTGCGAAAAGTTACAGTGAGAAGTTCGCTTAATGCCTCTAGCTTCTAGTTGCACTTGTTGTAGGTTAATGCACTATTTAAGGCAATTTTAAGGTCAAATTTTTGTAGAAATATACGCTCTAATAAATAATTTTACTGATATACCAAAAGGGACATTTTTACATATTAATATAGAATTTTTATACATTTTATGACAAGATATTCTGGGTCATCTATTTCAAATCTAATAAAGCTGAGACGTCAGTTGAGACTTTTACTCACGAAATTAGATTTTCTTGCATGTGGAAATTTATTTTCTTTATAGTGAGAATGTTTATAGTTTTGAATCCTTACATAATACAAAACAAAGTCGCATTCGGCTGTCTGTTCCTCTGTTTACTTGTTTTGGATTACACAATTGATTTTGATGCGGTTTTTTTAATAGATAGAGTCACTCGAAAGGAAGTTTTTGTGTATAATATATAGACAATATAGTAAACAAACACTTATGATTTTAGAAGGTTGTAATGTGATGTCGTAATTAAACAAATTCTGTAGTGTATTTAGTATCAGTATTACACCCGTGCGAAGCCGTGGTGTCGCTTGCTATTTCAATAAATTATTTTTATTTAATCATAATCATAAAAAGCTTACATCTATTTACTAGAGAGCATAAATTTATTCTAAGTCGAGTTACTCAGCCGGCTGGGGTGACTAGCCTTTTATTTTCCAACCGCCCCCAGTCATTTTTCATGTGTCGTCACTACTCTAGACGTCGTCATATTTGGAATTTAAATTCGAAATTTAAATATTTTTAAGTAGGATATAATGTTACATTGTTCATTTATTTCTTTGTGTTCGAAACAATTGCAATAACTAACGATGAAACAAAAGAATGGTTCGGTCGGAAACTATCAACAGCGATGCGGCACGAGGGACGCGATCAGACAATTTAGAATCGCCTCACCACCCGACTGCTGTTCTCCGAAAACGTGACTTGTATTGCAATACATGTATATACTTACACGTTTCTACAACAACGCATTCAAGTGTCATTCGAAGAGGTCTTGCAAGGAAATCATTGGGAGAGCGAGCATTGTTAGAAGACAAAGGTTGAAGAGTTTATTCATTATTCCTTACAAGACTGTATACTAAATACAAGCGATGAAATAATTCAGGTTGTTGTTCTTGTAGGATACCTAAATTTAATCGTTATTCATGTGACTGATAATCTCATTTCCATATCGTAAACACACAAAACTTATTGGTATATTTCAAGTAATATTGTATCGTAAACTCATTGGTTTATATTTCTAGACATATTATCTTAGTCCACTGGCTAAAGGCTTTTTTCTTAGTACAAATCTCAGCTCTTATTCCATTTCCGTTTCTTTCTGTGGATTTATACGCACATGTACATACGCCACCAATCCTTAGAATTGAGATGTTATGATAGACACAAGGGATTGTGTCTGGATTACTCACAATTTACCAATTAATATTTTTATATAAGTATAACAAATTAAAGTATGCCTGACAGTACTGTATGTTTTTACACTTTTTAACTGACATATTCCAGATATTAAATAAACACGGTGTGATGTCGTAAAATCAATTTTCATAATGAAGTTAAAGTGCGAAGGGATGGCGCCCACTGCTACGTTAAAATAAATTGAAAGTCATTACTCTATATAGTTCTATCTAATATACATTTAACGATTCCAGTATCTTGAAAAAAACCAGTAGTACTATTAAGTAAAAGAAATTATTCTTTTCAACATTAATATGTAGTAAAATGTATATTAATGTTAAAAGAATTAATTTGAAAGAAAATTATTTATCTATACTCCTAACGAAAGCCCAAAGGCGAGTAGTTAGATGAGATGATTCTATTTCTTTTTCATCTATTAAAAAATACAATCAATTTTCATTGTTATTTTTGTTACATCTCATTACTGAATATTAAATCAAGTTTTTTTTTTCGTTAATTCAAAATGAAGGCGATTGTTCTGCTATAACAAAGAAAGTCCTTCAGTACCGGATGCCGAGCCTTGAAATCGCCGTAAAAACAGGTCAACGAGGGATAAGTAAAGGTGCTAGAAATAATTATGTTTTCTGTGATGTGTCAAAGTGTCGTGGATAAAATGTTTTAAAATTGATTACAAAATCCTTATTATTAATTAAACTTTGCCCATTTAACTGTCCATCAATCCCTTATTTTTTAATATAGCATGTTAAATTTAAGACAATAATTTTGGGTTGGTTGGTAAATTATTTAATGTAACATAAATGTCACGTGCGTTCAATAAGAGACCTATCTCTTTTAAAAGAAGCACCTAATCTATTTACGTAAAGATGAAAATCTAATCTTATATAATAAACAAATCAAATCAAAATAAACTTTTTTAAGTAGCCTCTTACAAGCAGTTTTCTTACAGCGTCATTGTCTATGGGTGATGGTGACCACTTACCATCAGGTGGCCCATATGCTCGTCCGCCAACCTATTCCAAAAAAAAGCAATTTACATAATTATGTACGTAATATATCCTTCCTCGAAGTATATATCAATTGCTTCTCTGAAGAGACACGGCTCGTAAATAAGGTACACAAATATTTAATAAGGTTTATCAATGCCTCTTATGGGACTCGTTAGATCCTGATTTATAAATGAAAATTCCTAATTTACTAGATACGCATCCCGTTGTTAATAGCTTAGGCTGTTTTGCGGTAGACCACAAAACTAAAATTCTGCATTTAGTTGAACAGTCTAAAAGAGATTGCATTCGATTCGAATAGATTTTAAAAATACACATTTCAGTAGAACCTTTTTTCAACATAAAATAAATTTTCTGTATGGAAAACCTATTTACTAACAACATTTTGGAATGTTGCCCATACATAAAAAGGTCAACTTGAAAATTTCGTTCATGAGCTAACACCGAGAAAAAGTAAGTTTCAAGGGGAATAATAATGGCTGTTCTTGAAAAACGGCTATAATTTTAATCAAATCCAATTAAAACTTTTCGTAATAATTCTCTCTTGTATATCTCATTTCCCTATTTAAATCTTTTAATTATGTAAAAGTTGAAGCTTATTATTCATTCTAGATTAGTTTAGATATAATCGTAACCACTAGAAATAAAAGTTTGATTGTACGTTGATGTACTCCTGAATAATTTTGGTCACAGTTGTCATTCTCAATGAATTTTAAGATTTGCGGAGGATTTATTAGTATATATCTCAAGTATATACATAGATACAAGAGCATTAATGGGACGGCAAATCCAATACGACAGGAAAAAGTTCTGGCGCAGATCCCACGGATTTTGAGACTCCTAGCTGCTGCTAAAAAATTCAGCAAAAAATCCCTTTAACTTTTTACTGGCTGAAAAGGGATCGAAGTCAAGAGCTCAGGATTATAAGTTAACCGCTTGATCAACAAGGTAATTTATATATAGTATTTATAATTTATTACAGTAAATAAGTACGCAAACACAATGTTTTATTATATGTATGCTTGTATACGTATGTTTCGTTGTTGGCATTACAGCGCATAAATGTAACAGAATATTGCACAGAATTGGTGACGTCATCACGTCTCGTGGATTCATATCATACTTATTGGTCATTATGTCAGATATTCACATATATTGTTTTACATACAATATCAATATTCTATAGGTCTCCAGCAGAGTGTTCTACGACTGTATAGGCCACTAAGACAAACAGCTATTATAAACTCTAAAAAAAAATATGTTCTAAGACTTATAATATTAGTCAAACTCCAGGTCAGGCTTTTTAATAATCATTGATGAGCCTAATTAGTATTAGGGTTGCCTGAAATGTCACCGTGTCCGTAATCGCTCATAATCGAATATACCTTTAATTATATAAATCGAATATATCTTTATATTTTCTGTAAAATCATCGACGAAAGAAAAATATGCGTATATTTATTACATAAAAACATGTTTACTTTCGAATATGAAATAAAAGCTATTGAAAAGATAACAGTGTATCGATTTCGCATTTGTATACATACACCGGGCAGAGTTATAAAAATTTACGAGGATTCATTGAGCGTAAATGCACGTTCCCTGAATAGTCGTTGCTTAATATTGTTAAAAAGTATTTCAAGTTTCAATAACACTATTAGGTTTTTATTTAAATTTTAAGTATACATTGTTAAAAAAATATCTTGACAAAATAACAAAGACTAAAAAAATGTATAGAAATTGATTAATTGATTTTAATTTTTGTTGCATTATGATTTAGAAGATACATGCTGTTTGCGTTCTACGCGGTTATTTTACTATTATAATATTTTTATTGTTTACAATGGATATGTCGACGATATAAATAAATAGATTCCATGCTGAATACCTCAGATATATAATAGTATATTTTCATGTGAATATTCTTATTAATGTTGATTATTAGGTATCGCATTTAAAAATAAAAGGGCGGGGCAGTTGGTTCTCTTCATGTAGGCACAAACTTGGATAGGCTATTTAACTTGCTTGGAGAGCTTTATGCAAACCTATATGGGCACCTTACACTCATCAGATATTCCAAACAACAATACTCAGTATTGTTGTGTTTCTGTTGGAGAGTATTGAAGTCACTGTAACTGCAGGAACAAGCGACAAAATGTCTCAATTTACAAGGTAAGTGGTGCATTGATACTAGGAGGGATAATTAATATTTCTTACAATGCCAATGGATCCCCATAGAGAGACATGCGCCGTCAGAGATGGCATATACCTTACTATCGAAAAAGGACTCCTAATCAAAACATGTATTAATTAAAGAGAACATTTCCAATTATAATTCAAAAATAGTTTCAATTGCGTGTCGTAGATTCTCATTAAATGGGACAATTGTGAACAATATATTATAATTAGAACGTAGCTGTGTTCAAACATGGTTGAATTGAGACTAAATTGCATTCTATCGGCACTGTTGTTTAGTTATGCATTGACAATTGTATTTGCATTCCAAATGATTAATACATCAATTGGTTCGAACACTAGTGCTAATTATAATACAATTTTTATATTAGCAACAAATTGATCAATATTTCATTCTAGTGACTATCTGAAATTTATATGTAGTAGTATAAACATTTCAGTATTTCAATTGATAAATTATATAGAGAGAATTAAATGGTAGAAGCGTTAAAATATCGCATTCATCGTCTTTTAAATCTAAACTTTAAAGCAAAGTTAAGGTTCGAAATTTGATGGTCGTTAAATGTTTTCAGAGTAACAGATATTATAGGTTAATTATTTTTTAATGTAATTTATATGATGTGTCAGTGATACCTATTATAGTCCTAAATGAAGTATTATCTACTTTTTATATAAGCGTAAAGTTAATAATAATTATTAAATATATTTAATTCTTTTTTTTACATCAATACAAAATATAAAGTCGAGAGTTTGTATTGATATTCGTTTATATTTCAAGAAAAGTCTGAATTCATTGTAATGAAACTCTACAATAATGTAGCTTATGCATCAGAAAAATGAATAGGTTATAATGTATGCAGATATCATGTGAATAATAACATAAAAGAAACTTCTAAAATGCGAGCGAAGCCGTGAGCGAAAATTAGTTTGAAATAAAATTGTAAGACAACAATTAATCGTTTATTTTTATATAAATTAGTCTCTTGTCTGAAATTGAAATTTTTATAGAGCAAAGCTAAATGCCGGTTTGAATCTGAAATACTTCGAGGCTTTGGAATTCAGTCGAAGCACTGGCGTGCTCTTCATTCCAAGCTTCCAAGTATTTGAACGAAATGACAATTTCTAATATTATTTATGATGACTACGATGAATGAATACATTTTTAACATAATCTACGAAGGGATTGAATATACAAAAGATATTATCGTAGATTAAATGAAATTCGCTATTTATAATGATTTAATTGTACAATTACAAATTTATAATTTATGAGACCGCAAGCTGCCGTAGCGTCACTTCATCGAGTCAACCGCACTGTGACCACTCGCGGTGGTCACACATAGTAATATAAATCTCCGAATGTCCCCACTCTTTATACTATAAGGTTTATTTTAGAACCCTTGTGACTTCAGCCTGATTTATAAGTAGAAAGCACGGATTTATTAGATACCCATTTCGCAGTTAATAGCTAAGAGTAAACTTGGGTTAGCCGCACTGAAATAATGGGCGCGCGACAGAACGACCTAATGTGGTTTTCGTTGCTTTAATTAGTTTTGTCCTTGTATTGTGGACTTTCAAGCGTATATATGAACGTTTTGTTATGAGGGCGATAGAGGTCGAAATATAAACTATGTTTAATATGAATATTTATAGACTTTGTTTTGTAACAAATTGGAAAAAGTGTGTTTTGACATTGGTAAGAGACAAGATCTATTATATTTAAATAAAACTATTTATAACGGATGAATCGCGTATATTAATTATTTTTTTATATTATCATCATCATTCATCCGTTATAAATAGTTTTATTTAAATGTGTAATCATAGCGAAAATTTAAGACAACATTAAGATCTATTATATCTATCTATTTAGTGGGATGATTAAATAAAAATTGTTAATTAATATATTTTTGAAATAAGACTTTAAATATGCAAGATGCTTATGATATTGGATTGATTTACGGAATATGAGATGATAACTTATATAGACTTCTATAAATTAATATTTTCATTTAATGAAATGTTGCTTTGTTACATTTGATATTCTTTTTATATCTTTTACACAATTTAATATTTAGTTTTTTTTATGATAATTAAAAAAAAACGAAAATCACTTCATTTTAAAGAAATATTTTACTTTATTTTATTTGTTCTGAAGGACAATGTGTTTTAGTACCTAATAAACAAAAAAGCGTTTTTATAGTGTAATTAACTTTAGTGTCATATTATTATTTAGTTACATAAATATTATCTTTCACCGAGTACTGAATTAACGTGAAATTAATTTAAAAATGGAAAAAATACATATATTCTCTTCTGCAGTGCCAAATTGGACACTACCTATAGTAATTTTAAGATTTTAAATTAATATGGTTATTTTTATTATTAAAGTTATTAATTTCGGGATACTTACCATTGTTTTTATTTTGTTCGGTGGAGCTCGATATTTCGACATTATCTACGAATTTCTTGTTGACGAGAAAAGTAAAAAACATGTTAAATTAATAACTTTAATGTAGTAATTTTATATTTGTAATATTATTTTTGTGTACTTTACAAAATTTACTTTTACTTTTTATTTCAAATACCCTGTTAGTTAGAATAAGGTTTATACGGCTATTATTAGGTCCCAGATTCTTATCCCCTGACGTGCTTGAAATCCCGAGTATCTTACGAAAATGAATTCATCTATATGAGAATCATCAGATTCATTAAAATGCAATGATTAGCGTAGATCATCATTACGTAAGTAGGCTATTACTAGAAGGTTTCAATCAACCGATCAATCGAAATAACGAAAAGTATTTATTATTCAAAAAGGCTCCGGTTCAATAATAGTGTCAAAAATCATGACCGTGTCGAGGGAAATTCAATTCGGAGTGCGGCTGTGACTTGTAATCAGAGCCAGGAAAAATGAAATACGGAACGGAGTTCGATGTCCTGACCCATGTCGAATCAGCATTCGCAGGTATGCCTCAAATTATTTACGACCGACTTACCGCTATGAATTTTTTTATCGCAACGATAAATCTTTATTAGCAAGGGTAAAATTTTCTTGCGATCCCGAGATGCTTAATCTAGAATAGAAAACGGCGTTATGGACTTATTTATTGTTTTGGATTACATGCTTAACTTATGACAAAAATAGTTTGCATTTACCTTTAATAATATTATAAATGCGAAAGTAACTCTGTCTGTCTGTCTCACTTTCACGACAAAACTAAAGGACCGATTAAAAATGAAATTAAATAGGCTAGAGCTTGACAAAAGACATAGGCTACTTTTTGTATACCAATCACCAACGCAATATTTTAAGTTAATCTGTAAATATGTCCAAATTCTACTCGAGCAAAGCCACGGGTAACAGCTAGTAATAATATAAATAAAGATACTATTGGGTACAAACTCACGAGTCGTAATAATATAAAATAATTACTAAATATGAATACATTTATATTTTAAAACAAATAATTGCAAAATGATCGAATAAACTATGAATCCTAGTCGAGTGACCAGTAATGCAAGCTGCACTGAAGCACTGTGGTGAATAAAGTTCCAAGCATCCTTATTAATACCTACAAGATAAAGTCTTCGCCCAGTAAAGGGATTTTTACGTGTTGTTAAAGAAAAACAATAAGACCAATTATTCAAAATCTACAAAATTTATGCAACCGTAATGTAATAGGCGATTATGAGATTTCACTAACACAGTTTTTCTGATTGTATTACTTTTAAATTGGAAAACTGCCAACAAGTAAAAAAGCTGTTCAAGTGTTGCCTTGCTTCCGGAAACTTTTCGAGAAATAATTCCGCTTTGAAAATACGACCTTAATTATAATCAAAACAAATTAAAAACAAAGTTCGAGCAGTATTTTATGAAAGTTGAAATTTTGTATTGCAAATTACGAATGTATATTTTTGATTTATAATCCGAAACTACATTTTATTTAAATTAATTTAATTTTAACATATTTGTTTTAATATTATTTCTGACATATTTAAAATGTAAATATAAAAATTAATTGTTATTTATCATATGTTTACGATTACAATTAAAATATTATTTTAATCGTATTGACAAACGATATAAACAACGCTTAAATATCTCAAATTAAATTCTACATATACAAGTAAACTATTGATGAAATTTTAATCAAATAAACTATTCTCCGGCTCGTAATATAAGTGAAGTATTTATATATCTCATGTTAGTCGTGGCATGTAGGATATATCACACAAATTGCCGCATTCCCTGCCCATGAATATTGCATGAGTTGTCCATAAGATGATCACTCCATCACACGGATAGGGTCGAGCGCCTCGTATCCGTTTATCTAGGATAGGCCTTGGATGAATATGGATAGGGAACGAAGACAAGAGTATAAACAATAACGTATGAATTCTGAGTGGACGCAATATCAGTACATACATAATTCGAGTAACAATATATTGTGTTGATTTCAACTATTTATTTAGTAGTATTATGTTATTCATGAGATCATACAAAGAGATAAATATGTTATACAAATGATTTGATGATTTATGACGTGAGTCATAGGGTATAATTTAATAAAACAAATTACGAAAAAAAGCAATTTTGAAATGTTATTACATTTTATTCTCTACGTTAAAACGAATACAATTTAGGATACTAGATTGCATTGTCACGAATTTTATTTGAAAAATTTCAGCGAACCGTTGAGTGGGACAGGCTTAAAATTCAGTTTCAAGATTCGACTTATACATACATACGAATTGATATTAAATAAACACTTGTATAAAGAATATTCCTAGATGAACATTATTTTAAGAATATTTAAAATGATTAAAAGTAAAAAAATATATTGAAAAAAATACACACTTAAGTTCATTGGTTTATCATATACTTTTATAATGGGTATTTATACATAATATTATTTGTTACCCGTGCCTTCGCTTTAGGATCATCCGGTTTTAGCCCTAAGAAAAGTATCTTAGCCCATTCCTTCTAGTTTGAAGTTTATTACATTCCCAATTTCATCAAATTCGCATAAGCAGTTTGCCATTAAATGGAATAGACAGACATAGATATATTCGCATTTATTTAGTTAGTACAGATAGTAATTGTAGAATTTTGATTCCAAATAAATTAATATTTTTATAATTCTCATCTTAGGCAGTGGGGACAGGTTTGTAGTATGCAAATTATATTTGTTATTGCATTATAAACTAAAACTTTGTCTGTGTGCAATTCCAATTGCGGTTGTATCAGAGCGAAACGGACAAGGAATTTTCAACAAAGTTTCTGTTATATAACTTTTTATTAAGCGGAAACAACTCGGACGTAGTGTTGTTATCGTTTCTGAACTGAGTATATAAATATATATGAATGTAGAACTCGTTTTTAATACTAAGAACACGAATGACCTGAATAGCCAACAAATAATAACCGTGCACGTTTTCTTCAAGACAAAAGGCAACAGAAAAGTCGTACATTGCTATCGACTGTACAAAATAATCATCACATTCTTTTGTCTTCATATGTAAGTCAGGTTATAAGAATGTTTATTTACACTTTGTACCCGAATAAAAGTTAAGTCATCCTCCTGCCCTTATTCCAATTTCATTCGGGGTAAGCGCAGAATATCGTCTTCCTCCATACTAATCTCTCTGACGTAATCTCACAAGTAACATTCTTTCCAGCCATATCGTCTTTTACACAATTCATCCATCGTTTCTTTGGTCGTTCTCTTACTCCATATCCATCCACATGCTGAAGACCTTATTAAGACCTGAATAAAAGTTGAGTAAGAATCTATGTTGTTTATCAACTTCGGTGCTACTATTGGAAAGTCACATCGCTACATTATAAATAAATAAATAAATGTTGGACAACATCACATACATTACTCTGATCTCGATGTAAGTAGCTAAGGCACTTGTTTTATGGAAACTCAGAAGTAACGACGATACCACAAACACCATGACCCAAGACAACATACAAAACTAATGAAATATTTAAACGATCCTTGATTTCGAATTTCATTGCATATTTTATTTCACCGCGGAGAATTATTAATATAAACACAAATGGAGCACTTGAAAAATCAATAGTGTTTGCCTGGTTTACTAATCTCCGATTTAATATCACGTGTTCGAATTAATGGACCAATATGAGCTCAACATTTTAGTACAAATTATGCAAAGGTTAATTAATGTAAAATTATGCATTCACCAAACTGTATTGAAGAAGTGTCGTGGCATAAGCTTTAAACCTTCTCCCCAAAAGGAGAGAAGGCTATAGGCCAGCAGTGGGACATTTACAGGCTGCTATAGATGTACAAATATAAACGTAAATGAGATCAGGAAAATATTTCAACGTTAATTGAAAATACAAATAATAAAGTAACAGCAATAAATAAATATATACACAATATACTAGTCACCAATACTGATTGTACTAATGTTTAGATACATAACTAGACTGAATCAGTCAATAAAACTCGTGAACATTATTTAAAAAAATGTGCATATGTAATAGTTTATGAAGCGGTATAATAACTAATGGTCGTCTATTTTGGGCATCTCAATTTTTATAGTTTCGTCCCTTTTCAACATAATTTATTTTTCTGTAATTACAGTGATATATTTAACCAATCAGTATATTTGCGTCATTTAGTAGTTTTAATTTATTTTATAAATAAACCACTAAAAACCAGCGAATGATATATTGCGATAGTAAATTAACATTTTAACACATGTCACATATATTACGGTAAGTGTTGATAATGGTGCACGAAAAACTCATTTTTCGTAGCGCCATAAAGTAATTTTAAACAAAATCGTGACCGGGGTGTTAGCTCCCTGGATCTATGCCAGACTCGGTAGGATGTAATGTTATCCTTGCTGGGAACATAAATTTTTAAGAGGCAGTTCCGGACTGAGTTGAGTATTAATAAAATCTAAAAGATAACGCATGCTGCATGAAAATGTTTAGGTATTGAAAACTACACAAATATCATCTTTGATCAAATAACATAATACACAATACTTTCAAATAATGATAATAAAAACAATACATACATTATTTTGAAACTATCTATATACTCATCTTTGCCAGGGTAAAATAAAAAATCTTGAAATATTTGAACAAGAATTTACGAAGCGTAATACGAGTATGTTCCTTCGTATTTCACAAAATAAAAGTAAACGGAAGTTGTGATACTACATTTTTTAAATTATTACAGATATTTGCAATAGATGCTCAAAATAAGCTGATGCAATCCTCTCTGTATATAATATATAGAGTAAATAAATATTATTTATATTCTCACTTGTCTATCGGTAATAGTTTGGGCAGCAATGGCTTCGAAAGCGCTTGGAACTCCGATATTTTCCCTGACTATATATAATTTAAGTACATAAAAGTACATAATGAAATCTACTTTATTACATATGAACATGACAACAATATATTAACCGAGTCAATTATATTATATTTATACAATAATTTGTACAAATAATATTACATTCCCTAAGGCTCAAGCGACATACCCGTGTCATGTTAACGCGAAGATACAGTTCTCTTGAGAAAGAACCCTTAACTTTAGTCCTTGCTATGGCCGTTACAAATTACCAACCATATATATCCAAAGACAATTATAATAAACATTTTTTTATTATATAAGAGCACTGAATTAAATACATTAATAGTATAAACATACTCCGATAAAGAGCGTATTCATGTATACATATTTTGTGAGATACTGAAACATATTTATAAAAGTAAATATAAATATAATTTTTGTAAGTTGAACATACAGGCCATCTGATTGTTAGTGGTCACCACCACCCATAGACAATTGCACTGTAAGCAATATTAACCATTCTTCACATCGCCAATGCCCCACCAACCTTAGGAACTAAGATTTCATGGCCCTTTGTACCTATAGTTACACTGGCTCACTCACCCTTCAAATTGGAACACAACAATAATGAGTACTGTTATTTGGAGGTAGAATATCTGATGAGTGGATGGTACCTACCAAGATCAATTAAAAAGTAATTTAAAACATTTAAATACTGTAAATATTTTACTCACACCACTAAAATTTATGGTATGTTATTAAGCCATAATACTGTAAATTACAGTAATATGTAGAAAACAAGGTATGTTTGCCTAAGCACACTCATGCGAAGTAATTATTAAAAAAAACGTTTTTATACAATTACTGTAAGTCTTATTTCCAGTGTAATAGAAAATAGATTTGCGGTTTACTTTCCTGACGCTAGATATTAATTTTCTTATACAAATTTGCACAAACTTGTATAATAAAAATGATAGAAATGTTTGCGGCAATATTAGCACATGCAAGCTCGTAGAAAAATAAATATCTTTATACAATCAAATTAAGTCTTATTCATATTGTAATAGAGTATGTTTTCGTAGTTTTGTTTTTTCAGATAATTACAATGAAGCTAAGTAGTTACACATACTTGAATGTTATTAAAAAATAAATATAATATAAGGGTATTGCCTCAATCAAATTAAGGCTTACGTACTATGAAATAGAGTAAGGTTTTATTACGTCGTGACAGTGTAGAATGTACAAGGGATGGAATGTAAACACAATGGACGGGCTTAAGAAAAATTCTTGTGGCGACCTGCTTTCTCATCCAAGATATTGTCTTACTTGTAAATACTTTACAAAACTTAATATGTGTTAAACATAATATGAGAAGGAGGTAATTCTGTTATACTTAGTTTATATACGCAGTAAGATATTCATATTATATTTTATTGTAGAACGAAAATTGAATGACGTTGTTAAAGATATGACATCACCCTTTAAACATAAAAAAATAAAAGGGCAACCATCTTTGTTGTCACGTTGGTAACAATATTTGATCTGTCAGTGCAATCTTGATGAATTTCATTATATTTTGTTAGTATATAACTAAACATTAGTCAGTTGCATTAGTAAATGGTTGTTTAGTAATTTTATATTCATATTATGCGTATTATGTTTACTTTAAAATCATTCATTCAATTACAAAGTTATATTAAAAAAACTACGGAGGCCTTATTACAAGTTATAATAAACAAAATATGTTAATTTTTTTGAAAGAAAATTTCATAGAGTAGGACAGAAAAATCTTTCGGTATATCTCGTGCAGTTGTAAGCGTACATGTCTGGACTGCGGATTAAAGTGATACAGTTCTAGGATGTATTTGGTCGTAACGGTAATGGTAATAGACAGTGCACTCCAACGGGTCTAACAAATTGCGATTGAAAGCAAACGTTATAGTTGTATATAAAATTAATGTTACTTATGACTTTTTATATTGAAAAATGCTTTAATCATTTGTATAAAACAGCCAACAGTGACACGCTATTGTGTTACTTATATCCATGAAATATTGACTTTTAAAAGTCATGTCGCATATCACGTTTTGATATAACACGATAATGTTTTGCGGCTAGACTTAAATTCGTTCCTACAGCTACTGCTCTGCTGATCTTGTAGTGATCTAGGTTAAATACAAATCTGTTTGAATATTTTGCACCTACGTATTACTTAATGTTGCAACCTTAAACCCGAACCCGACCTTTATGTAATAGGGATCAATAATCCAAATATAATGAGCTTGTTTCACCAGCTATTTTATATTAACTTGTCTGAAATTTAGCTTGTGACTATAACTGTACGTACAAACGTGCAGCGCGATTCTGCTTTTTTCTGATTACCGTTACAAATACCATTATTTCAGCCGAAAATTAGTGATTTGAACAACTAAAATCAGTAGTTTAGAACTGTACGATTATATATATATATATAAATAATTCAGTATTATTGCTTGAGTATATAAAATCAAGTACAACACACCAGCAAGCCTCTCGGAGTTTCAGATGTCCATGGACGCTGGCAGTTTTTATCAGGTGAGCTATGTTACCTGCCACTAATAAAAAATATATACGTGATTATAAATTACTGGAGATATTTTTTTAAGAAACTATCAGTATTATTATTTACCCCTCATTTTAAGCTAATCACTTGTGTTAGGGATTATGGTATCGATCATGAATGTTTTTGTAAAATTACTTCAAAAAACAAAAGAAATACTATAAATATTGTAAAGTAATAACGGATTATAGTCATATTTTAGCGATGAGTATTGGATAACGTCGGTTATGGAACGAGTTTGATTGCAGCCTCGCCTAATAAATCACTGTCCGAACGAACTTGCAGCATCATCAGCGAACATTTGTTGGTCGATCCGATCTTTTCATCTCATGTTTTAATGTATGATGGTAAATGCTTTGGAAATATCCTATCAACATTTTATTGTTTGTTTGTTTTTAATGCGATATTATTGACCATCGAAATTTTATTATTTACAATTAAAGTATTTAATAACGTACTCAAAACGATAGCAATTATTATCAGTAAATTCGTGAATAAAATTCGTGAATTAGGATTAATATAACATTTCCAAGGCCTCGAGATGGTTAATCTGGTCCGGGATCCTATCTTATAGTAATCCGTATCGAAATTTTATAATTATTATCTAACCTTTCTGACTAATTGAGATATCGCAAAAAGATAAACAATCTAACGTTAAAAGCATTTGATTGCGTAATACTGAGATTAATGTATTTAATTCAACTATATCTTCAGCTTTATAATACTTATGTATATAACAAGTTATTATAAGGAAGCGAAAGAACTTCATGAAAAAAGTAAAACAATAAAAGCACAGCTGTTAAAATTAAAAATCAATAAATTTATCACTATAGAGAACTAGTTTTACAAGGATTTTCAATCACTCCAATCATCCTTTTATAATTAAGTGGGGTTCATCATAGCAACGTTACTTTGCTACTCCAACTCAATCATAACGTGATTTTATATAGTCCAAACCACTAAATTCTGTCTGATATGAAATTTTCATACACATTTATTTCATATACAATACGATATTTTTCAAATTGTTCCAAAAGGTAGTAGCGCAGTTACGTAAGAAATTATTAAAAATTCTAACGACTCGTGATCGCTTACCATCAGCCTATGTTCCCGTGCCGCTTACTGATCCTATAAATAATGCGTTTAAGTAAACATATTCATTTTTGCTTAATAAAACTAATAAAAGTACTGCAGCCTGTCAACTATCAACAGCCTGTAAATTTCCTACTGCTGGGCTCCTCTCCCTTTGAAAAGAAGATTTGGAACATATTCCACCACGCTGTTAAATGCGTCTTGGTGAAATACACATGTGGCAGAATTTCTATGACAATAGACACATGCAGGTTTCCTCACGATGTTTTTGTTTCAACGCCGAGCACGAGATGAATTATAAAAATACATTAAGCACCACATGAATATTCAGTGGTGTTTGCCTGGGTTTGAACCCGCAATCATCAGTTCTAATCACAGGTACATATCGACCCACACATAGCACAGGTTAGATGAGAATCCACCATTGGTTCGAATTACAAATAGTTAGTAGTAATTTTTATTAATAGCTTTAATTTTACAAGCAGTTTTAACGTAAAAACTGGCCATGTTTTTTCGCCGTAATTGGATTTACAATAAATTAATAGTTCCTGTTGTTTCATATTTCCTTCCTTTCATAAGTAATAAGTAGCCATTTACAAAAACATGTTAATATCGAGAGCCACGCCTTTCAAAAGTTCATTTTTTCCATAAATAACCGTACATTCATCTTCTTGACACTTGAATAACACACCCATAACGGACCCCATTAGCCTTTACGTAAACAATGGTGAATGGACTTGACATCTCTCTATACACTAGCAAAATTCCGTATTTACGACCTTATTTTGTAATGTATGTAAAATATTTCTGAAATGAAACAGTGTTAGTTGATATGTGAAAATATTTATGGTAATATTGAAATGATAATATTATCACGAATTTAATATTATATTAATTGTTACTACATTACACGCTTATAGGATTTTTAATACAAATCCTTTTAAAAAATATGTATTTTAATTCAATGATTCAAATAATTTTTCTTTTATGTTTCAACACCTCGGCTTAACTGAATTCAACGGTGAAAAATATTAATTAAATTTATATTTATTTTTATTTAGCTTAGTTGATAATATTGTGATATTTATTACAGAAGAATACAAGACAAAAAAAAGTGTATGGGAAATTACTGGCCATACTTATTATATACACTAATACATTGGTAGCTGTTGCATATACATAATATACATAACAATTATGTGGCTATCGATTGTACAATATAAAAGTACCTTACTACTTACTACTACTACGATCGCTTATAAAAGTAGAGCGATATAGTTGGGAGTTACATCGAAATATAAAAGTATATAAAGTACAAATTCTATACAAATACTTATCTGTGATTTACGTAAGATAAATAACTGTAATCGAAATCTTTTACAGATAAGCCACCATCCATTTACATCTTATATAACGCCTATACAAAAGTTATAAGGATCGAATCTTATACAATACGAAATTCAATCCTCTTATATCGTACACATATTTTCACATGTACTTAAAAATATACAATATCCGAAACCGCAGCTTGCCTCTTCGTTCTCGGTTACCAACGTATTTCCAAATAAACTTGCAAAACGTATGCAATCTCGTCGGTTGACTATAACCTAAATGTAAAAGCAATGCAGGCTCCGTCTGAATGATGCATGAGATCCGGACCGTCGCAACATGTGTTCCACTAAGCCTGGAACTGTATAGCTCTGATACGTTTAATTTAATACACTGCAACGCATGCCAACACAGATTAAACTGAGTTTCCTGTCACTGACAGTGTTCGTAGTCAACTATTTGTCGAATGTTTGAAGTTAATTTTTTGATAATAAAGAAATAAATCAAATTCAATTCAGTCAGATATAACGAAAATTTTCTGATTTTGTAACACAATAATGATTGATTAAAACATAAATTCAATTTAAGACAATTTAATGATTTATCTTGAAAGAGCCTGCGTTAACGAGATCTCCGTGTAATAAAACTAAAATTATTAGTGTTTCTTTACTATATCTATGTCCATGTACAAAATCACTCCGTGATTGTGTTCCGGTTTGAAGGGTGAGTGAGCCAGTGTGACTACAGGTACAAGGGACATAGCATCTTAGTCCCCAAGGTTGGTGACACATTGACGATGTAAGAAATACTTAATTTTTCTTACAGTGTCATTGTCTATGGGTGATGGTGATCACTTACCATCAGGTAGCCCACATGATCGTCCGTCAACATACACCATAAAAAAATATATGGACAGACAGATAATGTAAACGACTTTGTTTTATGATATATAATGATGATCCTGTTACTAAATAAAATTACTTTGTATTGTTGGCACTTGCTTTGAAATGTGAAACTGTAATTACAGGCACGAGGAACATAACTGCTTAGTTCCCGATGTTGGTACCACATTGGCGACGTAATTAATGGTTGATATTTCTTACTGTGCCATTATATATGAACGGTGGTTACTATTTACCATTACGTAGACGCCCATTTACCACTCCGCCATCCAATTGTGTTATAAATGAGTTATTACGTTAATATAACCCAGAATACACGTTAAAAATAACCAGTTTTCATACAAAATGTTCATTTAAATATTACCTTTCCCGAGTGTGCATTTGAGTGAGAGTACTTTATTTTAATCCTTAAAATAAATAATGACGTAATATTTTTCGCAAACAACAACTGGATTCGAGTATATTTTTTGCCACAAAATTATAAATAACCTGACATTAATCTTCATGATGCTTGAATAACATGTCCAAGCCAAACCCCATTAGTCTTCGAACAAAACAATGGATGGATTCGCGTAGTACTATCAAATCGGAAGCAAGGCTTAGAGCAGGTATTAAGATACAAAATTTACATGTATCGATTAAGTCCGTTTTACTACAATTACTTCATTTTGTGACTAGTATTTGAATGAGTAGGCTAATACCCAACCAAACATAATTGAATGTGGATACGATAGCCGCAAGACGATATTTTGTTTGTCTTTAGTCGGTTAGTACGTTAAGCTCTCAAACGCAGTTATTATCACTCATTCATTTCAAGTGGACGTTGGGACGGCTTTTGCTTGTTTATTGATTTATAAGCAAACATCTCCTAGCAACAATATGTTGAAGGGTGAGTCAGTTTAATCACGGACGGAACGGTCGTAATTTGAGAGGAAACACGATATGCTCGCCTGATTGATAGCGCATTGACAATGGAACATATCAAATAACTTAATTTAATATTGAATTCATGTAATATTTCGTATTTAAAACGTGTTGATATCGACTTGAAAAAAGAACAACTTAACAGTTTATTTATATTGATAAAATATTCTTAAGAGAAGTCTACTTATTCATTAATGATTGATTAAGATCAGTACGTTACAGATTTATAATAAAGAAATTAACAATTAAAAATATTACGCGCGTCATGTAGAAAAAAAAATGCACTGATTTTATACTATGTAATGGGGTTTAATTAGAACTTTAATGACATTTTATTTAAATTTGTATAAAATTAACATAAGTAATATAATTGTTATATAAAATTATTATAATAAAACTACAGCGACTAATAACACTATGTTAGTAAAATTCAAACATTCAAAAGCTAGATAACTTGGAAAGTTTTGTTTTATACAGCTAGATAAACTAATCGCGGTATGGACACTATGAAATATTCATGGACAGAGAATGCGACAATTTGCGCGATACACACTCTCGCAAACAACATGCAGATGTATCTTAAGTTATACCAAACAAACGTTTCCAAATAGTCTGTTGGCTCCAAAATCTGCGGTGCCATTTACATATACAGTAGACCAAAACCTTGACGTTTTATTGTTTTTTTTTCTAACCCAAATACGACTTTACGCTCATAGGATTAAATCATATAATTGTATAACGTTCGGATGATAAAAATCGCATGGAAAGCTATTGGTGTACGAGGACAGCGTATCTTTACATAATCACACTTATCATAACAGAAAATTTGCGATAGTCGGTTATATACTTATTTGATGAACATAAAGCAATAATAAGTAGGAAAACAATTCTTTTATATGTTTGCGTCAATAAAACAAAATATTTTCTTACTTACGTTTATTGCGTTAGAGATATTAAATACGAATAGAGGTCTGTGGTGCTTTTGTGAGCGAGCAAATAAGGAACGATATCTATTTATTTTGACCCAAAACAAATGATTGTCATCAGAAATGATAAGTAAAAATAAACTTGAAAAATAAATCTCTCATTATTTCTTTTCAACCGACTTCAAAAAGGAGGAGGTTATCAATTCGTCTGTATTTTGTAAAATAAGATAAACTATGAAACATTGTCTGAAATTTCTTAATTGATATATACATTTATGAAATTAACATTTTCTACAGTACAATTAATTCAAAATCAAAATAAGGAAGCCATTTTTAAAGTAACCGCGAGTCAAAGTTCCTAAACTTAGAAGCCAGAGCCATGCACAAAAGCAGAACAATCTGTTCGTAAAATGTAACAGTTGTTCGGAAAGATAATTAAAATACATGAATATTTGATACAAATTTATTACTTTAATCATAAGATCTATTCAAATATTTATTGTAATAATATACACGTGATTTATTTACTTTATAACAAGGATTGAAATAAATAATAGGAAGGAAATATTGACAATATTTTAACCAATGGTAGATTAAAGTTATTCGGAATAGAAGGTTTGCTTCAGCAAACAAAAATCTTTTGTTCATCATTGCCATTATTCTGTGATCAAACAAGGACGAACAAGGCTAATGGTTGGAATAGCAACAAATGACCGGCCTTATGGTAAATAAATTTCTTATAGAAGCACCAACACTGTAATATGTTTAAGACACATCTTATAACGCCAACATAGCTCTAAAAAATGGTTATCATAATATACGTTTTATATTTAATGAGTGAGACATACCCTTACTAAGTGGATCGGCAAAAAAACTTCCACCAGTAAAACTATTTTGGTAGAAATTATAACAAAAAGTAATCGTGTATCAGTTGGAGTTGATACCAAGATAGAACTGCATTTCTGAACGCTTTAGTTAAGACGAGACTGTACCAGCCACTTGGCTTCGTAATAAGTATATATTGTACATATAGGACTCGTAATATAGAGTATTGTGCAAAGGTTCTAGCGTTACAGAAGTCGCGAACCTTCTATAAAGCGATAAACTCAAGAATATAAAGAGTGGGCAGACATTATCCGCACCAGCTGCGCGTTGCGAACTCTGTCACATTACAACTGGTTTTATGTGCCACTCGAGCGAATCTTACCGTAATTTTCCACGTTTTCTTCTCAGAACACAAATTGAAACTTGAATTGGGAGACTTTGTGGTCTTAAATTTCATTATCTGTGTCTTGGCAAGGAAATTTTAGTGATAAAAGAAGCTACCACGTCCCGCGTCGCCGCGTTTAAGGCTGTTTTACGTTTATGACTTAAGTTAGGGTGTGAAGGAGAAAATATATTTTGTAATTATGATTGTCTGCTGCGTATATGCCTGCCTTCGCATACATATGTGAAAACTTTAATGTAAAGAAATCTTAGTCGCTTTCCTGCCCATTTGGATTCGTACCAATTCCAACTTCTCGAATTAGTTTAATTAAAGCCTTTATACAAGAACTTCTAGCGTGTAAAATAATTTTATGATATTAAATTAGATTTTATATCATAGTGTTTCCAGTGTTCCTCCTTCCGATAGCTGTATGTAATTTTATTGTTAGGATCAAGTTTACGACATTGAATACTTTTACGGCCGTTGCGTCCTAAACATAAAAGGGTTACGATTGCGACGGACATTATTTTCTCCTTTATCTTTGTAGTTATTAAGAAAGGATCGACCTTTATATTTCAGTAGAAATATACATGAAAAAATACTGAGCGATAAGGTATTATTATTCAATATTCTCACGCCTACGTTAATTTTCCGAGAAATGGTCGTCATACTTCGAGAAGGCTACGGTTACAAATTATGGATGGACGCGTCAAAACCTTCAGTCCGGGCTTTATATACCTTCTGAAACAGGTTGAGCGTTCATTATCTAATGTAAATTGAAAGAGAAAAATATTAAAATATATACTTACACCTTTAGCATTCAAGTTCATTATAAAAGTTTGTTTCAAATTGTATTATGATTTGTACTTTTGATATTTTATTGTAATAAATCGACCAAATAAGGAAGGCAAAGCACGTTTTAAGATTGTATTCTCTTTTAGGTCGTATCTAAATTTTAGTATCGTCGTTGAAATTTTACTTTCATCGTGGACAATGAAGTTTCACTTCAATGAACAGTTGGGGGGGGGGGTTCGTTTTACTGAGAATTGACTGTATATGTCATCCTTTTATGAAGGGTTTATAAAGTTCACAAATTTTCATTGGTGTCCGTTATGAATGATGGGACGAAAATTACCGTGGTTTAAATCAAATCATGGTTTAAACAACCGTATTTTTTTTCATAATAACCGATTTAGTATTTAAAACATAACGTTATGTAAGCAAATTTATATTAATAATTATATTATTAGTTATTACATATATTTAGATAGTTTATCACTTTTACAATTTTATATTTAGAGCAACATTGCATTAGAATTGTTTTAATCCCTTTAGTAATTTATTAATTAATTGATTTGGCACTTATTGAGTTAGTCATAAAGCCGAAAGGTTCCATCAAACCATAACTCAAATGTAATATATTAAAACAAAATAAAACTATTCATGTTTATAAGAGTCAAAAATATTACTAAAAGACACCGAGGTAATTTTTCCGTCATTTAATAATTACCAAATAAGTAAAAAAGTGAGTGACAGTGCAGTCTATAATTTTGAAATTCTGCCCGCGATATTTTTATTTTATTTACATTTATGACACCAATATAAAAACAGCGTATCATATCCGTCTCATAAATAAAAAAATGGATTGTTGTATTTGTATTTAAAGTATTATTTGTATTTGTATTTAAATAGAAATGAACTGAACAATAGAATTAAATAATAAATTTTGAAATTCCATCCATCTGACGGAAAAGGCAAAAACTTAAATATTCAGGTCAACGTTTGTAACCGTGTCAAGGGAATTTGGAAAACCGGATGTACTATCCTTTAAATTTATTATAAAGTAACTACTCGTCCGGCTTCACGCGGGTAGAATAAGTATCAACAAAAAAGGTTTCTATCGTAATATATGTATAACTCTATCAGCTTACGAGGAATCCACAAGTACTGCAGTCGGTATGGTTTTTGCCGACATCATCATCAATCTTCGTTATATTTCACCCAATTTACATCAAAACCTTATATAATGTATCATATACTTAAAACGTACCTTATGAATCATTCCGTTGTTTGGTGAAAATCATATGATATATTTTTTTAAATAAAATAAACATACATTAATCTATATAACTTTACATCGATACATTGTTTTGTAGTTTATTTAAGACAGATAGACTAACACATATGATGGACTTTCTTTATAATCATAGCAATATCATATTTTTTATTCATTCACTTAACTCATAAGGTTTATGATGTAGAGCAATATTGAATTTCATGTAACAAAATTAGTTTTTAAAAATTCATGCAAATTTCAATTTTGTTACTGAACCAGCGGCTCGGAAGTGTAATATTTAAAAAATATACATCGACCATAGCGATGATTTTGAATTTTTCACACAATTGAGACGCGTGGAGCCTATCACGCACGTTTTTGCAGTCTTCTTGTTAAATGGAGTGGAAACTGTGATAAATTGCACCCTAATGTTCTTTTTCTCTTGTGAACTCACAAATATTTTATAAAGGTGAAGGTTTTACTAAACTTACAATTTTGTTGTTACGAATTGTTTTAGTCTTTTCGAGGCAAAATCTTTACTTCCCCAAAATAAACCAAAACAATCTAACCTCTTATTGTTTAAGAAAAAAATACTTAATTCTTTAACCTAACGTGTCAGTTGCATTGTTTCTGGTTCGAGTACATACAAACAAGACTAATAGGTATTTAAAATTAAAATATCTGATGGTATGGTTTTTTCTTGTAAGTTCATTCCAGAAGGTACAATTAGTACCATCATACTTTATTATCGAACAAAATATAGTATAATTGTAACTAAGTGCTAGCCAATCTTAATAAGTACTAAACACTCCTACGATAATTATGTGTACAACACATTATGTATACAAATATTGGACAACATTACATACATTACTCTGATCCCAATGTAAGTAGCTACAGTACTAATAATACAATAAACAGTAATACTCAATATTGTTGTGTTTCGGTTTGAAGAATGAGTGAGTCAGAGTGACAGCCAGGCACAAGACATATAACACCTTAGTCTCCAAGATTGCTATGGTATTAGCTATGTAAGCAACAGTTAATATATCTTACTAGTTTTGGCCTATATCTTAAAAAAAGGTATTCTCCTTGAAGAAAAACTTTCACTATCTGTTCTTTCACGATGATCGATTTGATGTGTTGATGTCTCATATCACCAACCGTTATAAGAGTAACCATTTTGGTTAAAATGAGTCAATTAATTAGTAATCAGTATAATAAAATACAGTATAGACTCTTTCAATATGGATTTTGTGACCAATCGTTATCAGATTATAGTTTCATTAGAAAAACTTACTATGCGACGATATCGAGTATTTTATATCCATACGAGCCTACTTTCCATAAACATCAATATTCAAATGCGCCAGTTCTAAAAACTCATATGGTCCAGGTTTTTATGACGGGGATATTTTTCATCGCCTGAATATTAGAGTGGAAATCCCGCGCGTATCGTAGCACCAATTGAGCCATATTTTCACAGCCGACCTTTGAATATTCTATTCAGGTTGAAAGGCTTCTGACCGTAGTTGTTTGGCAGAAGACTGAAATCAGTCCAAAAATAAGGGAACGAGACATTCTAATCATTCTTGGTCTAAATATTTAATTCTATTATAAATCAAATGAAAATTCGGTTTTGTACGAATAATATCAGCCGTAATCAATCTTAATAAGGCGAACAGTCTGAACAAGAGAAAATAAAGGCAACGCCTAACAGTTTTTAATATTCGTTAAAGATTGTTGATTCCGCCTCTGTAATTTGTTTCAATTAACCAAGCGACGCGACGTGAACCCAACAGATTTACTGAATCATTTTTCTCCCGCTAACGTAAGACGTTGACAAATGACCAAATTATACGTTCAATTTTCTATATGTTGATCAATATAGCCATATTAAAAATATATTTAAGAATTACTTTAATCACATAATTTCAGGAAATTACTTATCACTGATTCAATTAGTTAATAGAATCAACATTAATTTATTTATAAATGCTGGAGCGGCTAGTCAAAGTATGTTTTATCTCTTTCTGTCATGATCAATTTTCCATTAAAATGAAAAGAATGCATTATGAAGCTAATCACGCCATAAAGTAATCTACATTATTTCACAATGATCAAATTTTTTCTTTTTATAAAACAATCGTTGAATTATTATATAATAATCTAGAACGATTGAGAGTTCCTCGTGGCATTATTAAATAAAAATCAAATTAAAACAATTTTCATTAACTACGAGTAGTTTCGTGTTTCTCTATTTACAAGAAATATAGAGTAATAACAGTATCGACGAGTTCGACCCCAGAGATATGGGTACTGAAACCGCTAATATTTCAGTCTGAAATATAACTGTCGATTTATTCAAGCGAAATGTTCGAGATAAAAATTGACCGTTGCGACCTCGTCTGTAGTAATTTTGCAGAACAATGTTGACGATTTGAACGAATACATTTTATTTAACAATATTTCATATTCGATATAGCAATGTTAATATACCTACTTCAATAACTTTGACGAGTTTTTATGAAATCTCTATCGATATACTAATATCGGAAAAAGTTGTGGAGAGCGTGAAGTGTGGCTTGTTTTAAATATTATAATGTTTTCACGGAGAATCAAATAATGATGATATGCAGCGAGAAATTTAATAAACAGTTGAATCATACTTGTAAACAATTTATATTTACCAGAAATAAATACACAGGCATGAAAAAGTAATTTCATGATTACATATCAGCCAGTTTCTAGAAGAGCTCGTATATGGAATCTCATCCGCTTAGGAATAACTTAGATTCTTAATGTATATTATACGACTTCTTTAATATTTTCAACTCCTAGTTTGTGATAGGTTGTGCATTGTGAGAGAAAAGCTAAATCATATATGACTTCTTAGTGATGTTTATAGACTATTCTAACCAATGATTAATTAACTGATTATTACATGACCCAACTTAAATCTATCTTATAAATGTGAAAATAACTCTGTCAGTCTGTCCGCTGTCGCTCTTTAACGTTCAAACAGCTGAACCAAATTTGTTGAAATTTGGTATGAAGGCACCTTGAACACCAAGAAAGGACACAGGCTACTGTTTTTCCTGTAAAGAGAAGAAAGAACAGCCTGTAAATTACCCACTGCTGGGCTAAGGCCGCCTCGCCCATTAAGGAGAGGGTTTGGAACATATTTCACCACGCTGTTCCAATGCGGGTTGGTGGAATGCACATGTGGCAGAATTTCGATGAAATTAGACACGTGCAGGTTCCCTCACGATGTTTTCCTTCACCGCCGAGCACGAGATGAATTATAAGCACATATATATATATATATATAATTATATATACATAGTGGTGCTTGCCTGGGTTTCAACCCCAAATCATCGATGCACACACACATTACACGCAAGATGCACGCGTTCTAACCACTGGACCATTTCGGCTCAGCATTTTTGCCTTACACATGACAAATACCCTAAAACGCGAAAGAAGCTGCGGTCTAATATAAGTATACGTATATAATATTGTGAAGGCGAATGTAATACTCTCTGCCTGTTCCTTACATAAACCATTGAGCCGTTCATAATAGAAATTGACAATTGACTGTGATATTTCGGTCACCACCGGATGACATAAATACTCGAGTGAACGTTTAAACTTATTTGTGCAAATTTTATCTTCCTTAATGTATTCTCAGAAACTCATTTATTAAACTATATAATGTTAAAAATATAACATGTGTATCATGTGGAAAAGTGTAATATTAATAAAGAGACATAAGTGCAATCACGCGAAAAAGCTAGCTTAATGTATATATTTGAAAATACTGAACGAAAATAAATATTATTTTGCCGGAGGCAGCAAACAGACTCACATGGGATTAAAGTTCGGCATTTTGCTGTCGGATCGCTTGACCATAATATTTTTTTACAAGATTCCTCATCAATATTATTGGAGTAGTTTTAATATGTATACTCATATATGCCTGGTATGTTTTTCCTCGTAACGTTTTCATTATGACGTAGTGTTTTTTTACAGCTTTCATAAAAAAAATTTAATCTTCACAATTAATTTCAAAGATAACATAAAACCCTATACATACAAATGTATATGTATGTTGTGCTAGCTGTGTAAATAGGTGGAGCTTTCACATAGCCTATATTGTCGGGTCCCACTTTAAAGGATTTAATAATAATTACTAGAACATATACATTAACCAAAAACAACAGCAGACACGATTATGATTCCTAATAATTTGAATTTGGATTTCTTAAAGTGCTTTTGTCAACGAGCATTGGAGGTACACTTTCAAGCCTGCTTACCTATTCTAAATTAATAAATAATGAGCTAAGATTTATTAACAAATAAAACTTGAAATATTAAACCAAAATTGGGATTTTACAAATACTTTTAAAAGTAAAAATCATATAAACTGTGAAATTGTGCGTAATTAAATGTAGCATTGACTTAAATGAGAAATTAGTCAGATTATTGTTATGCAATTTCGTGTCAGAGTTATTATAATTATTTTGGAGCTCATACGATTTTAATTTTTAATTTAAGCTTGATGATTCGAACGCAACGTTAATAAATCGTCATATAAACATCCTGACTATAACTTTTCCAGTCAGATGATTGACATGTTCTAACAATATAAGATGCTAAATTTTTTATGACAAAAAGTAATTACAATAAGCATATAATTATAATAAGCATTAAACAAATGTATTAAAGATTGCTTAACACGTTCAATGCGGAGCGATATCTATTACGCATCGTGTGTATCTCTCTCCCAGTGTGTATAAGAAAGACATACATTTCTCTGTCGCGCAGAGGCCATCTATTTGATATATTGTAGGTAAGTGATAAATATATTTATATGATGTCTATTGAAAACAAAATGCCTAGTAACCTGTACCTGTACCTAATTTCCTTCAATACGGGGTCTCTTTGATCACGTACAGCACTGACGAAATGAAATTTGATCACATCATCTCATCACATCATATCGAGTTTTAGTCTCTTAAACGTTACAGGGTCTTACTTTTAATCATTAATGGAATAAAGTCTTCTGGATCTACGTTAAAAATGGGAGTTCCACAAGGTTCAATTTTGGGTCCCTTTCTATTCCTAGTATATATAAATGATCTTCCTTTCTATGTTAAAGGTATTTGTGATATAGTGTTGTTTGCTGACGATACTTCGCTGATTTTTAAGGTTGACAGGAAAAAAACTGACTATGACGATCTGAACGGTGCATTATCACAGATACACAATAAGTTTACAGTAAATAATTTAGTTTTGAATGCTCAAAAAACAAAATGTGTAGTTTTTACCCTACCCAATGTTAGAAGGCAAAATTATAATATATCTTTAAACGGTGACCGTCTTGAAGTAGCTGATACTAGGGTGTTCTTAGGAAGGGAATCCGCTTCTATAATAAAATTCCGCAGACATTTTTAACTTTGCCGTTTAGTAAATTCAAATCGTTTGTTAAAAATACATTGCTAGAAAAAGCATATTATTCAATACAAGATTTTATAGATGATAAAAAAGCGTGCAGCTAATATCTGTTAACTTCCACGCAGGATATATTAATTTAAATAATTGTATTTAACTAACATGACTTTGTATTTTTAAATGTTAAAAAAGAGTAACTACTGAGTTTCTTGCTGGTTCTTCTCGGTAGAATCTACTTTCTGAACCCGTGGTAGCTTCACTTAATTGTAAAATGACGATTCAAAAGTGCTTGTAAAAGCCTACTTGAATAAAGTTTATTTTGATTTGATTTGAATCAGAATAGTGTACACAGATCTATAATAACAAATTAATTAATATTAGATTTACATTTTATGTAATATATATTATCTGTATAGTTGTGCAATTGTCATCACGAGTTATATACGTCGCTAATGCGCGGGAAAATAAGATATTTCAATATTATAACATTAAATATAATTGGTAAATCGATCTTATACATATATGAACACTCAGTAATTTATGTTTCTTTTTATGTATTCAATTGTTCTGAACGTTTGCATTTGGTGAAGTGGCTGAGATGTATCAAATAGAGGGAAGATATAATTTTTAGTTATATTATACTGAATAACGTAACCGGGACATGGGATCACAATTATTAAATTTCTTTCAGTTTACCTTTAGTATAGGTTTGAAAGTGTCAAATATAAATGAAATAGATTTTATGAATAATCACTCACGCTAATGAGGCAGAACTTTATGATAAATGTATGATATAAACACAAATCGTGATCCACGTTACATTACGACGAAATGAAAACACAAGAATAATGGAGAACTGTCATACGTAACAGAGGCATTTTTTGACACACACGATTTGTTGGCATCAATCACAGCCATGAGTCTGACATCTGAAATGTTTGACGTTTAATTTTTCATTTCTGTAGAAATAATTTTAGATCTGTCATTAGATATAATGGTATAAGACATAATTCAGTTCGTTGCTACTTCATTATTTAAGTATACTAGTGGACCGCACGTGAAACCTCTCGTTTATTCAACAATTATTTACAAATTTCGAAATCTATGACAGGTTTTTGTATTGATAATGTAATTGTAAACTGACGACGTCTGCACGCATATTTTACAGTTGTTTTTTTTATACATGTCTGTATTGCGCTGCTCTCTATCCAGCCTGTAACTTTCCCTCTTTCTAAATTTAATCCTTTGTTATTTAATTTAAGAAATTGGAATCAAGGATCCTCTTTAATTTTCTTTATATCTACGTTGAAGCTCTTAAAATAAGAGCATTGCCGTTCTTTTATATGCATCTATCGACCCATAATTACCGGAACTAAAATCGGCTGTCGTTATTAATATATAACATTTGCATTATTTTAAATCAAATATATTTTCTGAACTATTATAAAATACACTAGACTCCATGTTGAACTTAATTAATACCAATCTGTACGTGAATTCAACTCAAGCTGATATTTTTTTATGGTATTATTTATTTACTTTATTTTTGTTTGGTTAAGATTACGGTCAGGTAAATAATCCATCATAATAAGTGGTCACCATCGTCCAAAGATATTGGGGCCGTATGAAATATAACCTATTTCTTACAACATATGCCACCAACCTTGAGAATTATTATGTTATGTTAAGATGTTACCTCGTACAACTAACTTTAAACTGAAACACAAAAAATCTGATTAATATTGATTTGCCGAATATTATGATGATTGGTATTTAAGCAGACGGAAGTTAAATTACGATACAAAACAATTTTCTCATTCTAGGATTGAATATGCCTTAATATCCGGTAATTGTACAATTAATTAATTTATAAATGTAATAAGTAATATAATTTATAAGCCTATAATAAGTAATCTATAATCAAGTCTGTAGAAAGTAACTGATAACATTGTTCTCTGTATATAGTATATATACTGTAACTATAACAAGATATGTAATCATTTATAAAGAATAAGTCATAGCTATGTATTCCTTATACTTGTTGTAATATTATTACAAGTATGAAAAGAAACGATAGCAAGGAGATTATAATGTAAAATTGTTGATAAATAGATTTATATATATTTCACTTCCCTAAATCGGTTATTTAATAGATGACATCAATCTAACGTATTCATTCACGTATAAAATAAAATATGTATCAAACAACAAAGGAATAACAAATAGTATATATACTTAAAATATAAACAATATAAAACTTAGACGGCTGTCATCCCTAAATTTTAAGGGAAATCACAATATTATATTCGTATCTATATAAATCTCTCATCCGGGTTAATATTAAAGTTTGGGTCTCTATTTATATTATGCAGCAGCCGGTGATGCGGTCAGTGGTAAATATATCGCGGACTGGTCGTGTCTATGCATATTTCATGAACCCTGATTGCCGTTAGCCCACAGTTTTGCTACCTAATTGTGATCTTATTAACCTTATTGTTTGTTTTATATTATAAGATAATAATAACAAATATTATAAAATAAATAATCATTTTTTAAATTAATATACTTAATGTATTTTTTTAAGTTCTTATTTATGACTTTAATAAAATAAGTCCGTATCTATAGAAGCCAGATAACTAATTATGTTTTAACAAAAAATGAATTACGCAATAAAATGCATGTTAAATATTATTAGAAAATAAAATTAGTAACATATTGAAATATTATGAATTCAAAACCGATATAAGTAGATCATCAAATATCAAAATTAACTATAATAAACTATAAGTGTGACCACACGTCATTTTTTTTACCGTAGATTTTTTATATATTCCATAGGAAAAAATACATTTTCTACAACGTATTTTTCTTGTGATTCCTCAATCTTGAGTACATTAAGCTATCTTTCTTTTTTATCACTGCGACTTAAAATATCGTTACCTCAAATCAATCAATATATACTTTAGTTAAGTAGGCTCTTGATAAGAGGTTTTGATTCATTTTACATGATTAAATTAACGTAATCGGTTCAGAATGTAAATTCTAACGATATCTGACAGAAAATTCAGTGGTTATGCTGTATTATTACCAGTTAAATTACACTATCGTGCGAGAATAAAAGTTAAGTTACAAACCTTTTTTTGATAAACCTTATTTAACAGCTTCAATAATAATAGGTTGGGGAAAAACTTTCTTCGTATTATATATGAAAATTCAAAAAGTTTTTTTATAGTTTATTTACATTTGACTAAAGTATGTAGGTGCCATTTTGTTCCATAACTTTTTGCCATCTTGTTGGTAGTGACATGATTCCATTGCTGTAAAAATTTTGGGGCTTCAGATCGAAAAACTGCGACAAGTGGTTTTGGCAGTCCTCTCGTGATGTTAACCTGACACTGCCTAAGGAATTCTGCAGAGACCGAAACAGATGAAAATCTGAAGGTGCAAGGTCAGGACTATACGGCGGATGCATTAACACCTCCCAGCCAAACTCTCGTAATTTTTGTTGAGTGGCTAAAGATGTGTGAGGTCTAGCGTTGTCATGGTGAAAAACCACACCCCTTCTGTTGATCAATTCTGGCCGCTTTCTCTCAATTTCTTGCTTCAATCTCATCAATTGTTCGCAATACAGTTCTGAATCGATGGTCCTGCCGGGCGGTAACAGCTCATAATGAATGATGCCCTTCCAATCCTACCATACACACAACATTACCTTGTTGCGAGTTAATCCGGGTTTTGCCACAGTCTGTGAAGCTTGACCGGCCTTTGACCACAATCTTTTTCGCACGTTCTTGTCGTATGTGATCCACTTCTCATCACCAGTTATCAGCTTCTTCAAAAATGGTTCGGTTTCATTACGTCGTAATAAAGAATCACAAATGAGTACACGGTTCATTAGGTTTCTTTCAGTGAGTTCATGAGGCACCCATATATCGAGCTTTTTTGTGTACCCAGCTTTATTCAAATGAGTCAAAACCGTTTTGTGGTCAATTGCCAGTTCTTCAGCTACATCGTAACTACTAATATGCCGATCTTGCTCCACTTTTTCAAAAATGGCATCAATTTTGTCCGTACCAGGGCGACCAGAGCGAGATGCATCTTGGATATCAAAATTTCCGGCTTGAAAACGCTTAAACCAAACTAGGCGCTATTCTCACAGATACTGCATTAGGTCCATAAACATCACAAATTATTTTCGCGGCTTGAGTTGCATTTTTACCTTTTTTATAGTAAAATTTTAAAATGTATCGAATTTCTTCTTTAGATTCACTCATTTTAACAACAACAAAAACAAATGAAAATCACACAAATTCCTAATTTGAATTTGGAAGTGCCTTCTTGAAAATTAAAACTTTTTAATGATACCAAAACCAGCCAGATACAAATGGTATAGCCAAAGAGATTTTATTACAAGTTCATACATACTATATGCGAAAAGACTTTTTCCCCAACCTAATACATTGCAGTTATATTAATTAATGTAATGTGGAATTGTGAGGGTAAATATCAGTATACCTAGTGCAAATCCTTACAGGGGATGGGCTCTTGTGCATAGCTCCATTATACGTTTACCATAGTCCAAAGAACCACTGGGGAGAAATCTAAGCAAAAATTGATCCAAACTATCGGTTCTCATTCCAAATTATATATTTTTGTTCTATTTGCAGTTTAAACCTTTAGAGCCAAATATCTCATCTAATTTCCAGAAAGGCTGGTTCAGTTTTTACTTAGAGGATATTTGCAATTTAATAATTTAATAATATATAAAAATTATATTTAAATGAAAATACTGCAAGTATTCTTGATACCATTTCACTACAGTAAATTTTTCTAATTGTATTTTATATAATATAAAAAAAACGTAATGACAATATGTATAAATATATAAATTTACTCATCAAGAGAATTAAGCTATTATTTTTTATCTGGTTATATATTGTACTGTTTGAAGAAGTTTGAAGAAGGGTGTAAGCCAGTGTACAACAGCTACGAAGGTCATCTCAATTCCCAATGGCGCTAATATATATGGACAGTAGTGAACGTTTACCATTGGTTGGTAAATTTTATCGTCCACCTACCGATGATATCAATAAAAACAATTAGGCTTTTGTAAGCACATTTTAATTGTCATATTACATAAATAAATCGAACGTAGAGTCACCGTCACAGTCATTGGTTCAAAACAGTGTAGATTTGTGTGAAATTCATTCGATTAACTTAGAAAGCAATTATTTATAAAGGTTTGTGTCCCACATGATATTATATATAAATAATTCAAACTCGGATAAGCACCACTGAGTTTTCACGGACTTAATTTGTGTTTATAATTCATCTCGTACTCAGTGGTAAAGGAAAATGTTGTGAGGAAACCTGCACGTGCCTGATAAACACACTTGTATCTTCCGCACGTATATCCATCTTCCAACTCAGAGTCAAGCAACAAAGTTAAATAAATTCCAAAACTCCTTAATATGAAGCCTTGGCCCAGAAGTAGGATAAGTGTATTCTGTTTGTGTATATGGCAGTTGATTTTTTTAAGAAAATCAGTATCATTATTTAAAACAATAATAATATACAAATTAATACATACATAATTTAAGACTTATAATGTATAGAGGAAAAAAAATGTTCAAAAAGTTTTCACACGAGTGCTTACTAGACGTTCTTATACTATCACGGGCAAATGCTTACAGAGCACATTAGAAATCGGTAACATTTAGAAGACTTACATATAGATATACATACATAGTAACTATATATGTTTACATATTTAATATGTAGGTGTGAGTGAATTTTAATTGTTTCATGTGAATTCTTCATTGGCATAAATATTTTTGTCGTTTATTATAACTATATTTATTTTAAAATTTGTTCATAAATATATGAATTTATTACTCAACGTATTCACAATAAGAATAAATCGTATTGGTAACCGAATAACACTGATATATTCAATATTAAAACGAAAACCGATTGCAGAAAATTAATTACTCTATATTAAGTTCATAATACGAATTCGTATCGAGTATCGAGTTAAATGTAATCTGATAAATAATTATTTTAGTTCATTATTTATGTTAAACGTGTGGTTTTCCGAAACAACGTAATAAAATCACAATAGTGCAATTTAATATGCACATTTTATGAATTATTATGTTTCTAAAATATCCGTATCGCATTTCTATAATAATTAATCATAACTCATAATAATCAAACAATATTTAAAAAAATATTTAGATATACTAGCTAAACCCGTGGGTGATATTGAGTTTGTGACGAAAATCCTTCAAGAACGTACAACAAATTTACCTACTCCCTTAAAGGGTAAAAATGTCCCCAATATTCACCCTTAGGGTTCAACTTACTTTCAACCAAATATCATTAAAAATTAGTTTAATTATTTGGCGTGACATTGTAGCAGACAGATAATGTTACTTCCACATTGTAATATTAGTATAAATATTGTACAACATGTATCGACTTAAGTGAACTACAAGCCACAAATAAATTCATGCACTTATGAATAATGCACATGCATTACTGAGATGATTGAGGAAAAAAAATATGTTATTTATTTTAATTAGGATTGATACAGTGCGGAAAATAAATTGTACTTAAGATATTCTTTACATTTACCTTTTTTTAATACAATAAGTAAGGTAAGTGTATTTTCTTTATATCATAATATAACAACATCAGATAACCACTAAGCTTGTATATTATATTGTCAACCCAAATGCCTCTCTACGAGTACATCGAATTGAAATGTAGCCTTTTATCGTAGAACTTGTACAATTTGACACAGGAGTAATACAACACATATTCAATTGTAACAATTTTTTTTCTATTTTGTACCAAAAACAAAGTATTGAAATGAATAGGGTTACAGGTGGAATATCAGAGTTATTTTATTTACACATAAACAAATTAAAAAAGGAATCATAAAATAGGCACCTTCATATACATGTAGTTATACATACATATATTCCCTTTGACGAACTTACGACTTCATAATATAATCCATCAGTATTATAAGTGAAGGAAGGGGCTGTAGCTATTTCTTGCACGGGCTCTTCTTGTATACACAACTAGTTTTAGTTGACTTGATTCAAAGCTAGAGGTCTTTTGACGTCAGTCATATTAAATATACCTTCGTATACTTTCGCCTTTTTATATATGGTAATATTCTTATGTTGTGAATTACATCAAAACCATTATATTTTAAACTATCTTTATATATTTTTATTAAAATTGATATTAAACAGTTGACAAGTGTATGAGGAATATGGACCAGTTATAGGGACATATGATGTTCCAATGCGGGTTGGTGGAATATACATTTTTTTTCATTCCACGCAGCATAAATAAAACTGTGGATTTTGACCTGTCTCACTCTTCCGAGTAACTGCATTGGTTAACCTGTCTTAGTGTAATATTAAGATTTATCAGTTTATTTTTTATTGAATCATAATTAGTCTTTACTAAAATTATTGCTTATATTGTTTTAGTAATGCAGTCTATAGAGGTTATTAATGTTTTACTAACAGCCCTCTATATATAAAGCCAGGATTTTCGATAGATAGTGGTAGTGGTAGTATACATACTTTCAACGCCCATTTCATTTCCATAATTCCTTTACTAGGCATCTTGTCTTAGTGACTCAATAAAAATATCCCACTCACCAACACCACTTAGTCAGTCAGAACATATTGTTATTTTATAAGTATAGAAGATTCATCAGCAGTAAAAATAAATCATCAGCTGTGCTAGAAAACTCTGCTGCGTATCTAGTAATCACAAAAAAGGACCGTTTACACGATGTCAAAACATTAGGTTTGCTGTGCCTCGGGGTAGAACATTGATAGCCTGTAAGTCAGCTTTATAAACGTACGTAAAAAACGTTTTCATTGTGCCCGTATATAAAATGAAATGTTAGATTCGCTAAATATTTTTTTTAATAACATTTGAAATAAAGTATTCAATAGCTAAATTTAGGTCACGTGACTTTTCGAATTAAAATTGGGTTTATCTTTGTTTAAATAAATAATAATTGATAGATAGTGTAGAGATTCAAAGTTTAATATAGATTTATTAATAAGAACTGTCAAGTCCTTTATGTTTCTTGGAAATATTTCCAGTGTATTTACATCATAATCATAAGGTATCGCTTCATATAGATTTGTATATCGGACGTATCACATAAATGAATATCTTAGATCTTGATATACATACCAAGGGTAATTTGAATTTTGTATTCTAAAGCTACCTTAATTTGAAGTAAAAAATAACATTCCTTTGAGAAGTTTGGAGACCAAGTGCCTTAGTTGACACCAGATTAGTAGACCCGGTCAATAAATAACAGCTGGTATTTGGGCCTACGTTATATACGCACGAGTTTCTCCCCAACGAAAAACAAGGTCTAAGTAAACTGGACATTTCAAGTATTCACTGAAACTTGACCGTAAGACCTTTTCGAGAGGTCGACGTCTTGCTCTGTGACTTTATCGATCGCTTCTTTAACAAAATTTGGTTGACACTTTTTGTGACCGGATTCTAAATATTTGGGATAAAATCGTATTCAAAAGACGCATCTGTATACAAATAATACAAAGTGAAACTCATGGTTATTTTATAAAAAAATGTTTGAAATATCTTCTCGAATATGCAATATTTATATTTGTAGAATGAGCTATTAAGGCAATAATATAATGGTGAGTATACTTGACAGGAGTTCCGTACAAACAACAATATTAACAGCCTGTAAATTTTTCACTGCTTGGCTAAGGCCTACTCTCCATTTTAGGAGGCACTGCTCCAATGCAGGTTAGTGGATACTTGTGTTAGAATTTCAATGTGAAATTAGACACTTTAAAATACCATAACCGGCTAAGACGGACACGTTCTAACCACTTGGCTGCCTTGGCTTAGAAGTTCCGTAATATTTTGTATGTGAAATATACTATCCAAATTTTGTTTTTGATTAAATTTAGCAAGTCATTTTCTTCTTGACATATAATAAAATTGGAGTGTGTGTTTGTAATATTAAAATAGCTCCTTTTTACTCAATACATATTTTGTATGTTCCGGCTAGTCTCTGGAACGGCTGGACCGATTTAGACGGGATTTTCACTGGCAGATAACTGATATAATGAGGAGTTACTTAGGGTACAATAATATTTGTTTTGTTTAATTTAATTCAAACGCGTACAAGGTCACGGGCAGAGCTAGTTTAATATAGAGCGATAGTTCATAAACATACTTATCATGTTTTCTTTCTCCGCTTTACGAATTGATAATGGAATCAAAACTATTTTTTATCCATTTGGGAACCTGTGACCTTAAAAAGGCACCACAGAGTCGTAGTGGATTATTTATTACATTGTAGACTATTATTCCAGTCGTAGGCATACAGTAAAACCGAGAGAAACAAGACTAGAGAAAATTTAATTTATTCCACTTGAAGAATAAACTTTGAATTAGTTTAAAACTTAAAACAAGTTTTAACAGTGAAAGATCTTCCACAGAAATACTAGTTGTAAATTGTTGAAACATAAGGGTAAGTTTTATAAACTTTATAAGTAATGAAGCCGAGTGGAGCCGGTGAAATAATGAAATTTATCATAAAAATATTCAACTGTAATTTAGAGTTTCGTGTAACGTATACCTTATAATTATTGTAATCAGGCGAAATAATATTTTAGTATACAGTGAATAATAATAATGTTAATGTTCCACCGACTTAAACTTCTAAGTCTTCACAGGTGTAATTCGTCTTTCATAATTAATTACAATGGAATTATTTTATGTATAATAATCTATTTTGTTTCCCACGTTTATCAGTATTCAATTTCACTCACTATTATTAGATATTAAACTAAATATTTTAAATAAAGTTAAATTTAAATATAAGCGTACCTCGTGTTGTTAATTTAGAAGAGAATTTTTGAAATTAAAACCTTAATTAAACGCAAATAAAAAAATTAAAATATTCACTATACTAGTCATGATCGCGTGTAATGGTGGCAAAAATGCGAGCAGCAATTCCTTGTTGAATCGCAAGTTCGATCCATCCTCCTTCGAACCTTCGGGCAAAAATTGAACCATCCGGGGGTGATGACAGGATTGTCATTAGTGAAGTCTTCATTGGTGACAATCCTAAAGGAACGTTGTTATTGAAACAAAACTAACATATGTGTAATTATTTTCAGACTTAGAGAGATTTAAGATATAATTTCGTATCTATGAAATTATACCATAACTAATAAACAAAAATATATGGATATACAAAACGCATGTGTTTTGTGATGTTCATTTAGCTTGACAAAAAAGCACAGTCGCTGTTTCAATAAGACAGCTCTGACTTAAACACAAAAGAGGTTACACTCAACGATGTCATCGATGTTATCAAAATTCTATTCGCTCAGGTTCCAATATTCTGAACACAGACGAGGATAATAGGGAACTGTCACACGTTACACTGGTAGCGTTTTTTTGACACACGATTTATAGTCATCGATCAAAGCCCAAATCGAGACTGCGCGACAGATATAATATTTGATGGCGAAGTTTTTATCACTTTGGATAGTCTAGTCGAGTTGATACTGATTGAAAACGTAAAATCTACTGTCACGACCACGAGACCCAATTCAAGGATCTATGATAAATTAAATTAAGATTGAAATTGTTGATGTGTAAAAATCATGATGCATACTTGTAGGTTATAAAAATAGCAAGGCAAGGCTATTACTAGCTTGTTTTGGATATCACAAGCAATAATTCTGAGACCGTAAACGCGTATCGTGATACGAAAAGGTATTGTATCTAAAATCATAACAGCTGCAGCCACTTTTGTCAAATCGGTAAAATACATGTCTTACTCACCCGTAATTATATGTTCGAAGAGTTATTTAATTTACTTTATTAAATATTCCATATTAAATGCGAAAGTAACTCTGTTTGTCTGTCTCGCTTTCACGGCAAAACTACTGGACCGATTATAATGAAATTTGGTACACAAATAGTCCAGAACCTGAGAAAGGACATGAGTAGGAGGTTGATTTTTTTCAAATAAAGAGGTAAAACCTCTTTGTACACCAATCATCAACGTAATATTTTAATTTTTAAATTTAAAGTTAATTTGTAAATTATACACGGTAATAGCTAGTAATAAATAAAGATATTATAATTCAATTTTTCATTCTCTAAAGCTCAATCATCTCCCCTTACTATCAAAACGTCTTGCCAGAATTGCAGATGTTTGTCAGATATATGAGATTGAGATTGAAATGTTAGAATTCCAAAATATTTACATTGTAGTGTTTTATGTGTACTTACTGTCAAAAAATCTAAATCAAAATTAACTTTATTCAAGTAGCCTTTTACAAGAACTTTTGAATCGTCATTTTCTATCGAGAAGAATCGGCAAGAATCTCAGTAGTTACTCTTTTTCAACGTATAAAAAATACAAAGTCATGTTAGTTAATACAATTATTTAAATTAATATATCCTGCTTGGAAGTCAACAGGTATTAACTCCACGCTTTTTATCATCTTTAAAATCATGTATCGTATAATATGCTTTCTTAACCAATGTATTTTTTACAAACGATTTGAATTTACGAAACGGCAAAGTTAAAAATGTCTGCGCAATTTTATTATAGAATAAAATATCATGCCCTAACTGACTGACGCATCATCTCCGGTCGTAATCTGTTAAAGTTGGGAACATTAAAGTTGGTGAGTAGGGCTGTTTTATTGAGAAGAACTCAGGAAGAAATTTTGGAATTTCTATCCCCGAAGGGAGAATAGGAATATCCAGAAGGGAAAAAAATAGGAATTGAAAGTTTGTACGAAAGTGTGTCATTTCTTTATTGAGAAAAACAAAACTTTACTTTTGGTATACTGATTAAAATGAGCAGATATGTACGTATTTAAACGTTTCTGGATACCTCTGTGAGGTGAAATGCACACAAATTTGGTATTCACAGAGGTCTCTAAGGAATGTACTTTTTTTTAATTTACTTATAAATGAGAAAAACAAAACTTTACTTTTGGTATACTGATTAAAATGAGCAGATATGTACGTATTAAGCGTTTCTGGATACCTCTGTGAGGTGAAATGCACACAAATTTGGTATTCACAGAGGTCTCTAAGGAATGTACTTTTTTTTTAATTTACTTATAAATGAGAAAAACAAAACTTTACTTTTGGTATACTGATTAAAATGAGCAGATATGTAAATATATTTATATTCAAATTCCAAGCGATTAAAGCAGCGGGCAATGGTTATATATAAAGTTTCAACATTTGTATCAAACCTAGCATGGCTTTAGGTGGACAGTCAGCTCTTAGGGGAGGGTAAGGGGATAGAATCAATGATTTTTTGATGAGTTCAGATCAGAGAAATCGTTTTCTATATTTTAAACTACTCTATGGATGAACAAAAATAAATTTGTATATAATGTTAGCTATATATAATATATAATCAAAATGTTCTTGGCATATTGCAATATATTCAAGTGTAATACTTATTTACATTAAACTGAACTGAAAGTTAATAATATGGTTCGATTAGTTCATCATTAAGAGAATAAGAACTTACTACGTAGTTAAAATAGATATAAAACAATGACATTGATGTTGTGGGTTCATCGAAGTTATTGAAGCAATGTTTAATTTAAAAAAATCTGTTATTGATTATTTTCAATAATGATATAATTTAATTTATAACAGTTTTTATCATGTCTGTAGTGATGTTTCGTTCAATAGTTGGATATATTATTGCTTGTGTAATACACTCACACAGAGGAGAAACAATGTATGTATATAGAGTTTGTACCACGCACACTATATCAAGCCAAATGATTATTCATATGAAAGTATTGCTTAGAAATTATTCACCTGACGCAATTTATGGAATATATTATACATAACTTTAAAAAATTCATTAGAAAATTATGACCACTTAAAATGTTAACATGAAATATTAATTCTCTTTATTTATTTCATCGGACAGGAAAATGGGCCGCTTCATGATAAGTGGTCACCTCCACCCGTAGCATTTAATATTAACCAGTCCTTAATATTACGTTGGTTGGCTTGTTATTATACTATGTCACTCGCCGTACCAAACGAACCACAGTCGTAATAAATATTGCTATTTGGCGGTAGAATACGCGATGAATATATGGTATTTACCTAGAAGTACTTGCACATAGTAATAAAAAAACTGTATCAAAAAACCCAAAAGATTTTTACTTCAAATTATAATAACGCATTTAACCTTAATTATAAAATTCATTAAAAATTCACGTGATATATGTGACCAGTTGGACATTTAGCAAACATAAACAATGATAAATGTGGTAATCATATTAAAACTAGCCAGCATTGTATGTCCAGTTTGTAAGCATATACGCCGCAGCCGGATTCCGCGTGGGACATAAATAATGCGGTTTCGACTTACCACCCCAGCCACCCTGTCCAATGTCAGGTTTCACACGGCACTGCTTATATACAATTTTCTAAACTCAAAGGACTCAAACTCATTTATAACCGAATCTAAATTGAAGTTGGAAAAACGTATAGAATGATTTATGTCGTGTTTAGTTTTCATTTAGAGAAATGTGGTTAAGTTTTATTTAATGAAAAAAGTTCTTTGGTTCAAACTGTCGATTTTATACTGTTTATAATGAATCTACGACCTTTGAATTATTTAAAAACAGAATATGCTATTTATTGTAAATAAACCACATTTAAAATTGTTATTACAATATAATCTCACATTAAAAAGATTGTATGGTCAGTAACACGAGTTCGTATACAAAAAGTTCGTATACGTAAGTATTTAATTTAGAAGAGAGAAATGTACAAATTAAATTCAAAATAAGAATAAGCGTTAATCTAGATTCAACATTTGATAAATTAATCGATATTTACGTCACGTCAACAGATAAACAAATAGTTCGAATAAATATTCGTATCAAAAACATGTTTGTTTATTCCACGCTTGTATTGTATTTTACAAACCTGTCACCTCATTTGATCTTCGTAACTGCTTTCCACCTGTGAATATTCTCACGCTTGTATTTCACGATATATTCATTAAAATAATGAGTGCTATTAAATTAATCTGTTGATAATGGCCAGTGAAATATCTTTATTGCATGTCTCTTTACTGAGTGTCAATTGGAAAAAGTTTATGTTAGTCGAATCCCTGAATTAATGGACATGATAAATCGATTGCAAGAAATACCTACGCTGTATGTACGAGCAAGGCGAGATGGCCCAGTGGTTGGTTTGCTGGTTCAAACCCTGGTAAGTACCACTAATTATTAATGTAGTTAATTTGTGTTTCTAATTCATCTCTGCGGTGGTTTCTTTCCTGCGGTGAAAACCTGTATGTGTCAAATTTCATAGAAATAGAAACATGCTTTGGAACAGCATTGTCGAATATGTTCCAAATCTTCTCCTCAAAAGGGAGAGGAAACCTTAGCCTAGCAGTGGGAAATTTACAGGCTGTTGTTGTTGTATATGAATGCGTGTGTAAAAATATTACTTCTAGTTATTTAAGGGACTAAAATAACCAACTTACCATTCCTGACTTTTTTACTAAGTGAAATGAGTCTGTCAATCTGAAGTGTTAGGGATTCTTTTAAATAAACTCTTTTACACGGTGAGGCTGTATTTTCAAACTGTTTAAATTTTTTAGTAAAAAATAAAACGAGCAACTTAAGTAAAGTATTTGTTTTATTTAAGCTGTAGCTTACAACTCATTAACAATATGCAGTTTCCTTGAAACTTAAATGTGTTTGCATAATACATTCTCATAATATATTTACATATGAAATAGAAATTAAGGATTAAATACTGATTATATCGCAATGGTAACACTTCTTTGAAGTTAATTATGAACTGTAGGTTAAACCATTGTTAAGGAAATTGGGATGCTGACCTTATTATTAAGACATATTTTAAAAATAATACATTACAATGACCTTGAATCCATACACGCTAAATACATCTTCGTAAAAATTTTACACAATAACTTTTACAATCCTAGTTTAACACGTTTTTACAAGTTACCTAAATCGTAACAAAATTATATCGTGATCTGAAACTACGAAATGTGAGATTTATATTGATTGTAGCGAAGAAGTCAGTCTTTACCTCACTAGAAATGATAACGTAACTAAACCTGGCTGTGCGCAAATGTACTCGAAGCGTAGACGTCCGGCCAGTCGGGCAGTCTTGTAAATGAACTGTTCGAGGCCAACTTGCTCTTGGATGAAGTGAGGGATGTATTCAGTTTTGAACGTATATCGATTCCCGGGGAGAATCGTACTTTTTTCTTATATCCATTCGATAACATGGAAATGAGAACATTCCAGAAATTTGGGTCACTCCACAAAATAGCTGTTCGCTGATCTCGTTGCTCTTTTAGGAAAGCATATATCGAATTCTCGGGGCCAATATCGGTGAATACATAAAGCGTGTTTTTCGTTTTCAACATTTCGCCTCGAATTTTCTTTATGTTTACGTGGCTGTAAGCTGACGTTAAGTAGTTTGGGGAAAATATTATAAGAACAGTGTCGCTTTCTTTCGATCCATTGGTGAAATGTTTGATAAAATTATCTTTCGAATTGCTTTTGACAAGTTTCGTTTGTACATTGAAGTTTTTGTGATTTTTAAGTTCCGGTAAGATCTCCTTTAAAACGAATTCTTCATCGTTTTCAGAATATTTTATAAGTATATTCTTATATTGGTCGGTGTTATCTTGTCTTGAAAAATATTTGAATCGCCTCTTTATCATAGAATTTATTTGACTTTTGTATATAAAGTACAATATGAGAGTGACAGTTGAGAGTGACACTGATGTGGTCACTACAGAAATAAATATAATAAATCTTAGGTAACATGCTTCCCTAGTCCAGATCGGACAATGTATCAATGTATCATCTACAACCTAAAACAAAATAATTTACTTTATATTAATTACACTTTTTAGATGAGTTATATTTTATAATTTAGCAATTAAATAAGATAGGAAATTAACCCACATATATGAAAAACATGTAATTAGACGATGAAGACAATATTATTATTTCTAATGCAAATCATAATATTATATACATATATAATATTTCAATCCATTAGTAATTAATGTGTAAAAGTAATAACAGCAAATTATCTCACCTTCGACTTTAAATTATCTTTAAGGTAGTCAACGAAAAGAAAGTTTCTGCATCTACAATTTAAGGGATTATTTGAAATCCAAACTTCTTTTAATGGCTTTTTTAATATTTCTTCGTAATTCGATTTTCCATCTTCAATTGAATACTTCGTATTACCCTGTCAAGTAATAATGTATATTAAATTGTTATCTTATAAAAAATTGGAGTATATTTTTTAATTTGGTATTACGTACCCAAAGATATTGAATGGAATTAAAGCTGATATCCAAGTTTTCGTGCCCGTTAATCCACCAGTCGTCGAATGAATGTTTAAATTTATTATGACTTAAATTAAGCATCCTTAGATTATAAGTATGAGCGAAAGGTGATGCTCTTGTTACTGCCCATGAATTATTTTTTAATTCTTTATTTTCAAAGTCTAGTCGATTGTAAGCCAAGGTTATTGACATTCTTTGTTTATTGTTACTAAATAGATCGGATGAGATTATTTTCAAATTATTATGTTCCATATTTAAATAAATCAGGCTTAATAGAGATGAAAACGTTACACTGCAACAAAAATAACAAATTATATCAATATGTATTAAAACCTCCTTGCATCTTTTTGCAAAAATAACTCATTCCAAACTTACCTCGAAACTTCTTCGATGGAATTATAACATAAATTCAATATCTCTAGTCGTACTAACGACGAGAACAATTTCGACTCTAAGCTTCTTAAGTTGTTGTGACTTAAATCCAGTTCTAACAAGTTTATTTGATCGTTAAAAGTTGATTCCGGGATTACTGCTATATCATTATATGCTAATGATATATTTGTTATAAGCGAAGAATTGACGAATATATCATAAGGTATAATTTCAACGCCACTTCGTTGAAGATAAACTTGTTTGAGGTTTGATAAATTTCCAAACATATTCTTTGGCAGCGTTTTAATCTTTACGTCGTTGTTAAGAATAATAACAGTTTCTAATTTGTCATTGGTGGAAAACAAATTTTGTGGCAGAGTTGAAAATTTGTTGGAAAATAATGTCAGTTTCTTTAACTTTCTTAGGGGTTTAAAAATTGTCATCGGTAGTTCGTTAAGTCCGTTGGAACTTAAATCTAATTCTTCAAGCACATCGACACCCGTGAAGAAATCTTTAGAGAACCATGTAACGTTACTTTGCCACAGAGACAGCTTTCGCAACAAGGATAAGTGAGAAAAAAGATTCGAGGACATATTCGTCATATGATTATGACTTATTTCTAAGGTTTCTAATCTTTCAAGTGGCTTGAATAATTCTTCAGACAGGTTAATATTATTGCAGCGAATGTTTAGCCATGTTAAATTATTAATATCCATAAAAAGATTATCTGGCAGATGCGTGATTCCATTTACTGATAGAAGAAGTTTCGTCAAATCTTTTAATCCCGTAAAATGTTTCCTGTTGAAGTATCCAGACAAATTCTTTGCATTTTGAAATATAAGTGACATAGTCTTTGAAACTCCAATTTGTCGTAATATGTCATTAAATGATGTTTCTGGTAGTGGGCAATCTTTAAAACTGACTGATTTAAAAGTGTTCGGTTCATTGGCACATTTTGGTAGCTTGCTATAATCTAGAGTTGTTGCGTTTTCGCATTTTATGTTAATATACGTACTCGGTAGTAGGTTTATTTTCACGGTCCGACCTGAAAAATAAATTGTTTGACTAAATGCGGGAGAAGTTGTCCAATCAATACTTTAAGACATTAGGCTCCTAGTGATTCGATAGCTTCAGTTGGAACTGGAAGCGTTTAAGTGCACTTACCATCGATGTTGCAATTGAGTTCAACAGCGAACGTGCCGCCGCAAACGCAGTTAGGGTGACTTGGACACATCACTCTCCCATTAATTACATGTGCTGCGAGTGCTACTATTAGCACGTGTATCAGTTTGCAATCCATCGTTTCGTATTACATTTGTTCTTCTTTGCTTAAATTATTTTTATATGAGCCAATTCCACACACGAATCAGCAACCGTTCTCATCTTCATCTACTGTAACAAGATTTCACGTTATAGAAAAAGTGTGTGCTATACAAAACATACTAGACATTATTGTATTACTCTAGTTCAAATATTTAAATTAGATCTTAAAAAAATCTGTCAAAACCCATAAATTTAATCGTGTTTTTTTTATCCAGACAAGTTTTCGCTGAACCGTAGATTTCAGTGCGCAGCTGAATTTGTTTGTTTGGCATTGCCAACAATGGAATTGAATCCACCATTCGCAGTTTACAAGCAATCGCGAATAAAAATCGCGTTTTAAATTGCTCTGGTTGTTAAATATATTGCTGCTATTCAACAAACATAAAACTACGTCAATATTAGTTTAATCCTAACTTGCTTTAAAAATCGAATGTTGTTGTGTATAGTTCTATTGTTGTAATGCACTATGTTTAAATGCTGAAGTAATTAATTTAGGATTTTGGGTGTAAAGTAATATATCATACAATATTTTGGGCTTAAATAATTAAAAAAATATATAAGTAAAGTTTTGAACGTGAATAAAAAAAATTATAAAATTTACTTAAACTATGAAGATGAACAGAGATAATTTTAAGTTAATTATAGATACGTCTGTATATTTACAGTAAAATTACATAAGGTGTGTTTGGATTAAAATAATTCGTTGAATGTAGTTTACAAAGCTATTACATCCCATTCAAGACGATAGTAGTGACAGTTACTAGTACATTGCGGCAGACAGTCTGACAACCAAGACAGTGGAACTGTTTCGTAGATAGCAACGTGATTTAATGTCCTATTATTTCACTGTCTAGGATAAGCGAATATAAGAATGAATCAAATATTTCACATAAAATTCTTAGTTTATAATTTTTTTTATACTCAATATTTATAATAATAAATATATCTCTACAAACAATTTTTATTCGTCATATCATATTATTAATTCAATTTAAAGCTACCACCGATTCGGAAATTAATTATACTGAGAAAAATCCATGAGATACTTCACAGTTAAACTTTTTATCATATTAAATATATACCACGTAAGGTATTCAACGACATTTCATTTAAAATTATTTACACTACTAATACATATTTGCAATATTTTACAGATATAGCGTACAAAAAAATAATTAAGTACTATATAATTTCGGCTTGCTCGATCGTTATAGTGTTGTTATTCTTTACACTAATTTTCCGATTATGAATTTTAAAGTCGTATAAAATTGCAAATTGAATATTTTTCTGTTAATCCGTATAACCGATAAGAGTAGCATATGCGACTGACGTACTAAAATGAATTACTTCTGCATTACAAACACTTTTATTATGAACGCGTTCATTATAATAAGAGCGTGATTCGTGTAAAAAGTTATTTATGTAAAAGTACATTTATTTTCGAACGTTAATTTCTTTTTTATATACCCGCATGATTCGTTTTTGTTTTGTTATAGCTACTGAGCAACATAGTATAATACATATAGATACTTCATTTTAAAATTGTATAAGCCCGAAAGTAATTGAATAACAGTGTATCTTAAATTAATTTTAAGTAATTAATTCTTTATGAATAATAAAAAGGTTATTGCGCCATGTTATGTTGTACGGAACAGTTTAATAGAATCCATTGAACCGTTCTTGCGACTGAGCAGCGATCGTGTTCGCGAATTAATGAAAATAATATTAATGAAATTAATTGAAAAAATAGTAATATTTTTGGTTCAGGAGCTTTATCTGACTTGAGTAGTAAACTAAAGATAATTTAATTGGTATTTTAATTAAAATACTTTTTTTTCTCTGTAAAAAATATTGAATCAATAGTTTATAACATTTTACAAATATACTTAAGATATGAATCGATCTAAAACGTACTGTCATTTACGGTATTTATCAGTGGTAGCTAATGCGTATGGAAGAGAAGAGGAGCTAATATGTCAAAGTAATAAACTTTTTTTTTTCTCTACCAATGATATGTTATCTGTCTCCAGTCGAGTATCTGTATTACCTTTAATTCATGTTATTTTAGTTTGTTTTCAAAGTCATAATGTTTTTTCAGAAGTATTCCTATACAATGTCAATATTATATAAATCTACTTAGAAATCATAGATCGCATATATTTTCATTGACTCGGAATTTGTATTTTAGTTGTTAGTTGGGTGTAGATTCTGGATTCCATAACCCGTGTGGATGGTGTACACTGTACAGTCAGTCTTTTCCTGATCGGATTATCCTACCCTGATTGAAATTTTATATAGCAATCCATAATCTCTTTGATAATAAATTGATTACCATTCACTCCGCGACATTGTAGTAAACATTTTTAAGGGTTTATGATTGTAAACAAATAACAAATATATGACAATAATAATCTGACCACTTACGATAAAATAATAAAGTAATAAATCAAAACTATTAATTCAGTCAAACTCTTTGCGTATCTCCAATTTATGAACAAAATAATAGAAAGAAAGAGAAAATATTTTTATAACATCTTAGTGTATTTTTATGCCGTATAGAAAATATTCCTATTAATATATTATATTAAGCCATGTGTACTTGCAAGTGCAGCAGCTATATTGCTTTGATCTATCCTATCATACTCCATAAAAAGTTAAAAATAATATTTTATAACGTCAGCTAAATGAAGGAAAAATGCATGTCAATGACAGCTGCCGGTAGAAGCTAGATGTATTGGAAACAGATTGGTAAAATATTTTTTACTGCAGTAGGATTTGCCGCGAATTTATTTTCAACTCGCGGATATTTTATTGTTATTGGGAGTGATAATTTTTAAAGCAATGATTTATGTGTTTTATATTCCCCGTGATCAGAATGTTTGACGTTATTCAATTTCATATTATGATTTTTGTAAATAAAAAATTGATAAGGCCTTTATATTTTTGTACATATTTTTTTATACATTACTTTATTGACCACAATATATTAAATGGGACAAAAGGCAGACATAATGCCTGCACAAATAAAAAACCATGTAGGCGATATTCCTATCGCCTTGACTTGAATTTAATTAAAACAATAAAAGAAAATACAGGCATACACATAATATAGCATCCACACAATAAATATATATTATCTATAGTATAAACTCTCTAAATATATTTATTCTCTAGTTTATTTTATATTGTATAAGTAAAGAGGTTTTTTAACTATATGCAAGAAAACCAAATCATATCATTTTGATAAAACTGAGAAACGGTAGACGGAGAAAATGTCACATCTTTAACATACGATATACAAGTAATATTAAAAAAATGGATACATATACTGTACTCTGTGACATAATTGTAAATAAAGCTCATTATTTAAAAATATAATCTGTTAGTGACCAGTTATTTTAAAAATACAAGGACGGAACAGTAAAATGTATTAACACTACGTACGAATGACAATATTTCAGCCCATGAAATCAATTATTGATATGTTCTATGCTAGTATTTGATATTTAGAAAATCAATGCAATAGTTGAAAACATAGTGAAATAAAAAAAACAAATCAAACTATGTAAGCAATGCAACACGCATATTTCACGAAGTTTCGTTCCAATTAAAAATCAATTCAACGAATTGGTATTTTTTTTTATAAAACACAGTATCCAATAAAGCGAAAATATTCGTAAACCGAGGAATTTCAAATATATTTTAGCGAAAGCATTGTAGCTACGTGTATTGTGTTATATCGATGTCAACGTCAATTGAAATTATTTGAATTCAATACAATAGAAAATGAGTTATTCTCAGAATCTATTTTATAACATTTTGAAATGACTAACTTACATATAAACGCCATTTGCCCTGACAAGTTGCAATTTTGTACAGGATTTCTTTACACGGGCCCTAAGGAGGTATTTTTTAACTTCATGTCTTAAGGGAGAAAATACGGCAATGCTTTTCGAATATCATCACCTAAAGGGATGAAACTGGGAATAAATGTTGTTAGAATTTTGATGTTTGAATATAAAAAACGGCCTTTAAACATCTAAGTTGTATGAGTGTAATAGAATATTACAAATGTTTATATTCATGCTTTTCGAGGGTCATTTGGATAAGTTCAGTAATCGTTAAAAAAATTGTAATTAATTATTCAGTTCAAATGAGTTTACACGGTAAACGAGGCCTAATTTAAGGTCTCAGGTCAGTCGGATTTTAATTTGTTAGAATTATAATTATAACAGAACGACATTATGTAACAATACTGTACGCCTATATGCCTACAGAAAAACGGTTTAACACAGATCTACTTACCGTGTACACAAAATAAGATTAGTAAAATTGCACTGAAATAGTTCAAAACCCTAATAAACACACTTTGCGAAATTTCCTTAAGCTCATTAAGTCTTCTTCGTACCAGGAGAACATAATGCCAGAGGTAATACAATAAGGTTTACGGCTTCACAATCACGTACTGCATATCCACTTAACAGGAGCGTACTGCAATTTGCTGCTAATTGGAACTGTCCGTAATGAAAATTAGTTTCGTTGAATTATCAAGACATAACTCCTCTGACCCGACAAACAACACGAGTTAAATTTGATTTGAAATTGGGAATCGTTCTGTAAGAAAGCATTAGGCATACTTTTGCGTACAAGTTAAGACTTATTGTACATACATGTTATTATGGAAATCGTATAAAGTAATTATCAATTTCTGAATAATCTACGTTCGTATATTTTACTCGGTGGCCGGGATTTGTGTCAACTTAGGTAATCGAGGATTACCGTATTATACTATACAATCATCAACAAAAATACCAAGTTTTATTACTTTTATATACCGACTTAAAATATTATAGTGTAAATACACAAAGGACATAATGTATTATTGTAAAAGATTTTCGTATGAAGGCGATATAAGTAATGGTTAATATTTCTTAAGGCCTCTATGCCTATGGGCTAAGGTGATCACGTACAATGAGGTGACCCATTTCCCTTATAAAAACATATTATTTTGATTATCCTTTCAAACTGTCCCAGGAAGCCATTAAACATATAGCCAGAAAATACTTTGTATTAAAATATATCTCTGTAATATTAATTTTTCCTTAGAGATAAATTGTATACGCTATAAATAAATCAATATTACGTCAACTGTACCCATTTATACCTAATTATTATCTACTTACGATACCATAATTTCGAATACTTCGTATTAAATTGGTATTTAATTGCCATACACCAAAGACACAATGATACAAGCAACATTATATAAATATATATAATTTTTAATTGTAATTAATGGAAATTGGGGTAGATTTAAAAAAAATATTGGGTATGATATTTACGTTAATTTTACCTAAAGATATTAATTGTCATTTTTGTTAGTATGTCAATTACAACAAATATATTATGAAAGATAGATGTCATTTTGTTATGAGTTGAGAGCTGAGTGGCCCAGTGGTTGGAACGCGTGAATATTAACCGACGATTGCGGGTTCAAACCCAGGCAAGCACCACTATATATATGTGCTTCATTTGTGTTTATAATTCATTTCGTGCTTGGTGGTGAAGGAAAACATTGTGAGGAAAACTGCATGTGTCTAATTTCATAGATATTCTGCCAAATGTGTATTCCATCAACCCGCATTGGAACAGCGTGGTGGAATATGTTCCAAACAGGCTGTTACTTTACTTTGCTATCGTCTCTTTGGTACATAGTAGTGCTTAACGACATTTTGTTTTTATTTGATTGTGTGTGAGTTTTATTAAATATGTCATATAATTACGATAGAAACAAATCTGTCCTGTATCTCTTTATCACTTCTGATAGTCCGACGACACCTTAAGCCGACAAGAAAGGGGAGAGATTAGAGCACCAGCTTTACGCGCTTCCCGAGAACGGTAATATTTCCCAACTTCCCAACTCTTGGTGATTTCGGATAATTTCTTGACGCAATAAAAAATTCAAAATTAGAACTCAATATGAGCTATAATTGCCAATGCTTGTTTGTGAGTGTGAGTGACAATGAATGTTTGTTTGTGTGTGTGTGTGAAAATATTATGTCTATATAGAAAGTAAATATATTGTTGTAAATATTTGTGGTTGTACAGAAGTAATATTAATAAAGTTTCTCATTCTTTTATATAAAAGGCGAGAAAGTAGCGATGTCTTATTTAATGGTAATAATTAAACTTTTGCAATTACCCCGCACGATCTTGGAAAAGTTATGAAACGCATTCTCTTATCTCGTCGGAAATCTCAGTTGCGATTTTCTGACGAAGTTATTCAATTAATTTTTAGTTAAAAATAAATATTATTTATATAAAATATTTAATGTGCAATTTAAGTGAGACATATGTTGTTATAAGAACTAAAGATTTATTTTCAGACTCTTTGTTGCGTATACATGTGTTAACTTTTGTTCTTGTATCGAAAATATATGTAATGTTTACTCAAAGCTAGATTATTTTTAAAGGTGTAAATCGATTTCTCTTAGTACTCACATTACTGTCGTGATCTTTCACGTTAATGATGTTATGTATATGTCAACGGATGAAAGCCGGGTGAAAAAAAATCACCTTCAACGTTCAATCAATTTCAAATTTAGAACAGATAATTTTAACCATTTTAATTGAAAAAAAAAATAGTTTTAAGACAAGTAATATAATTATATAAGTTTCACAAAATAATTTATATTATGCTTATTTTTATTTACCGATGGAGAATATATTGAGGAACATAATTTAATAGCTAAATCAGAACGAAGGAAGGAAAACAAACTAATAAAAATTTTAGTGTATTTTGTTGTTAAAAGAAATCAAACTCTTTTATTAATCTATTAAATTGATGAGTTCTTAAATGTATGTATGTATGTACATATATAAATATCTCGACAGGCAGTCACGAAGGTAATAAAGATTTTTATTTAATTCCGTTCTCTATAACATTTTATGAAAAAGTAAAGCTCTCGCATACGCGTGATTGGCACGTACGCTTTTTGGCGCCCGGTCTTTATTTAACACGGTAAAAGGCTTTCACGTGAAAACTGAAGTATTTCACTCATATGAAATTCACGAACAAAATAAAATTCAAATACATTTCTGGAATTAAATTTGAAATCTTCAACTCGGCTCCTGTCGAGGGACTCATAATTTATTTATTTACACAGCTGCCTGTTTTATTACGCAATTGGAAATAACTGCTCGAGAATATTAAAACTTAACGACGCGAATGTAATTACAATGGCACTAAATAAATAATAAATGGTTATTTTAAACAAATGTACGCGAGAACCACCCTCTAACATTGAATAAATTACACAATAAGTTTACACTTTATATTCAACGAAATGTAACTATCAATAGTATTTATGCTCTGAAAGCTGATGAACAAAATAAAACGATCATCTTATTGCAACTCTCTTAGTACTCTTAGTCCACGATCATTGTAGGGAGTATTAATCATTCCTTACATCGACGCCAACAGATGTTATTACGTCTATAATTACACTGGCCCACTCACCCTTCAAACCGAAATACATAGAATATTGATGTTTGGCGGTAGAATAATTGATGTGTGGGTGAAACCCAGACAGATGGGCTCACACTCCTACCGCCGAGAAAAAGTTTGATGTACCCAGTCAACCTATCAAGTACTAACAGATTTTAGTGCTGTCAGTCGCACCTGACTTTTATTTGTGGAAGGTTGGGTCACTATTGTCTTAAAATAATACTACGAGTATTTTTTAATGAATGTTTTATATTCTACATTATTTCAATAAATGTTTTTAAAGATTTTTATTTAACCGTGTCGTTTGATAATATTGAGAATAAGAATTAATTAGTATAACTTTTATTAAATTAAGTAGAGTCTTAAAATTAGAAATTAATTAGTTAGTTTGATACATAAATGAAATATCATACGAGAAAACATATATGTATGTAAAAATAATCCCCACTCGTATTCTGTAATTATAAATATATTTTCACCATGACGGCGTACAATATGAGGGTGATTCTTAATGACAGTACAAACAATCAGTGGATATTTGCAGTAGGTGCAAAACAGATGCGCCCTAATGTCACGTGCACCCGACGGCCGAAATTAATGCTCCCCTACACGAGGGCTTTTGTAATGCAAATAACCAAATCGATACACTCTACGGGGTCTTGTTACATTCTTTTCTAAGTTACCATTCATAAATAAAATATTTTTGCAACAACATTCATTCATCATATTCGTTCATAGAGAATGATGGTTTACTAAAACTATTAATATAATATTTAAAAAATCACTAAACTAAACGTAGAGTCAATTCATTTTAATATACAATGTTATATTTGATAAAATTCTCTATAAGATTTATTATATTACAGCTTTGTATGGACTAATTGCCTTCTTTTATTAAAAACATAGTAACAGGTTTTATAAATATAAAGAAAAATTTGTATAATTGTTTCCAGAACATAAGTTCTGGACACAAATTAATTTAATAACATTAAATTAACAACAGATTTGTGAGATAACACTTTTTTAAATTAAATAAATACGAACAATAGATCGTATCAGCAACAATAACTCGCCCCCATCGGCAACAGAAGTGTAATTAATTACGGAACCCTAATGCTATGTAATTCGAGTCCATTCAGGACAATACCCCAACCCCTGCGTTTGATTATCCAAATAACTTTTTATGTGTGCTTTGATATTTTACACTGAATACATACAATATAAGTGGATTAAATAAAATGGTTCCCTTTTAAGATATTTAAATCACCGAAGAGATTAATCAAAATATAATCACTAGTATATAAATGCGAATTAACTCTCTCTCGGTCGGTTATGCTTTCAAGGCCAAACCGCTGAGGAAAATTTGATGATTGTAAGTGAGTTTCGATCCCAAGGAAATATGTAGGCTACTTTTTGTATCTACTTTAAACATTAAAATGATCAAAGCTTCATTCGGTAAGTTTTTTCAATAATAAAATATATGTGCATAATATAATAAAGGTAATTTAATTTTATCTTTATTATTTAAATAACCGTCTCCGGTTTCTTCTTATTATTATTAATGTTTTCCTTAAAGCCTGAGTTTATGTTACATGTTCGGGAAAAAGGTATTTGGTATCGTTATATAATAAAACAATAAAAAATGCAATAATAAAAACAAAGGGAACAATATATATGCAAACAAACTCTTATAAAAGTAATTTTAATGTTAATAGATGCAGATGTTATTTTTCGACATGTAAAGGCAGACACTTTCCTCCGCAGAGGCGCAGGAAGGTCATTCCAGAATTACTGGTACTGAATATTTAAAACTACTCGAGTCGTAACTTAAGTGTTATAAAATCTAAGATCCACGAGAAAAAAAAATTAGCTTGACTGTAATAATATAAATTAGAATATAATTCAGTTTGGGCATTGTTTAAATCCTCTGTTATCATTTTCTGGAACATTTGATTATAGGAGGTTTTAGCAGACGGCATAACCATAGCTATCTATTGTGTAGAGTGTACTGTCCTTGAAAATCTTGTTTTACGATGTATAGAAATTCTTTTGTAGAAGAATTTTAAGGTTTACTCAAAAATACCTACGTAAATGAACGCCTATATAAACAAACTCATGAGACAAATGTGTTAAATAAAATAAGAGGGTATGATGTTAATACGGAACAGTGACGATTATATCGTTTTTTAAATTCAAAACAAAATATACAGAATTATTTTTTAATGTATTACAATTTACGCCAAACATTTGAAATAATCATTAAGTTATTGTTAAATAGTTCCTATACTGCTTGTAATATTCTAATTGCCATTAATTCGAGTACAATAATCTTACTGTAAAAGGCCGACTTCATCGCCATTGAAATTAATTAATTAACTCATTTGCTCTTACAATAGAAATGAACCAATGTTAAACAGACGGTATTATATCTGTGTTTGATATTTCAATACCTTTAAATAGATTGAATGTTATATATAGTTCAGACAAGTGACGCATTTTATTTGAATAAAACTCAAGTACTACGTTAATAGTCACCGTGTAATCTTTTGTACAATATCTTGTTTTAATGATGTCGTCAACTTTATATGCACTCGTTTCCAACTAACAAGAAAACCTATGACGTCATTCAATTTCATTTCAAATTAAGTTTTATAACTCGACAACAATATTTGTAATATCAAAATACAATCTTATTTTAAACTTACCTTGACGATAATATATCCATAGATACTAAACTAGCACTTATTATAATGTCTTACACACTTTACTTCTTATAAATAAATATTAAACATCGAAATAGACTTTCGGTATTGAACGATACGATAATTCTCCGTAGAATTTACGTAGACGTTTAAACGCTACGGTGGCTACGACGCGACTGAACCGCTACGTGACTGTCGTTTCGTCGAACAAAATAAAGATATTCGGACACGCTCGGCTGTCGACGAAAATTACCGAATGAAGTTGTTTATATTTGCGTCAAGTTAGATATAATTCAATAGAAACGTTTATAACCAAATATAGACTATTTAGCAAAGTTTTTGTTTGTTCTTTTTAATGTTACGCGAATATTAATTCCAACTCATAATTCGTTAATCTAATAGAAGTGCGCTTTTTTTCAAAATACTAATTTTCATTTAAATAATTTTATTTGTATTTAAAATAATATGATATTGGATAAAATCTTTTCTTAGTTTTATAGATTCTATCAGTATTTTTTGCAAAGATTAAAAATTACGTATATTTTATTTCTTTTCAAATGTCGTTTTTTTTCTCTTATTTAAGAGAAATATCCCAGTTTCAACAATTGATGCGAATACAAAATCGTGACAGATTGCTAGCGCTGAAGCATAGCAAAACTTTGCACAGTCCGTGTAACCCTCGGGGCATCTTTCAAAATGCTTGTTCCGTTTTTACCCTAAATAGGAACGCGACTTATTTTAAACGAAAGTATTCCTATATACTCTCAGAAAATATATAAAAATAACTAAATATGGCACCAAACATAAATAAATTAGTTGATTATAAACAAAACTCACTGAAATTTTATTTCAATGTTTATTTTCTTCCTGTAAGTCTGTACGCATTGAGAATATGTAACATTATTTATTTTTATATATTATTGATTTCTACATACGTAGACTTATGAACTTTTAAATAAATATAATCCATTCTCTTTACCTCATACAGAGAGTAGAACTAGTAAGTAGCCTAATAAATAAATAAATATTGGACAACATCAAATTCATCACTTCAATAAGTAAGTAGCTAAAGTACTTATGTTATGGAAAAACAAATAACGACGGTACCCACACCCAAGACAACATTGAAAACTAATGATTTTTTCTACATTGACTGGACCAGGAAATGAACCTGGGACCTCGCTGTGGTGTACCCATGAAAACCGGTATACACACTACTCGACCAAGGACGTCGCTTACTATTCAAACTAGAATACTGTAGAACAATAATTAGAATTGTAAATTGATGAGAAGGTGATAACTTCCAACAGATGGGCTTGCACGAAGCTCACTGAGTAAATATATGTAATTGTATTCAAAACTAATGCAAATGTTTACTGAGAACAAACAAAAAGGCATACAGGTAACCTCGGGAGTAATATGAGAACAATTTCGCTGAAAAAAAAGATTGTCATTTTTATTTATTATTAAAACTATTTAGAATTTAAAATATTTATAGTTAAAAATATGACATTAATAATATTATAACGATTATGGTAAACTACATCCAGATAGTGTTTCGAAGTTTTTGGGGTATGAAATGAAATAATGTCAATGCTACCCAGCAAATCCCTCCTTGACCTAAAATGTCATGGACTAGCGGTCACGCGTAATAACGTCGTAAAATTATAAATTTGGTCATTTTCTTGCTACAAATTCTTAGTTCATGCGACTAACTGTCGCCAAATCTCCATACATATTATTTTTTGTTATTTAAGATAAATTGGTAGTCTACCAATTGACTGTATAATTTCACTGCGAAATATTAACCATATTTTGTATTGACAACGGGCTATCAACTTTGAGAATCAAGCTGTGTTGTTAAATGACTGTTTTTGCACTGACTCAATTGTCCTTCAACTCGAAACACGACGACCAGTACACGACTTACAGTATTGTTCTTTGGCAGTGGTAGTGATGAGTATTATAAATTCAACCAACCCAGATTGACTTGAATAATGCAAGAAACAAGTGAATTTATAAGATATATTTATTCATTCCAATTTCATATGAATTCCAACTTACTTCAATTATTGTTATTAAAATATAAATTGCAATCATTCTCGTTTTAATAAAAAATAATGTCATAAAAAACGGATATAATAAATGCATGAAACAAACAAAACAACGACGTCGATATTTTATGGGAAGCGGATTTTTTTGCGAGTTCATACTTTTATGACAGGGATATATCAGATAGGATCGTAATATACAGGTATGAAAATGAAATTTACAAGTCCGTTTCAAATCTTTATGAAAAATTCGTGATGTTGAACCATTGTCTCCTTTATTTATTTATATAGCAATGTTATCTGGAAAAGACAATCGGAAAGCTTTAAGTTACACGTCATGGGATTGGTTTGTTAGTATTCATCGTGTTCATTATTAATATTATACAAACATACTACTACTAGTTGTGTAGAAAAAAGTTGGGAACACCATCATAATTCTGAAGAATTAATAACCTATAACCATCTACGGAAAATTCAGCATTGATTAGTTAGTTTCATAACGATAACTTTATAGTGCATTTATTTATGTAAAATACCTTTATTTTAAAATTGAAGTTTTTATATTGAAGTGTGAGTCGCTTGATTGTAAGTTGACACACAGCCCATAGTTGCAAAAAATATTAGCCATTACACATCGATAATACATCCCATACCATACTAGTCTTGGGAGTCAAGATGTAATGTCCTTCGTGGTAGTATCGGTTCACTCAATATTTAAAAGGAATACAATAATATAAACTATTGTTTTTTGACATTAGAATATCTGTTGAGTGGGTGGTACATACCCAAATGGGCGTGCACCAAGTACTACTGCAATGTACGTACGCTACGTCATCTTCAGTCCGTCAAGTTTATTGATCGTATAAAGTATCGTAATTGAAAAATTATACTTCGTAACAACAACAAAAACAACAGCCTGTAAATTCCACTGCTGGGCTAAAGGCCTCCTCTCCCTTTGAGGAGAAGGTTTGGTACATATTCTACCACGCTGTTCTAATGCGGGTCGGTGGAATACACATGTGGCAGAATTTTTATCATTTGTCACATGCAGGTTTCCTCACGATGTTTTCCTTCACCGCTGAGCACGAGATGAATTATAACGACAAATTAAGCACTGAATCAGCGATGCTTGTCTGGGTTTGAACCCGCAATCATCGGTTAAGATGCACGCGTTCTAACCACAGGGCCAACTCGACTCTGGTGCCATAAAAAATAAATACTTCGTAAAATACTCCTTAATTGTTCAATTGATAAGTAACTTACATCATTACCAGTTTTTCATTTAAGTAAAATATTTCATTTGTTTACATTCTATCAATTTTTCCAATTTTTATTCATTAATAGATAGTTTGTGAAAAGGATAATGTAAGGCCTCAGAGCAAATGAAAAGTCAAATAAGTCTCTTTCAAACAATACGTATCTGCCTTCTGTCTCGAGGTCAACACAGTTGTTTACGCCAATATTCTACACAAAAGAATCTTTAATATGCAAATAACAGTGTTTGTAAAAGAAAATTAACATTGATGAATAGCAAATGTTCCTAATAAAGTTAACAATTATATACCTACGTATTTAAATAACCTTTTTGGCATATATGGCAAGTATATTTCTTCGAAATGTGAAAAATGAATGAACGTTGTAAGTTTTTTCTTTAAAATTCTCACTGACTGACAAACAAAATTTAATAAAAGTTCTCTGCTTGCAAAAAATTTCACGAACTAAAGTCCGTTCTTTAATAGTCGAGATTTTGTATATTCCTACAATACAGTTTTTCCAATATCCCTTGGCCACCTTTTTTATTTATTCGACACGAAAAGTGTTTTATGTTTGTCCCACGTAAAAATAAACTTTGTCGGTGTCATTAAAAATTATTGAGAAATTCGAATATAAGAGTCAAACTAATGAAGTCGAGATGGCCCAGTAGTTAGAACGCGTGCATCTTAACCGATGATTGCGGGTTCAAACCCAGGCAAGCACCGCCGATTGATGTGCTTAATTTGTCTTTATAATTCATCTCGTACTCGGCGGTGAAGGAAAACATCGTGAGGAAACCTGCATGTGACAAATTTCATAGAAACTCTGCTACATGTGTATTCCCCAACCCGCATTGGAACAGCGTGGTGGAATATGTTCCAAAGCCTTCTCTTCTAAGGGAGAGGAGGCCTTTAGCCCAGCAGTAGGAATTTACAGGCTGTCGTTGTTGTTGTAATGAAATAAGAAGGATTTTTATTAATTACTGAAATTTCTTAATTAAATTAATTAAGTCAATCGGTTCAATCGTATATAACTTGAGCTTTATTCTTAATTAAAAAATATATATTAATATTAATACAAAACACAGAGACTGTGTGTCTTTAAAAATTGACTGCCTGTCAACAATCCTAATAGATAAAATCCTTCTCTTCTCTATTGGAGCCTAAATCACCAGTCCTAATTCAGTGTGTTACACGTGGCACAAATAAATCGAACTCATTTAGTTTCCTTTCTCAAGAAATATAAATATAAATTCAGCAAGAAAACTCCGACCGAGTTCGAACTATAAATTTTATCTGATTTAAACACTCAACCATTTTGATCTTTCAAATATATTCATTTATTTGAATAAAAAAACAAACGTCCTAAGTTTTTTTTTAAGTATTTATAGATCGATCCAAAAATCCGACCGATATGCCGATTGCTGGGTATAACAGGGATTTCGATAATCTGTTTTTGTTCAAAGCCTCCAGATCGGGACAACTATAAATCATTTTCGAACATTTCACGGTTTTATATGGATTTACGTCGGTTCCACTTTATCTTTTTTCGTTTTATATCGATTTAGGGTTTATATATAAGGCCAGCGATCAGATTTATTATTTATAATCATATTCAATATAACTTTATGTAAGTAACTAGTTTTAGTTCATATTTTTATATATATATATTTAAGCATTTAATGTTGTTAATTCTTATGTTAATAAAGAACTTTATGTAAAAGACAAAACCATAGTTTAAATTTAAGCCATACTATTTATTTTTAAATGGAAAGGAACGTCAATGGTGTTATAGGCAAAAGTCACTTTATTTTATAGTAGGAAACGAAATAAGGTTGACTAAGAGCGTCTACAAAAAATCTTAGACTGAGAAACAAAATAGCTTGATGTATATTTGTATATCATCGTAAAGTTAAGTACATGTAGATAATAATCTAACTCGTGAGATTTTAAACTATTTGAATGTTTTCTTGATTTTAATTTATGAAGTAAATTTACATTCAAATGAAGTATTGTAGTACAAAATTTTACTGGTTATGGTCACGATCGTCGTTCGGTCGAGATTAACGTAGATATTTTATTCAGTGGGGATCTTAGTAGATTATCTCTCTGATCTGTATTGGTCGATAAATTTCTTATATATATTTTGACTATAGATACTTACTTTTTTTAAATCTAGATGCATAAGAGTAGTACGTACAGCGGTTTACATGGGTACGCCACTCCGAGGTCCCGGGTTCGATTCCCGGCCGAGTCGATGTAGAAGAATAATTAGTTTTCTATGTTGTCTTGGGTGTGGGTGTTCGTCGTTACTTCTGATTTTCATAACACAAGTGCTTTAGCTACTTTTATTGGGACAGGAGTAATGTATCTGATGTTCTCAAATATTGTCCAATATTCTATGACACCAAAAATGTCAAAGTAAATTTGCTCATTTTTATGTTAGATAAAGTTTACGTTTAACTTTGGCTTAAATACATAACCGATCACAATGAAATTTTAAATTCGTATGGTAATGGGTACAGAATAGTATAAAAAATATAAACATTTATGCAATTACGTATATTGTTAGAGTAAAATGTTGTTGTTGTACGAGGGTTTTAATTCATCTGTATGCATACCTAATTTATGTTTACTCAACTGTGTAAAAACATATTTTTTAATGAGCCTATTCAAAAATGGAATTCTATTGGAAAACATTAAAAACATAAAAAATATGCTTTACAATAGATGACTTACATTACAAAACCTACGGTTATTTATAAAGGCTCTGCTTTTATTATATAAAGCACGCGATACCGTGATTTTGCTAAAAGCATCCCAGTACATGAAGTTTTTTTTTTTTTTTTCAGTAAAGTAACATACATTTTCTATACAAATTTTATTCAACCGGCGTAGTTTGCTGAATAGTGTTCCACCGCAAAGAAATATTTTTGGTGAAGGAAGCAGTGAAGACATTAAATATTCACGGCAATATGCCGAGTGCGCGTTCACAAATAACTTATGCAAATATACACAAGATGCTGTGTTTCAAGAAGCGTAATCCTCCCTTTGTTGCTTAAGTAGAATTCAAATACGGTTAAAATAGGTGATTCCGATGCACCCTATGAAACATTTTTGCCTTTGTATTACAGCGTTTTATAACATCTGTATTTAATAAGATTTAAATAATTTCAGTCATTTATAATATAACAAAATCATCAAGGTTTTGTTACGTGAATTCTAGAATAATAAATGATAACAATAAGTTAATTAAAGTATTTCTGTAGTCACTTTACCCTAACGAAATTAAAAAAAATATTATCAATAAAAATTTGTCCCTGGGGGTAGAGCCCCTCCCAATAACTCAATCTACCATCATCGAAATTTGTTCAGTAGTGGAAGCGCGAAGAGGTAAAAGATATAATTCCTTAACGTTCGATTACTTACGAATTAATGAGCGATTAAACATGTGTATCTTAACCGAAATGAACGCGTTCATAGCGGACTTAATTTGTGTTCATACTTCAAATCATGCTCAGCGATAAAGAAATCTGTTGTGAGAAAGGATGAATATATCTGACACATGCTTATTCACCAACCCGCATGGGAACAGCATGATGGAATAAACTACTGTTGTAGCTGTATGTTACTTTAATAATAGACTACCTAGGAATTATGATTCTAACATTACTTAGAAATTTCAAGCGTCTAACATATCACAATATAGCTGTTTCTTTGTTGATTTCGTTACTCTAATTCCATAGCTTTCGACTAATGTAGTTATAAAATTAAAAATATATATAGTCCTTTTATAGGTTATATCAAAATCAAAGTGACCAGGCTGAATTATATTCAAAGTTACCACTGCTTCCAAAAGTTGTATTTACGGAGAAAAAAAAATCTTACAGATATTTTTTATTTAATTTATTATAAATTCAATATCTATTATTAGTTGATGTTTATATTTGCAGAACATATATGACATATTGTTGAAAATTGAATAGACTTGAAGTGTTTTATGAATAGAATATTTGCGCATATTTATAGTAACTTATTTGGCCACTATAGAAATCACAAATTAAGTAATACAATAGAAATGGCTTCCCATTACTTTTTCTCTGTGTTTATAAGGGCAATGTCTTTTTATTTAACAAAATCTCCCTATACACATTCTCTCATAAATATTTTGAAGATAATTATATAAGTAATGAGTTAAAGTCTAGACGAAAAATAATAATTCAAAATTAGGTATAAGAAATAATTTGTCGCCAGTATTAAAAATTGTGTAAAATATAAATATATAATTATTTCAAGCTCAATTTCTTGGATAAAACTGGTCTATTTTTCTTAAATATAGTTTTTAAATGGTATTGATGTCTTATAGGACTTTGTTGGTTGGGACCATTTATTCATCATATTTTATATTATAAATATAATATATTCAGGTAAAGTGAAATAAACGCTTATAAATAACAATAATACGTACTTAATTAAATGCCTGCCCTAATTTCAGAGGGTATTCAAATGGATGCTATATTATAGCATTGTAAAATGTTCGTAAATCTTCCTACATTCCCCTTTGTTTCTCTCGAATGTTGAATACTTCAAACTCAGGCGAGTCCGAACTGCGCTCTCATTTTTGAAACTGAATAAAAGGAACGTCCGTTTGCGGCCTTTTATACTACTAGGACCTAAACCCAAACCCCATTTTGCAGCATGCAACCTCATATGTATTTTTAATATGTGAGGACAATAGACAAAAAAATGCAAGAAATAAGATTTAAAAATCGAATATTGTAGCTTACATTTTTTTAAATTAGTTATGACACCTCTTTGTTTTGATTAAATAATTTTTTTTAAAATATTATTTCTTAATATGTACAACAATAAATATACAATAAAAAAAGAAATAATATTACAATACAAGAATACATAGTATACTATTACAACATAAATTAAATTTAAATTTTGAAAAAAAAAAACACAGCCATTCAAATATATATCGAAACGGTCTACTTTCAGATGCACGTCAAAGCAAGATCGAAGCAAAAGATCAAATATATGAGATGAAAGTTGCAAGGAACGTAGCAGAGAACGTCCCAGACGGTGTTTCTGACAGTCAAAGAGTAATGCGCCAGGATATTTTTAACTTTGATGCGGAGCAACTGCTGGCTTGGACCCGCTCACAAGGATTGCGAACAGTGTAATATGTTTACAAATAAATGCTTTTTCTTAAGTATTCTTTATTTCTACAAACTACAATATTAATTGAAATGATAAATTTTTGAATTATGAATGAAGAAATACTTTTGTTTACGTAACTTACGTGACGTTTTAACTTTTTATGTTGCTGTTGTTAATTTCCTTAAATACGAATGTATTTATTAAAAAATAGCAATTTATTTAATAGATGTATGTTTTCGTTTTTAAAAAAATCAAAAAGAGATAAAATATTCCGTAACTTTTGAGATGACTTTATTGACAATTTACATATTTAAATATACCTCGCTGATGATCCGCAATTATATGCTTGCACATTTAAATATCACCGAAACGATATTTCACATAAATAGTCACTCACCCAGAATCAACTACGTAAATCCTAGCAGTATGAATAGGCAGTTCCAACTAAAGTTAACTAATAATACCACCATATTTTATTTATATGAAATCATATACATATATCCCAAAAAATCAATTTAACATTCATAGATTATTAATATGTATAGGTATTTTGTAAGTCACCGTAATTACTCCACAAAGACTATATTATGTCGAATCCCGATGGAAGTATGCGATACTGAGTTATAATACTGCGACATGTCATTAAAGTAATAGCGCTATTATCTTAAACACCAAACGACTATTGGTACGCCAATTTCTTTGAGACTTTAATAATAGACCGCGTTCCATACGATATGTTTATGAATCATTAATGGCTCAATATGGCAGGAAATAGCTATTTTCAGAACTCATTACGAATGTAAAATTTCATATTATACTAGCATTATTTATGATCTTTATTTGACTTCGATATTCAGTATTAGTATTATTAGTATACATTCGAATAGTTAGAATGATTTATTTAACTTCAAAAATAGTAAAGAACTATAAAAGTTATCAAATATGAAATGATTTAATAATGTAGAAAGGTCACAGTATCACATTATACAGATTCCAACTAACGACAAAAATAAAATAATACTAAATAATTTATGTATATATTTGACCATATAATGAAATGAGGTCATACTATCATATATAGTATATTTATACTTACTTGGTGGGCTTTGTGCAAGCCCGTCTGGATAGGTACCATAGGTACCCACTCATCAGTTATTCTACCACCAAATAACAGTACTTAGTATTGTTGTGTTCCGGTTTGAAGGGTGAGTGACCCAGTGTAACTACAGGCACAAGGGACATAACATCTTAGTTCCCAAGGTTGACGTTTGATTGTTTGGCACATTGACGATGTAAGGAATAGTTAATATTTCTTACAGTCTATGGGTATATGCCCATTTGCTCGTCTTTCAACCTATACCTACCATAAATATATATACATAAAACCAAGTTCAATTATTTTTTATATTTTAGTGAAGTTTTGAAGTCAATTGAAAATATTTCACTATCCCATAATACCTCGAATATTCTCTAAAATGACACGTTCTTTTGAAGACTGGCATTTATTGAGGCAACGGGTTGGTGTCTTTGATACCGCGACACTCATTAATGATCCGGTGCTGTTTCCATACCATTGGCGTGGGTTTATTAAGCCATTATATTCTTATTCGACCCATATTTCGTCTGGATATTACTCTGTATGTTTTCATTTCATCCTTTGGCAAACATGATTATCCATTGCCTCTTCAATGTGATAATTTTGCCAGCGGTCTGGATATTTACATTTCATCGTTGACTCCGAACATAACTCAATCACACACATCATGTGACTTTAAATTTGTGTATGAGTTTCCTAGATTTCACTTAGAATTTTAAAGTTTAATTCATTGTAATTTTTAAATTTTTAATGACAAATAATTTCAGAAACAAGCTTCAACGTTGTCTGGGTGTTATCAAAATAATGTTTTATAACGTTTAGAATATCTTTTAATAATGAGAGATCAAAATACGAACGTATTTGACTGAATATCAAACTGACATACGATAAAACATTATTTTCATGATATTTTTTTATAAAACTAATCAAGGATCACAATTGTACGCTACACAATTCTATTATAATCGAACAATGAGTATTCCGGCGATCAATTCGCAACGAAACGTCAGCCGTAATAATGTTAGCATTGTTCATTGACCCGAGTCGCCTTCACGAATATTTCATGACTCTTAAACGAAGATTATCTTTGTGCTTGTGCAAATTGAACGCCTGTTTAAAGACTATTTATTGTTAATAATATCTAGACATATAATAAAAATGGAGTGTCTGTTTGTAATATTGAAATAGCTCATTTTACTCGATGCATATGTATACACGGTACCCATAACAAAACAGCAATGTTTACAATTATTGTCTATCTATCTGTCTGTTTGTACCGGCTAATTTATAGGTCGGCTGGACCGATTACGACGGGACTTTCACTGACAGATAACTAATATAATGAGTAACTTAAGCTACAATAATATTTTTTTCTGATAAATTCAAACGCGTACAAGGTCGCGGGCACAGCAAGTATATAATGAATTAGGAATAAAGTTAATTTAAGAATGATTTTTGTTTGTCACATGTTTTTGTCACTTTTCTGAAAGGGACGGAAGTGTGTAACGGAAATGCGATAAAGCGCGCGGTATTTGATTGGACCAATGAGTGCACGGTGCTAGTGTTAGCAAATATTATCAAGCCTGTGTTGCCGGGATATAATGCTTACATTGTTGATACCAAGGACAGGTGTCAGATGTGTAATTTGTTATTACTGCAAGCCTCCCTCTTTTATATGATAAACAATCCTGAGAACTGCTTTTTTAGTATGTAAACCAAATTCGATAAATCTATAATAATGATTTTTTACACATTACATACGTTTATTTTATAGTACGCTTTAATAACATAAATAAAGTTCTGATTAAAAAAAATAATAACTAATATAATAGGATGAATTAGGATTAAAAGGTATATGTTATATATCTATAAAACAACTACCTGTTTATATTATGTACTATATGTAACGAAATTGCTTCGAGTGTGAGACAGACACATAAACAACATCTATGACCTATTAATATGGGCGTATAATTATTTTAGTATAATATAATTATTTTAGTTTAGTATAATATTAATATAACGTTTACGGCGTAGAACACGCAATAGTGTGATTCACTAAAAGCATTTCCACTTATATGTGCTTCTAAGGCCATTCAATTAATTTAAACATAAAAAAATCAATACTATCGTCGAGATAAATAAAAAACAGTTCTTCCTTAACAATACTGAATAAAAAAATTCAAAAATCGAACTAATGTCACTAACAGCAATTGAATTGAAGGAATTCACACCGCAAAAATCCACCTGAAACCGGTTTCATACATTTTATATAACCCGTCACAAAAAATATTGCATTGCAAATTCATTCAAGCTACCTTTGCCATATAATGTAATGTAATAAGAATACCATGCAGCTAAAAATTAACAAATAATCAATTTAATTAATATTATAAATATAATATCTTTAAATGCAAATTACAGTTGAACGAAATTTTAAAAATAAGTAACAAATTCCCGAGTCACGTTCTGTCTTTCTCTATTTTCCGTCGTCGGTAACATCTTAGTCGTAATTAATTAAGAAACTCAAGTTCGGCGTCAGACCACACAGAGCTATCGTTTGTAATACAACTCGCTATTTATGAAGCCCAGTGAAGACGGATGAAGTTAGTGTAAAATTATTATCATAATTTCTCACCAAAAACTTCCGAGTGAGTTTACGCTATGAATATTCAAAGGAAAAGTTCAAACGGTGCCAAGTTTTTATTAGCGCTGTCAAGTTGCCGGTGCTTGCATTGTTATAATTTGCATTTTTACTTCCAAGCTACGAAAGTGTGGAGGAAGTGGAAGATTCGTCTAATAGTTCGTATTCTAGTTTATGTTCAAAACAAAAACATTGAAAACTTTAAAGAATACATTACATTATACCTATGTATTACTCTTTTATGCAATAACTTTCCGAGCGTTTATTAGTAAAAATATTTAGAATTGGATAAAAATGTAATTATTTATGTATATGTTACTCTCACCAGATAAAGCTGTGTCTACACTATATTAAAATAAATTAGTCAAGTGCAAATCCGATTGTAATATAGTATTTAAGATATGTTGAATAAAACCTGTACCGTTGTTAATTTTCTATAACATTTTGTAAGATTTAAAATATATTGAATTTCACTTATATATATAAAATTTGTACGAAATATTTAATAACTTGGGAACAAAGGTGTTTTTTCCGTTTAGCCCGTAGATGCACTGGCTCACTCATCTTGCAAGCCGGAACACAACAACACTAAGCATTGCTGTATGTATGTAATATGTGATAAATGTTTGCTACCTACATAGGTTTTCTACCAAGTACATAAATGCCTTTGTATAAGAAAGTTAATATAATTTATCAGGCCCTTATTTGTATTAGTTTTCTGAGTAAAAACATAAATAATTCCAACTAATTTCACTATCCTTTTTCTAATAGTACTATGGATACGTCAGACCCATAAATTACGACAATGGCGTCACCCTGCTGTGAGTTTTATTGTGATTTATGTATTCGATTATCGGGCAAACGACTAAACTGGAAAGCGTTTTGCCGCTCTAACGACGTCATTAATACTTTACGATACTGCAGCTTCCTTACAGGTATATCTGTTATAAAAAGTTTAACAAGTATTTATAATACCTGTATATGCAAATGCAAGTAAATTATATTAAAACCATTCTTGCTACTTGTAATTAAATATACATCGTGCGCATGTGTCTAATTTCATCGAAATTCTGCCACATGTGTAATCTACCAACCCGCATTGGAGCAGCGAGGTGGAATATATTTTTAGCCAAGGCCCAGTTGTGGGAAATTTAGTTGTGGGCTGTTAATGTAAAATACAAAAATGTAAAATAATATATCAAGTATTCTTTGGTCAGGGAGAAAATTGTGAGGGAATCTGAATGTGTTAGATATAATTCTGATGTCATGTAAGCTCTAAATCTTTGATTAAAGTAAATAACAAATTTTATTTGCTCAGACAATAAGTTTCGAAAGTTTTTTTTTTCATGCGAGCAACGCAAACAATTCATCGCCATCAGGTTTGGGCAGGTGCTCGAAGTTTAAAATTTATTACGCCACATACAAAACTAAAATTTATGTTTTCAAACTGAAGTTAATTTATGATATCACCTTAATTATATGCTCGCAAGTCACTTGTTTATTTGCTTTCAGATAAGACAAAACCTTTAAAATTTAAGAAATATTTGAATCTGTCATTACAAGATCACTGAAACTTTAAGTAAGGTTGGTTAAAAATTTCATCTTATAACTTTTTTTGCAACGTAAAGACTAAAAGAGAAGTTTAAAAATTTTATGGGAGTATGTAGAAGGGATAACTTTGAACGAATTCAATAATATATTTATTAATTAAACATCCTGGCATCATACTGTACAATAAGGAATATAAATAGAAAAGAAATTGTGAGTTTTTTTTAATTATATGTAATTGAAAACAAACAAAACACAAATTTCACCATAGTCGCCAATAGCTTAAGAATGCACAGGTGACAAATACATATATGTATAGTAGTCCTTGAGAATTTGTAAGGAAATTAGACAGTCAGCATTTCTTTTCCTCCAATTATTTGTCAAGGCTTGACAACTCTATGTACCCAAGATGAAAGCAGCTACGTCAGAGGGATCACGACATCATCAACCTAAGTTTTGTGCGGGGCTTTGCGAGTTATGGTCGTTAGTTGCTATTATAATATTCATAGACCTGTTTATTCTGTCGTTAAATTATACTAGTTTAGTAAATTGTAATAACTGCCTTGTTTAAATAAATTAAACGGCTGTTTCGGTTAGATGTGTCCAGGTTGGCTTTAGTAAGTAGTAGTGTACGATTAGAAATACATTATTTGAGTGTTATTTACTTTTTATAAATTCTCGTACTTCTGGTTTTAAATAATAGTAATTTTTATTTCTATAGATATTAATTGATTAAAAACAATTTTACGACCGCAATAAGAGATAATTAGTAGAATAGAAGTAATATATATATTTATTCAAAAATGTTCATTTAAGTATTACGAAGCCTTTTAAACTCTAAGGATCAATTCCAATTTGAATGTAGGAGAAAATGAAAAGGCGTCACCGTCCCAAGTACATGTTTCCAATTAACTGGTATTGCTCAAACAAATTTATAGGATTGTCTCTTGAAACTCTATACAATTAAATTTATCATCTCAAACACGATATGAAATTCCATCTTTAAAATATTGCTACGTGTATTTGGTGAGAACATCTATACTTATAATAAATCTGTAGGGATGTCAATTCTGTACATGAAATATTTTTCCAAAATAACGATCAGGGGGCGTGATCAGGGATCGATACTGATGGCAAAAATGCAATAAGTAAAATTTTGTCTGTCTGTCTGTCTGTCCGTATAACCGTTATAGAAACAAAAACTACTCGACGGATTTTAACGAAACTTAGTATAATTATCTTTCATACTCCTGAGCTGGTTATAGTATACTTTTCATCACGCTAAAATCAATAGGAGCAGAGCAGTGAAGGGAAATGTTGGGAAAACGGTAGAAATTACTCCTATCTTAAGCTTCCGTCGCGTGTACAGCCTTAATGGTTAAAGGTACACAGAAATCATGTATTACGGAAATGTTCTCCTTAAAATTATATAAAAAATATCCCATGACAGCCTATGTCTATCTTTTACGGTAGACTCACAATAACACGTGACACTCCCGATAGCGTAGTAGTTCGAAACTTTCTGATTATATTTGACTTTTCCTACGTTTATAACACTCTCAATCATCCCAAATTAAAAAAGTTAACAGTATTTACTATTCCATATTAAAGAATCATAGAAATCGGTATAGAAACATCAAAGTTATACATGAAATACGCTAATGATAAAGCTATCGCACGTGAATACTAAATCTATACTACTATATAAATCTCTAGAGTCTGTCTGTACACTTATTTTTTGTCTTAATTCGTATAAATGGTCTTTTTATGATTGACTGACATAAAATTTATCATTTTTGTAATTTACGTCTGTCTGTATGTTCTGCTTAAACTCGAGAACAGCTGCACCGATCTTTATAAAAAATAGTATACAGGAAAAACATGTGCTTGCGCAAATCATAGGCTATCTATATAAAGTCGATTTGTTTGTATTACGAAAATTGGTATGTATATCTATTGTTTTATGGAGAAAGTGATTATTTCATCCGTAACATTAAAAATAACCAACAGATGGCCCTTACGCATATCAAGATGCAATTCTATAATTTTGAAATATTTACAAAAAAATGAAATGATATCTATTCAAAAAGCACACAAACTAACTTAATTTCCGTCATATGTCAATAAACATAAAATAATCATAACAATAATAATTGTCATTTTAAAATAATTATAGACTACATGTACGGGAAGAAGTGATTAGCTATCCGATTATATATATATAGATAAGACAGTAAACAATAATCATAATTGGTAAGTATACTCATAACTCCAATAACAATGAATCTTTAGTATAAAATGTAAACTTAAGCCAAATAACCAAAAAAAAACTACTTATTTATATAAATAGAAACCACCATGCCATTGAAGAAACAAAAGATCGGAACATAAACAAATATATGCGCATCATCATGCGCGTCATCTAAAAGAGCTACGGAAACAACACACCAACAAGAAATACGTATAGAAGCAACTATAATCCGAATTTCTACTTTGAGAGTTGCCAAAACAGTTAGTCAACGTAATGATCAAGTTTCAGATCTTCGAACAAGCATCTTCATCAACAGATACTGAAAAACCTGACGAGCAAGCCCAACGACTAGATGATCAACTATTAAAATAGACTAAGTTAAGAACTAGAACCAATCCCAATAAATCAGCCTTCAATTACGGTATAGGTTATGATAACAAGATGCATCCCGATGTGATCATTGGTTTAATGAATATAGTATGCCCATTGTCACGCTATGATGTTTAAAATAAACTGCTGGCATGTGCTACTCCACTGGCAAAATGTATTTACCACAACTGGTTGAACCACCAGAATCTCTTCTTACATACGTTATTGGAACTACTAAGGAGTCTCAATATTTCCTTCGGTATTTATAAAATACAATTCATGCTTTCAAATGACATCATTTGGAGCAACACATATTGTACATTACAATAATTTCGCGTCTACGTTTAAAGTGTATCATATGATTGGTTAACTTCTTCCAGTATCTAAATAAAATCCCCAGTTTCTGGATATTTATTTAATGGACAACGTAGAAAAAGATTGATCTTCGATGGATGTTCAGTAGTACCACAACCAATCGAAAAATCATCGCTAAATTTAGGATTATGCTTTATGAAAATAATTGTTTAGTTAAAAATTTTAAATCTGTTCTAGAAGTTGAAACAACAAATGATTCAAAGTCATTATCAATGCAGATAGAACGCCATTGAATGCAGAGCATGAAAGGCGTCTTAATGCTCCCATAGCTCTTGAACTCACAGCTGTAATTGTCGGTACAGAAATTACAAAACGAGGTAATGTTATCACTAAGCGACACAAAAGCAATCTAGGTGTCGCTGAAACACATCAATCGTATGACAATTATTACGATTATACAATTCGGTTTATGTAAGCAGAAGATGGATATCATCTCGGACTGTATCAAAATAATCTTACGACAGGCTCTTCGTACAGATCTTCGTACAGTGGAAGTCCAAAACATATGCTCAGGATGCTTTCACGTAGGTTCGAAAGTATTGACAAGGTTGTAAATGTACCGGATTAAGGTGTTGGTGTGATGCAAACTTTTACAGACTATAGAAATTTAATTAAAATTTTCATCGTACCAACTTTACACCGAGATTATACCATCAAAAACAATTCGTTTCCGGATTCAACAAAAAGAAGATGTGATCTTGACAAATAAGTTTATGGGTGTTATGATCAATCTGCAGCCTATTGAGAACATCAATGTGTACAATGTTGATGATCAATAATTAATTGAAAATGAAAAATTCTAAATTTATTTTTCTGCGACTAATGCCCAGCGAAGCGGGCGGGTATAGCTAGTTTAGAATATTTGAATATACAATACTGTTTTGTAACTTAATAATTTAAGGTAAATATAAAAAAAACAAAACCGTTATCCTATTCCTATATAAGTACCAAAATAAATGTGTGTATTTTTTTTGTGTAGCGTAACGGATATAAGGTAAACAAATTTACTGTGTAGCTATAAAAATTGTTTTTCCAAAACAGTACCTTAAAATATACACGCACTATTAATTGCCAAATAACGATATAAATTCAACATAATATTCGAATTCTAAATAATCGAAGATTGAAAGGAAAGATCAAAATATCTAAGAGCGAATATCAGATGCATCTCTAGAGACGTCTCTGGCAGTTGGCAGTAACAAAGTAATGCAGTCTACGTTTTATATACCCCTCGTATCTAAAACAAATCAATGCGGAAGATACATATAAACAGATAAAATATAAATGAAAGCATTAAATAACAGAAGCGTTATTGATGTTGCAATATTGCTTATTGGTATGCTATGTTTTATTAAACATTTTCAAAATTAATATAATAACTGAGATGGCTCAGTGGCTAGAACGCGTGAACCCAGGCAAGCACTACTGAATATTCATGTGCTTCGTTTCGTACTCGATGGTGAAGAAAAATTTCGTGAGGTAACCTGCACGTGCCCAAATTCTCCCATTTATAAACTGAACCACATTAAAGCAACGTAGTGGAATAAGCACTAAACCTGCTCTCCAAAAGAATGAGGTGGTCTTTGCCCAGTAGTAGGAAATTTACAGGCTGTTCCTGAAAAAAATCATACCTAATAATTGCTTCAAAAACGCCTGACCTTTCACTGCGACCAAATAGTGCACTCAAAGCTACATCATTTGGTACTACACTTTTTATAAATTCTCGAACTAATTATTCTGGTTTTAAATAATTACAAGCTAGCTATTTTGCTAGCTAGCTTATAATATAGTATAAATATAACATTTACGATCAATTTGAAATGATACATTGATTATGTTTACGACTATATTTTTAATAAATACATTTAAATAATTGTTTTACAAAAATAAACGGAAGAACCGTTGTTTCGATCATTAATTCTGAAGTCCAGTAACAAATGTCGAAACGCTGGATTGAATAATTTTTACAGTTAATTATTACATTTTAATAATATTTATTTCGTTCAGTTAATAAAAATAAACTATAATATAAATACTTAAAAACTGGTTCTCGAAGATATCAGAACGGATGGAACCATAGTAAAGATAATTCGTTCTATCTGCTACAAATAAATAATGAATAAAAATAATTCAAATGAACATTCATTTGCTCGTTTCCTTGAGAATACGACTAGCTCGAGCAGGCTTGCTAAGCTCTACGTAAGCTCGTTCTATACTTCGTATTGTCAGATACGCGCTTTCCTTGGTCTACATGAGCTCTAACCATTTTGAGCGCAAATGTATCGTTAAATTCAAAATTGGAACTTATAATAATTAATATCATACATTCAACTTGGATTTTTGGTTTTTGTTTGATCATGCAATATTTAATGATTAATTAATATGGTTTTAACAATGATGTAATAAGTATGAAAACAAAAAGTAAAGTAACAGCCTGTAAATTCCCACTGCTGGGCTAAAGGCCTCCTCTCCCTTTGAGGAGAAGGTTTGGAACATATTCCACCACGCTGTTCCAATGCGGGTTGGTGGAATACACATGTGGCAGAATTTCTATGAAATTTGTCACATGCAGGTTTCCTCACGATGTTTTCCTTCACCGCTGAGCACGAGATGAATTATAAAAACAAATTAAGCACATGAATCAGTGGTGCTTGCCTGGGTTTGAACCCGCAATCATCGGTTAAGATGCACGCATTCTAACCACTGGGCCATCTCGACTTATGAAAACAATGAATTCGTTTATAATAATTATATTCAACTAAAGGTTTACAGTTTATTTTTAATATTTTACTATATCAATTACAATTAGGAAAAATAAAGTTTCGTATTTATACACCAAGTTATTAATAAAACATTACTAACAATATTTTAATATAATATTTAAATGCACACAACACAGAGTTTACATTAAAACATTTTGTAATCGAACTTTTATACTTAACGGTTGTTAGTAACAGATTATTATGACTAATTATTGAAAGTGAAATTATTGTAGGTATTTTTAAAGCAGTCAAAAAATAAGTTAATATTATATATACAAATAATAAAATGCAACAGAAAAGAGACAGAGTGAAATAGAAAGAGAGGGAAAGGTCCCTGGGATCCCTCCATAACGCTTTTTTCTTACGTCACGATTTCAGCAGTTCACTCATCTGTAAGATGGTAAAAGAACTTCGGTTTAAAATTTTACATGTATACACTATAAATACGAAGGACATTCAAATATTTACAATTAAAACACTGTTAAGGAACGCCTGAGATTACTATAAACTATCTATGTTTGGAAATGAAACAGTCAAGATGGCAGATGGTAAATAATCAATAAATGTTTTGTTTTATGTTAAATATAGATGTAAATTAAACTTGACTGTATGATATATACCTCCTCACGCTTTATTACAAAGAGAATTTAAAAAAAGTATAAGATTGATCAAATATGTTCCCTGCAACTCTCACGCGTTCGCAATAACTTATGCAAATACACACAAGATGTTGTGTTTCAAGAGGTGTAATCCCGTATTTATTGCCGAAGCCGAATTCGAAGGATAAAAGAATGATTTCAGTGCGCCCCAGGTGTTCCTTTTTGATCAATAGACGGGAATGTAATGAATATTTCAAAACATGAAATATTTCGTGTCATTATTAAGAGAAAGTAAAATATTTTTATCTAAATAATCTACTTTTGACAGAGCTAATGCTGCAATTTTTATGCAACATTCAAAAAAATACGAGCGTATTTTAGATCGCGGCTTTCGATTATATAAGGAGTATTTGAAACTTCTTGGGTCGTAATTATTAAAGACAATATAGTGATGAAGCGCTAATTTATAAATTAACTTCACTTGTAACTTCTTTAAATCTCAAAACATATTCGAACGTAGCAAATAGTAGAGGATGTTTACTAGTAATACTAGGGGTTGCTTGGATATTAAGGTATGGACAAAAGATGAGTATTCAAAAGCAAGAGCACTTGTTTTTATGCCTTAATGTAGGGAGAAATATAATTAAAATGGAATTAAATATTATTTGGGGATATAATTATTATAAAAAAATAATTATTAAGAGGCAGTATCAAGCAATCGGCACAAATAACCTCAAATGTTGATTTATATATTTTCTTTGGTAGTGTCTTTGTGTTTATATCGAAATTTATAAAATACAAACTTCTAACGCCCATATTACCTTCTTAAGGATGGAATTTCATAAAATTGTTTCTTGTTTAAACGCTATAAAGAAGCAACCTGCCACATTTCAAGATTATAAGAGATTAATTTCGTGTAGTATTTAAAATAACGGCTTAGTAATATTCGTATTGTATAATAAATTATTAAATTGATTTATGCGGTGTTTTATTTATTTTATTTCAGAACTGGAGAGAAAAATGCTTAATACTATCCTGCGAGTTTCTAAAAAAATAGTACAAAGTATTCGACTTGTATGAAAAAAATAATTAATCATCAAATATTATTACTTGAAATCTCATTGTTAAATATCTGAATTATTTGAACAAGCCTGAGTGCTATCAGTCGTTTGGCAGCTCTTTAAAGCTGTCACAAAACTCGAGGCCTTAATTAATTATTATCGGTCTTGCCTTAACTTGAGTAATTAATAGGACGCGACTAAAACTTTGGTTACCCTTTCTGAACTTCACGTATTAATCCAGCCGAAACACAATGAAAAGTTTATTTTGATAGAAGCTTAACTCTTGTCTATTGACTACAACTCTAGTAGTGGCTTTGGTAATGTGCTGAGGCTTGTAACGATACATTAATAACAGACATATAAACATAACATAACGTTAGGTTACGTGCATTGTAATGATCAATCTTTAAGACTAATCTTTAAGACTTTCTTTACTACCTAAGAACAATATGCTACCTAAACCTGCGGCGTTACTTAAATATTATAAAACACAAAATGTCAACACCGTTTTACACTTAAAAGTGGAGTTTTGTATCTGTTATTAGCAGATTTTTACGCAATATGGATAATTTTTTTTTAACGCAGGGAAAATCTTCACAGATACCCGACTCCTGGGGGGGATGTCGGGTTATATGAGATTTTACTCACTAAAAACCCTGCGGATCGCTTTCGCAACACGTCCGCTGCATGGATAAGGAACCTACCTACCTGCCAAGTCGTAGATGTTATAAATTCTGCTTTTATATAGATAGATATTATAATCGATACTACTCTCATATTTTTCTTTTTGGCTAAGTGCTATACTCTCTCTCTTTCAAGCCTGTAACGCTGTTAAAACAAGCAATGATATAAAGATGGTGGTCGTAGATGCTCAAGTTACAGAGGAATATACGTTTTTTAAGACACATTAAGAGTAGGTATTATAAAAATATGTACGTATATACAGTTTAAGAATAATATTTGTATTTTAATGTCAGCGTGAAAACATTTGGCGAGTAACTTACGAAAGCTGGAAAAGTTTTAAGAAGTTTGCACCAGATTATAGTGTCATATAATCAGAGCATCAAGTTGGAACTTTTGTGGAGTCCGTGCTATGAATACTTGCATAAAAATTTATAGTTCTTTATTCAAAATTATCAATTCACAACTATAGTTATTATATTAATGGTTAATTCAATAAATATATACCTTCAACAACGCAAGATGCAATGATTTCATAATATTCCTTAGTATCAACGGCAGTCCACATTATTAAAGGTTTTTGCGTTAATTATGGATTTTAACCGTCTTCATTGAGCGTAAGTTTAATATGAATAACGATTTTTAATAAAATAATTTAGTGTAATGTGTGTTATCTCACTATCAAATATAACGGAAAAGTATTTTACGTTGGTATATCTATATATATCGTAAACTTCAATCACCCGCTACGCTTTGAAGATTTATTTTTAATGGGCTGTTCTTCGAAGCAGGTCGTGTTAAGTGATTTAAAAATTAACCAACTTTATGATGACATATTATTTCCTGTTCCTATTTCTTGACATTTTTTATAGAGAAGAACGAAATATTTTCAATCTTTTCATGTTAAACAAATAAATAGATTATATTTGAGACATATTCGTAAATATTCGAGTGAACACAGTGGTTGCTAGTTAAAAATAAAGAAACCAACGTAACTTATATATTCGACAGAGCCATTAATGCTGATGAGTTACAACTAGATGCCGCAATATAAACTTGAAGTCATTACGAATTCCTACACCGAGGATGCACGGTTCCGTTTGGCGAGTAATTTTCGAAATGTCTAAAATTCGAAATAAACATTCACTTTGGCTTCGAATGGTATAAAGTTTGAGCAACAGTTTTGTGAACATACTTCACGTGAAGTTTGAACGTATTAAAATAATTATACACTAACAGTATAGTTTAATTTGAGGTGACAAAGGAAAATTTCTAACTTTCCCTATACTGCTGAAGGTAGGTAGTGTAGTTTTAATTTATCAAAGTATTGAAATCTTTTGATACATTCGTGTATCACTCCTTCATTCCAGTATTTCTTCATTCCATTCTCTGTTCCTCAATCCCTATGTATGCTTAAATTTTTACAACTATGTTTTTTTAATAGATAGAGTGATTCGAGAAGGAGATTTTTGTATATGATACACGTACAAGATTATAAAGAAATACTGATAATTTTAGACATTTGTAATGTGATGTCGTAAATAAACAAATTATGTAGTATAATTATTATCAGTATAATGCATTTTATACGAAGCCGGAGCTAGTCGCTAGTAAAATTATAAGAGAATTACTTGATCTCTATTACGTAAATTAGTGTTAAATGCAATTAAAGCTACTTCATTTCTCGAGCGTTTTAATTGCGTCATTCTTTAAATTGGTATTAAATTTATTTATTCTCTTTTTTATTTTAGAATATACTAACTAAACTTTGTTCAAAGGTTTGTCATAAAGGAATTCGTATCAAGTTTCAATATCAATATCAACTTCTCCATTTACGAATATCTAAATTCGAATATCCCTTATCACATTGCAAATCCAGGGCCAAATTATTTGCACGATTAAAATTATGATTGAGAGGCGTTAATTCGCTGCATTGAATATTGCAATACAATTTCGCACGCAATACATGACATATAATTTTAGTACTTATTGATTATTCGTTATAAGATACTTTTACACTTTTCATAATAAACTTCATTAAAATTTTAGGCAGTCGTTTCGAAAGCAAATATCTCATGATGTTCAAATCAAATTATCTTAGTATATAGATAATAACGCAAAAAAGCTAGACTCATTTAAGTGAAAGGGAAATCTTTTCATTTGTTTTACAAAATGCCGTGTCTAAAAAATTAATTCCCTACGCCCGAGCATATTTCACAAACAATCTAGATGACAGGTAAAACTGGCAAATGAATAGTTTTAAGCCATCTCTGTCTCATTAAGCATATTCCCTGCCATGTTCTCGTAAAATTGTCCAACAAGAAATACAGGTACAATCTGACAAGCTTCAATTTGCATTTGGTGTAAACTTTATGTCTGTAAACATAAGGTGTATTTTTCAGTGACTTGATTTGTGACATAATTGAAATGTCAGTTCTCGCGTTAATATGCTGCGTGATGGCTTATGGCCAGAGTGACGTTCTCTTTATTGAACCTACGACACGCCGCGCCGTGACGCGTGACGTTTGACATGTTGATCCGTAATTTCTGAATTCAGAAACAGCTAGGAATAATACCTCCTGTATAAAATAAACTCTAAACTAACTTGATTTATAAACTTCCTAATATTTGCATGCTGTATCTGCCTTAAAAGATAATGCATTTAGAATTAAGCTACACTGTATTTCTTTTTACCCAATATTGTATTCATGTAATTATCTCTGGTGGATCATAAATAAATAAATAAAAAATAAACTCTAAATTGAAAGTGTTTTTGCTTAGATCATACAATTAAAACTTGTGTTTCTTTCGCCTACAATTACATCCGTTTTTTTAGTAAATTTTATAACAAAGAATAATTAATTGCCTTACAAGGAATATTAAATATATGCGATTGTAGATTATTTTGAAACCACAACGTTTTTTCTCGTGGGTGTTATATTACGTAATATATAATTTCGTGCAAAATTATGTCACCTCACCGCACCTATTAATGCCATGGCAACTTTGTTTGTATATAATTTAGAGTTCCACGTCTAATGACTCAATTGAAACTTAACTTCAGTGTACGTTACATAAAACTCGAGTACTTTCTTGCGTGATTACAACTTTTCACGTAAATTTAAATGGATTTTTCTACAATTTCAACAATATTGGAATGAATACAGTAAAATGAATTCAAAGTAAGATTTAAATATACTAGAATCGAATTATGTAAAGGGCTGACTAGTGCTGTGAACATTTAGTAATATTTACTTTTAGGACATCGAATCTTATTTGGTGTTATGATGATTGTTTATTTATTTATAATGCAAAACTATACATATTAAATAACGTTGTCCCAATTTGATATTACAGCACTTTAAACAATAAAATTTAAAATATGTCTATCTATGTTGTATAGGATTTATTCCAATTAGCAGTTATTATGAACTTGAGTTCATAATACAAAACAAATCCACACTGTCTGCTATCACATTGAGAGTACGAAACGTACGTTAAATTTTAATTGCGCTTATTACTAAATTGCTATTTTTAAAATATATTTTAATAAAAGTCAAGTGAACTCATCGATATTGTAATTATAAAACAATGCGCATGCCTTAGTTGTGATTCCTATAATAGCTGTTGTAAATGTATTAAAGTGTCAATAACAGTTGGTAGCTCAGTTGTAGAATATCTGGAATATCAATGCTATTTACTCAGGCGAGCTGGCTTAAGGCCCCACTATCACTTAGTTGCAACAATCCTAGTTCTCGTTATATACATAAATTGTTACTAGAAACTCGCTTCCACTTAGCACGGCTATAATTAAGATTTCCACTTGATTATTTATTCATTAACATTAATATGTTTTTAGTAAATAAAATAATTATTCGTAATTTTATAACGCATTTTTATTCCATATATATATTTGTAATGACATAACAATTAATACGTTGCTAAGGAACTAGATTCTATATTCTAAAGGATATGACAGCCCTCCGCCGCAATTTGACGTTCTATTAAAGGTGCCGAAAGCATTTGGTCGACATGTCGACGTATTATCTCGTTTTCATCTGTGACTATTTGATAATGTAATGTTCCTAGTCGCTTTTGAATTGTTCCAAAAATCCACTTTTTATTTTTACCGTATACTCGAACTTGTACTCTGTCCCCCTCTTTAAATTGTTTATTTAAAATTATGTTTTCTTTTAATTGTACTCTAGTATTCGTATCTCTTTCAAATATTGTATGTAAATATGTCCTTATATTTCTGCCAAACATGAGTTCGTATGGACTCCGCCCGCATACCCCCGGGGTTCGTCGCAAGCAACACTTGACTGTAATTAATTTATCTATTAAGGTTCCTCGTTCCTGTTCCATAGTTTTTAATCTTCTCTTTATTGTTTGAACGAATCGTTCCGCTTGTCCATTAGTTGCCGGGTGATAAGGAGCTGAAGTCCTATGTAACACTCTTTGCTCAGTAAGAAAGTTTTTGAATTCATTTGATGTAAATTGCCGGCCATTATCAGATACTAAAATGTTAGGAGCTCCAAAAGTTGAGAAAAGATCTTTTAATTTTTGTATGCACCATGAACTTGTAATAGTTTTCGTAGGAATTATTTCAACCCATTTAGAATATGAGTCTACGATAACAAATAGGTAATGTCCATAAATTGGTCCAGCAAAATCAATATGTATTCGCTGCCATGGTTCTGTAGATTCTTCCCAATGGTGTATTTCAACTTTTTTAGGTTCGTTCAATTGTAGTCTGCATGATCTACACGATTTAACTTTATTTTCTATCTCTTTATCGATATTTCTCCAATAAACAAAACTTCGAGCCAACAATTTCATTTTAACTACACCAATATGTCCAGTATGTAACTCGTTTAACACAATATCTCTCAAACCTTTTGGAATAAATACTCGTGTACCTTTAAGTATGCAGCCATCTTGCATTGTTAGCTCATTATTATTGTAGCCAAAACTTCTTAGGTTTTTACCTGTTTGTAGTGCTTGTAATATCGGTTGTAATTCTTCGTCATTAATTGTTTCAGATTTAATTTTCTCTATGCTAATTTGTAATGTACTTATCTGTTGTAATTGATATATACTGTGTTGGTCTCTTTTACTGTCATTGCTCTGTTCAACGGGAAATCTAGATAAATAATCAGCATTTGAATGTCTTTCTGAACTTCTGTATTCGATTTCGTAATCAAACCCAGACAAGAAGTGAGCATATTGAAATAATCTCATAGTACTCATTGTAGGTAAGGTTTTATGTGGATGGAAAATTGTTGTGAGAGGTTTGTGATCTGTAACTAAAATAAATTTTCGACCGTAGCAGTAATGAAAAAAATTTTTTAAACCCCAGAATATAGCTGTAGCTTCCTTGTCAATCTGACTATAATTTCTTTCACTTGATGATAAGGTCCTTGATGCAAAAGCTATAGGTCTCTCTGTTCCATCTGATAGTCTATGTGACAAAACTGCACCCAAGCCCTTAGGTGATGCATCGGTAGCTAGCACTAACGGTTTATTCTTATCAAAATGAATCAAACATCTTTCGTTTATTATTTCTTCTTTTATTTTCTTAAAGGATTCTTCGCAAGAACGTGACCAACAAAATGGAACTCCCTTCTTAAGTAGTTCATTTAATGGATTTGAAATAGTAGCTAAATTTGGTATAAATTTATTGTAATAATTTGTCATGCCAATGAAAGTTCTCAACTCATTTACATTAGAAGGACGTTCTGTACTTGTAATTGCTTTTACTTTTTCTTTACTTTTATGTAACCCGTCCTTATCAATTATGTGTCCTAAATATGAAACACTTTGCTTAAAAAAATTGCATTTCTCTTTATTCACTCTGAGATTATTATCCTTCAGTCTTTGTAGTACTTGATGTAATCGTTGTAATAATTCTCCTTCTGAAGAACCTTGAATTATAATGTCGTCGAAAAAACATTTAACTCCTTCCAATCCTTGTAAAATTTTATCCATAAATTTTTGCCATAAATTTGGAGCAACTTTTACCCCAAACATTAATCTGTTTACTTTGTATATGCCTTTGTGTGTACTCAACGTTTGTAACAATGCACTCTCTTCATCCATTTCCATATTTAAATAAGCTTGACTAATATCTAGAGTACAAAAAATTTTACCTCCGTTCATCTCTGAAAATATGTCTTCTATTACTGGAATTGGGTATTTTTCATCTTCTATGACCTTATTTAATGTAATTTTGTAGTCCGCGCATAATCGAATACTACCGTTTGGTTTTACTATGGGAACAATAGGAGTACCCCATTCGCTATGATCTATTTTTGTTATTATCCCTTGTTCACAAAGTCTTTCTATTTCATTATCGATCTTTGATTTCAAGGCGTATGGAACTCTTCTAGGTTTGATGAAAATTGGTTGTACATTTGTTTTTAGATTGAGATGGGCTTGGAAATTTGGTATTTTTCCAATATCCGATCTAAATACAGATGTAGAATATTCTTCTAATAACTGGTCTAACTTAAGGCTCAGATCATTACAATCTATTGAATGTAAGTTAGCGATGTCTACTTGTAACTCTTTCATCCAACTTCTTCCGAAAATTGGATCAACATTCTTGTTAATAATGTATAATTTTCCATAAAATCTTTGATTATCATAGTAACAACGAACGTATGCTACTCCAATAGGTTTAATAATTTCTCCTGTATAAGTTTTCAATTTTATATCTGTTTTAAAAATTTTCCTATTTATTTGTAACTTTTTATAGTCGTTTAAGGATATCGAAGACAATGCAGCACCCGTATCAAATTCCATTTTTATGTTTCTATTTTCTATATTTACTGTTATCATATATTTATCCACAATTTCACCATTGATAATATTGATTTCACCTAAGTCTTCATCCATTTTGTTATTTACCTGTTCCTCTATTTGATTGGTCTCATTTCTTCTTTTTAGACATACTTTAGCTAAGTGACCTTTTCTACCACATTTATAACAAGTATCATGTAATGAACGACACGTGTTAGCTCTATGTCCTATTCTTCCGCAACGGAAACAGGTTCCTTTTAAATCTTCAATTGTTAATGTATCTCTCTTACTCGTTTTGTTTAACGTTACGTTATTTCTGGAAGGTGTTATTTTGTTTACAATTCTGTTGTTTTCTTGACTTGGAATATTAGTCATGGCGGCATTATCTACCTTACCCATTTCTATTGATGCCGCGATTTGTATTAGTTCTGAAAATTGTAATTTTTCTTTTTCTTGTAATATCTTAATACGTATATCTCCATCTTTTAATCCTCTTATAAATTGTAGTGATAGAAAATTTTCTGAAATATTCTGTTTGCAGTTTTGACAGTTAAATTCACAGTAAGATGAGAGTCTTTTTAATTCTGATGCGTAGATAGTTACCGTCTCGTTGTGTGATTGAAGACGTGAAATAAAATTGTGTTGCATCGCCCACACGCTCGGTTTTGGATCAATGTAATCTTGTAATATTTTAATAAGGTCTTCATAGCATTTATCGAGAGGATCTTCAGGTGAACATAAGTCACATACTTTTTCGTGTAACTCTGGAGAAAGTGTGGATAGTAATGTATAAACCTTCATTCTCGTATCGTTAATATTATTCATTAACAAATATACGGATAATCTCCTAGCAAAATTTTTAAAGGATTCTGTGTCTTGGTATGGTTGGAATGGTATTTTCGGTGCACATTCTTTGCGGGTATAACTTTTAACTGATCCTAAATTTTCAATATTTTCCAATCTATTTTCTATTTCATTATTATTATATCTACGAAAAAGTAACAGTTTCACTTTCAATTTTGTGTAAAGTTCTTCAAATTCGTACCTGTATTGTATTTCTTCTTCTAATTGATCTTCTTCCGTTTCAAGTTCAATTTCTCTTTGTGCATCGTGGAATCTTTGAAGGCTTTCTTGTAAAGTGTAAAGTCGTGAATCTATTTCTTCTTCCGTAATATTTTCTTGTAAATTTATGTAATTTTCTGTTCTTGTTAAATTACCCCGTAAGGAGGCTCTTAATCTTTTGTATTTTTTTACGGTGTTTGACATCCTCGTCGCCAGTTTAATATGTTTTTAGTAAATAAAATAATTATTCGTAATTTTATAACGCATTTTTATTCCATATATATATTTGTAATGACATAACAATTAATACGTTGCTAAGGAACTAGATTCTATATTCTAAAGGATATGACAAACATGATTTGTATAAATTGTACTATTGTTTTTTAGGCATTTTTTACGCATGTTTGTTGAAAATCCTGTGATAATAGTAACGTTATCACTTATTTTTTTGGGTTCAATGCTATATACGAGTATATATGTGGTTGAAGCGCTTAATTGCTTGATGGTATTAATGGGCTGAACGAAAAGTCCCTTACTTGGCTTTTACGAAACACATATATGTACTTTATACACATCACTTTTTTCACTTCATTGTTCTAATGTCCGGTGACAGTAAGAGTGCAAATAATGTTTAATTTTTACAGAGCATTTGTCTATGAACGTGTATATTTCTTCGTTGAACCCACATATTGATAATAACGATGTCGAACTACTGATTTTCCGCTACATTACAAATCGAAATTTAAAACCACCCTTGAATGGAGTAAAATTTAATATCGATTTTTCCGTTTCACGTAGGATTTTTTACAAGTACGAGTATATATTACTTCTATTTTACGGAATAAATAAATGTCACGAACAACGAAGAACTCGGAGTCCGCAATCAATTATTATCCGTCCTTTCAACTTTAGTTTCATCTGAACTTTATAAAACTTAGGTTTCTATACTTTTATTTAACAGGAATAAAAATATATAAGAAAAGATATAAAAAATTTACATAAGAAAATAAATGAACTTTTAATAGTGAATTTAGTTTATATGTTTTCAATTTTGATTGGTGGTATTCAATCGTAGTTAAGAGCGTTTATTTCAATTGCCGCGTCTCAGATTCAGTCATTAAGCTTGTGTGTGTGAAACTATGCGTATATAAACACACTACCATAGTTAAGCCAATCGATACAGGGCATCATGATGCCAATACATTATTTATTCCATTTATATCTTGTATGGATTTTATATTCAATTGTATCGAAAATAAAAAAATATAATTTTGAGTAAAATATTAAAATCGATTGTCACTCATAATGACCGTAAATTTAACGATATATCGATATATAATATTTCTTATATATGTATTTATTCATTATAACAATATTTACATTAATAATTTTGACCAAATAACACGAAGTATGAAGCTTCATATTAACCTTGTTTTCATTAATTTTTCCTATAAAATTATATAGCATTACATTATAATTATTACATTATTTTTTTATCAATACATCCTAAAGAAGATAATCTGTTCGTTTATATAATATTTACACAAATAACTGACATCTAATTTTTGTAGGTTAAAGTGAAAGAATATTACAAAGACAATCGCGACACAACATTTTCAGCCTAGCCACAGTAAACGTTGCGACAGAAGTACTCGGCATTAGCCAATGAGTACTCATCGGTACTTCTGGCGTGTAATTTAGCACGCTTATCGTGTGCTAATATCGAATTTCTGTCTATGGTTCATCAGAGAATTGAGAACATCAAGCATTGCTGATTTTGGTGTACCTCTGTATCGTCGACTTCATATAATTTACGTATTTTATTATTTTATTTCTTCTCTTATTATTATTCTGTAAAAGATATTAAATTTTAACTTCGGAAATACATCTCCGTATATGCTAAATATAGTATTATATAGAATCGGGATTAATCCAATTAACTCCTCGAAACGTTCGATATGAAAAATGCATTAGATAATTTCAGAGTGATACAGTATCAAGCTACTTATACTACTACTAGAATAGCCTTCGTAACAGGGTCATAGATATTACTTATATAATATAATTTACATATTAATTCAATATTAATAATGAGTAATACCTGCCTAAATGGGTTTCAAAACACATCTGTTGATGTGATATGGTTCAGCGATATCGTCTCAGAAGCGGTATGAACTCGAATCCCTTATCAATTAGTATCGATGTCTCCAACTTGAGTAATTAATGGATACACTACACCAGAACTCGGAAACTGTGTACTGCTGAATAGAGGATACATCGTGAACTTTGCCAAACATATAGGATAAATAAGTAGGAGTAAATGTAATGTTTACATGTTGTAAATAATTAAATGAATGCAAAGAGTCGCGATAATTACATCACATGTAAACGAAAAACATGAGTAAAAAAAGAAATGTTTTTATTCATCTCAACTTCGGTGGTTAACGAATATCGAGAGGATCTATGTGTCATATAGAAGTGAGACACATCCACCGTATCAAATTGGACAATATGTAAAAGTTTCAAACTTCTCCTTAAAAGCAATTAAATCAAATCATAATTACGATTTTTCGTTCAATTTTTTAAAGATTATTCTGAGTTCAATATCCGGGAAGAGCAGCTTAACTGCAGATACACTTTTTTTTAATTTTCCAATCAAATAAATACTTTTCACTTAATTGAAAATTAAACGCGCTTCATATTTAAATTATAATTTAAGTGAGTTTATTATTTCTGACCGAGTCATTTTGCATTGCATTCGAAGGATAAAAATTCGACCGATGGTAATTATGAAGAGATAAAGTGAAACACCGCAACTCCGTGTCTGATATTAAAAGTACCGCTGGAGAATTGTTATTTTTACTACTAAACTGGAACACCATGTGTTGATATTTTATTTATCCGTCTAAAGGGGTGATCGGACGACTTTAATTGTATAATGTCGTAATTGCTGTAGTTAGCATATTAAATAGTTAGCGTATTATATAAAAGTCAGGGTACTTTTCTAATGGATTGTGACGACCACTACTCATGGATACAATAATGGGGGGGGGTTTACTTGGTGCGTTGCTGGCTTTTAAGAAATGTGTAAGCTCTTTTATTAAAGCTGTTTCCACAGAGTGAAAAATTGCGCTGATGTATATATATATAGGTACTCATTTCCTAGTCTGTCTTCAAACCCAGGCAAGCACCACTGAATATTCATGTGCTTAATTGTTTATAATTCATCTCGTGCTCGGAGGTGAAAACATCGTGAGGAAATCTGCATGTGTCTTATTTCATAAAAGTCTGCCACATGTGTATTCCACCAACTCGCGTTGCGTGGCTAGCGGGATATGTTCCAAACCTTCTCTCCAAAATGAGAGAAGGTCTTAGCCCAGCAGTTGGAAATTTACAGACTGTTGTTGTTGTCACTGTGAATAGCAAAATAATGTAACTCAATAGCCAGTCTTTACGCATAGAGTGTTAAGATTAATTTATAACGATTAGTTATACTTTTTTAATCTTGACAGCTGATCATTTTTACACTCGATGTCATGTATAATAAGGTGTTCCGCTGAAAGTATGGAGTGTTTTCTTGCGTGTGTACTAATTTTTCACGCCACCTTTAATAACTAAATATTTCAAACATGTACATAATTAGTATAGACGTCACTTTTAATGACGCATGAATGATCGAGCTTAATTTGTATGCTAAAAGACTGAAACATATTTTCTAAAGTTTTTATTTTTAATTTCTTACAGTCGTGTAATTATGACTGATACTATTATAATATCTTGAGTAAAGCACTAGCCAAGTGCGAGTCGATCTCGAGTATAATAACAAATATATAATAGGTTGGGGAAAAAGTTTCTTCGTATTTTATATGAAAAATCAAAAAGTTTTTTTTATAGTTTATTTACATTTGACTAAAGTATGTAGGTGCCATTTTGTTCCATAACTTTTTGCCATCTTGTTGGTAGTGACATGATCCCATTGCTGTAAGAATTATGGGTCTTCTGATCGAAAAACTGCGACAAGTGGTTTTGGCAGTCCTCTCGTGATGTTAACCTGACACTGCCTAAGGAATTCTGCAGAGACCGAAACAGATGAAAATCTGAAGATGCAAGGTCAGGACTATACGGCGGATGCATTAATACCTCCCAGCCAAACTCTCGTAATTTTTGTTGAGTGGCTAAAGATGTGTGAGGTCTGGCGTTGTCATGGTGAAAAACCACACCCCTTCTGTTGATTAATTCTGGCCGCTTTTTCACAATTTCTTGCTTCAATCTCATCAATTGTTCGCAATACAGTTCTGAATCGATGGTCCTGCCGGGCGGTAACAGCTCATAATGAATTATGCCCTTCCAATCCCACCATACACACAGCATTACCTTGTTGCGAGTTAATCCGGGTTTTGCCACAGTCTGTGAAGCTTGACCGGCCTTTGACCACGATCTTTTTCGCACGTTCTTGTCGTATGTAATCCACTTTTCATCACCAGTTATTAGCTTCTTCAAAAATGGTTCGGTTTCATTAGGTCGTAATAAAGAATCACAAATGAGTACACGGTTCATTAGGTTTCTTTCAGTGAGTTCATGAGGCACCCATATATCGAGCTTTTTTGTGTACCCAGCTTTATTCAAATGAGTCAAAACCGTTTTGTGGTCAATTGCCAGTTCTTAAGCTACATCGTAACTACTAATATGCCGATCTTGCTCCACTTTTTCAAAAATGGCATCAATTTTGTCCGTAACAGGGCGACCAGAGCGAAATGCATATTTGATATCAAAATTTCCGGCTTGAAAACGCTTAAACCAAACTTGCGCTACTCTCACAGATACTGCATTAGGTCCATAAACATCACAAATTTTTTTCGCGGCTTGAGTTGCATTTTTACCTTTTTTATAGTATAATTTTAAAATGTATCGAATTTCTTCTTTAGATTCACTCATTTTAACAACAACAAAAACAAATGAAAATCACACAAATTCCTAATTTGAATTTGGAAGTGCCTTCTTTAAAATTAAAACTTTTTAATGATACCAAAACCAGCCAGATACAAATGGTATAGCCAAAGAGATTTTATTACAAGTTCATCCATACTATATGTGAAAAGACTTTTTCCCCAACCTAATATTTAATTCACGAAATCAAGTTAACATTTTATTGTCTGGCATTAAGTAGTGGTTATAAAAGCCTTCGAAATAACAAAGGCTTCTATTAATTTTTATTTACTGCATGTTTGCTAGGCTTAAAATAAAAATATCGTGATACTACTGTAACTTAAATTTTAACTTTGAAAAACGTTCTGAAAGGAGTCCTGAGCTCCAAGATACAAACAGCAAGAAGTAAATAGCCCGGAATAGTACTTTATATATTTACTTTTCAAACATTTTTTAACTTGAGAAAGTGAGACCTAAATAACACAAATAACCGATATTTCAGCGGTTAGTGGTGGCAAGAGTGTCATCATCATGTTCCATCATCAGCTCAGCTGTATAATATTATGATTGCCAGAAGCAAATGCCACTATAGCTTCAGAAATTATGTAAAACACGGTACATGTGCCTATAAAATATGAGGGTTCCCCTCGATTTCTCCAGGATCACATCATCAGAACCTGTTCTAATTAATATGGGACCAACTAGAAGGTGCCTTTCAGACAAAAAATATTTTTAAAATCGGTCCACGCGTCTTCGAGAAATCGGAGAACATACATAAAAAAAAGATTCCGACAAATTGTTATAACACAATTATTATAGTCAAACCATTTTGTCTGTACTTGCAACACTAAAACGATGTTAGATCTTTTAAATTAAGTTTTTTAACCTAATAATAAGAATAATCTAAGATCGAATTTGTAACCGCGAATGGAACAAATAAAATATATATGATTTCAATATATTCAGCGTGTGACATGATACACTCCTAAATAAAGTGGATATTATATTATACCACAAGTAGTTTTTTATTTATTATTGCTACACGACCGAATCATACAGAAATATATGTAGTTCCCACGTTCTGTACCTATATCGTATGTGGCTTGATTCAAACATTTTGACACACGTGTCACACGATGACCACAGAACGCAATTATATTTAATTGAAATCGACACGATGATGGCTTATATTCTCACTTGCCATATGGTTAAAATGGTTATAGCCTGGAAATGTTTCAATGGGCTGAACTAAACCCTTATCTTCCCTCGAAGAGTAGTTCTTAGATTATTTCACTGGATTTACACGTGGTATAGTTTCATGAGATATATCTCCTTTTCTGTACAACAGATGGTGAATATAATAAGTAAGACAAATTAAAGACATAAAAATTCAGTGCTACTTCGATTGTGAAAGATAACTTTCGAAATATTTGTTAGAAATTCAAATTACATAATATATTTTACATAACTATGTAAAGTTATCCATTATGCCATTATAACTTATGCAGATATTATACCTACTATATATAATAAAATATATATACAGCATAATTTTTTAAATTGTATTTAAGGAGATGGGTAAATAGATCACCTGATGATGATAAATGGTTAGTTCTGAATAATTAATTATTTCAGCTCTTGAAATATTTCTTTATATACGCATATATGCCCTGATTAGTACAAATAAAGCTAGCAAACTACTTTATTTCAAATGACGTAGTTAGGCCTGTAAATAACAAAAGAACCCTTAACTAGAAACAACAAGCCACATTAAATGTAATAAAACTTTACATGCGTGAAGCTCCGACCGCAGACACTGATAGGACTGGATCACGCGATCATAAAGATCAGTGAATCCCGCTTCTCAGCTTTGAGTCTGGAGAGAACATGTATTATATTAAATAAACTGAATAAGTGTTAAATACCTCATTAGTACTTAGAAACTTACTGTAATTAAAATTTAAATTGAAATGCCTATTGACAAGTGAAGTATAATTGTATGGTAGTCAAATCTTTGCAAGCATAGTGATGATTGAAGACATGAATACTTACTGACGTATTCGTTTGTTCAATTTATACGTATAATTGATCTCGTGCTCGATAATGAAAGAAAATATTACAAGTAAACTTGCACGTGCTGGATCAATGTGGTAGTGTGTATGTGTGGTGTTAAAATAAATTTCGGATACCCTAATAATAAGAGAAAGCAATAGCCCAGTAATGGAACAATTTATGGCTGTTACTTTAGTAATATATGATTGAAACATTTTAGGTTATTTAAATGTTATACAATAATGAATTGACTCGTAATCATACCTGTGTTTTTGTGTGTTAGATTTTATTTATCTCTTTTAAATTTACCAGTATTGTTTATCCATCGTCAAACAATGATATCATTGATTGTTTAAAATCGATCGATTCATTTTAGATTTAATCATATTTAACAAATATCTGATGTACTTTAATTACGTATAAGACATAATAAAATAATGTTCAATACTTTATAAACGTATAATATATAAAATAGACACAAATAAGCTATTATGTACATTGAATACGTACTATACGTAGTATTTAGTAAAATGCAAGTTTAGCTTCCTAATTAATTGATATCGATTTCCTCTCAACTTAAGTAATTAATAAGATCGGGTGCCCAAAACTTAGATAACCCTTTGAGAAGTTCACGCATTAATCCAGCGAGAGGACAATGAAAACTCTATTTTGGCGAAACTTTAACACTTGTATTGACACCAAAATAACATATTTCATGATAACTTATTATGAGTAGTTTTTACTCACATAATGAACTTTCTTAAGTGAAGTTTTTGATTAAAACATGTTTCTCTCTTTCTATTATCGTTGATTTGACACGCGAAAGAAGAAAACACAGTATTTGACACCAAAATAACATATTTCATGATAACTTATTATGAGTAGTTTTTAACACAATGAATTTTCTTGGCAAAGTTTTTGATTAAAATATGTTTTTCTCTTTCTATCACCATTGATTTGACACGCAAAAGAAGAACACAGTATTTAAAAAAATAAAAGCGAACCTGATCAACAATGATAATAACCATTCCTTGCATTATTGAATATGTTTTGTTCTTTGTAAATTATGTACCCTTATGTATTGCACCCAATTCAGGAAACAACAATAACACTAAGTATTGCGCAAAGCCGTACCGTAATAAGGCATTGTTTAACTATTTCAGCTCTTTAACAAAACGCTAATTGTAATGTTCACATTTAAGATCGATTTACCAAATAGATTAAATGGAAATTATATTTAAATACCAGCTCGCTGTGACTTCACCGACTTCACCGCGCGCCCATTATTTTATATATTCTCTTTTCCCGCGTTTTTGCGATGTATGTCACTCGAGATGACAGATGCATAATTATACAGATAATATATATATATTTTTACAAAATAGAAATCTAATATTCATTAATAAGTTAATACACATCTGTGTACACTACACTAATACTAAAAAACTATGACTTTTTAATCATTACTTTGATCATAAATAACAATACAATTGCTTATATTATATTTTACAAATATTTATAACATTGCCTTTGTGTTATATTTTATAACGACGATTTATTTTATAAATTTCTGAACGTAATAAGTATTGGAAAATATCAAATTCTTAAGCAGAAATTAGATAATCATTTTATAAGGGTTGTCAGTCTATAACAAAATTGATCGTAATTAAATTACTAGCAGACTGTTATAATAAAATATTACTTAACTGAAATATCTTTAACTCATTAAATCTGATTTCATTTTACAAATAATTCGATTTTAACAATGATTAATTTTGAAAGGCATTCCATCTTTGGGTATTTGTATTTAATGATATTTAAATAACAAAACCTTTGAAAACCGTTGAAAAATATTTTGCTATCGTTCGTCAAAACAAACTTTGAAATATCAATTTACCTTCCAGTTTGCATTTAATGAACTGAATCGGAACGCAAAAAAATATCATATTTCTTTTTAAGGTCTGCTCATATTAAATTCGTTTGATTCAAATTCGAAGGAGTATCATCAAATAGACGCTTTTCGTGACTTTTTCATCTTCGACATCTGATCATGGCTACCACTTGCCAGTCATTTAAATCGTAATCATCGTCTAAGATCAACAAGTTATCTTTGTTTGCTTGGTACCTTATTATTGTTGTCTTCTTTTCTTTTAATTTTTTTATAAAAATGACATTAAATAAAACACGAAGTAAACTAGGTTATAAGCTATTTTCATATACTAATGACTTACAATACTAAACACCTTTTTTATATTATAATACATAGTAAATGGCTGCTCTATGTTTATTATACGGAGCACGCAATACCGTGATTCCACTAAAAGCCTTCCTCGATAGGAAGGCATTTTTATATTGAAGTATAACATATGTTTTCTATAGAAGAATTTTTATTCAGCCAACGTAGTCTACCGAATAGTGTTTCGGATGCCGCAAGAAAGTATTTTTGGGAAGGAAACGGTATGCATTAAATATTCACGGCGAAATGCCGCGTGCGTATACAAATAGCTTACCATAGATATACTAGATTTTTAAGGTAAATCGTAAGTGCAGTTATTGAACTAGGAAGCTGTAGCATATTAAAACCAGATAATACTATCATAGCCTAAATTTTATCGGTGAAGAACTTGTATTTAATTTATTAATAGACGTAAAAGGACTTTGTTGGCAAAAGGAATTTTGAATTCCCTTGCAGACTATTCAGTTATAACAAAAAGGCCTTCTGGCGTCGAGGCGTTAACAAGACCCTTTTATCCCAGTGTTTGAATAGTCACATTGTCCGGAATGTTTGTGACAACAAACTTTAATGGGTAAACAACTGGAAGTGCAAAATCAATTTACTCTTAAATAAATAATTCGAAAGTTACGTTTTGTACCAAAACATTATTTGCTATATAAATTTAAAGTCGGCGTTATGTTACGAAGGCAAAAATAATGTTATTTTCAATACAAACTATTATTACATCATTACATAGTATAAAACAAAGTCGCTTACCGCTGTCTGTCCTTGTGTGCTTATTTTTAAAATAACGCAACAGATTTTGATGCGATTTCTTATTGAAAGAAATCGCATCAAAATCTGTTAGAGTGATTCGAGATGAAAGTTTTTGTATACAGTATAAACATTGCACACGTGCGAAATCAGGGCGCTTACGCGCGCGCGCGCCAACACATACAATCACTTAAACTTTTAATATTGTGAAAAAGGTACAATATGCCACGCAATATTTTCGAAACTTTTATCAAAGCATAATGTGTATTTATAATAATTTATCTTCACTAATAAATGAGCAGACTTTTGTATATACATATTATATCAGCTAGGCAACTGAAACAACTATTAAATGAATATATTCAAAACATTAAGATGCGCCGCGTTTAGGGGATAGTATTATAAAAATATTTATTCTTTTATTATTTTTATAGCATCGTTAGGCGGAAGAGCATATGTACCTGATGGTAAGTTTATAAGATTTCCCATAGGCAATGACGCTATATACTCGTCCACTAATTATAAATAAATAAATAAATATATATACATATATTGTAGTATAACATAATTTACAGTAGTAGTTCAAACTACACCTGATGTCTATCGTGCTTCGTCGACAAATCATGTTCAAAATACTAACAGTTATTAGACCGGTAATTTAAAAAGTTCAGTCCACCTCCTTAATGAAAAGTTTTTCTAGATTAAATTATTGTTTTTAGAAACGAATTAATTCCTATTTATAGTCAATACTCGTTAATATGTTGTTCTATTTTATAACCTTGACGCCACAATAATATTATGATAATTTTATTTTTCCCTTCTTTTCAAAAAAAGAACAACTTATATGCGCAGTTTCTAGCACAAACTGCAAACTCGTATTTCAGAGAAAATTTGAATGGATAGCGCATATCGTTGGGCTATGAATTGTTCATAAATCTTCTTGCATACCTCCTTTTGTTTCACCGGACGGGACGTTGAATACTCTCGTAGCTTAGGCGGATTTGACTTTAGTTTTAGTTCTGAAAATAGAATAGATTATCTGCGTGACAAAACTTTTACGTGACGAGTAAACTGGGCAAATTTTTTTACATTAAAAAAGCGTATTATATTTGACATTTATTTCAGTGTAATAACAGAAAATTTTATGGTCGAATAATTACGCATCATTTGAACCATCTATTATAATATCCTTCAAGACTACAATAGACCCGATTGTATACAATAGACCTATTCACAATTACAGATACTTAAAATTTATGTTTTTTAGTTGATAACATAATATACACAATATACATATAGTACAAAAGTCGTATAATCGAAGTATTTCGATATTAAAATCATGAAATTCAATGACATGGCAGCTCAACGGGCGCCCATATTTGACGTTTACGTGTGCGTTCAGAAAGTAAGTTCCAAATAATAATTTTGTATAGGGGTATGGCAGTTAGTATATTTATATTTTTATTTACTTTTATTTACTTTACCATATCATTGCTGGCTGTTCAACTAGTATTATAATAAAAGTTTCTGACGCAACTCAAACATCCTACTATAAACAATGTTAATATGCCTTAACATTATTATTATTTTTTTAAATAATCAATCAAATATTAACATGTCAAGTACCGCTTCGCTTTACATAACTTATCTAAATTATATGTTGACTAAGTTATAACTATTTATGCAATGAAAAGGTTTTTGTCATTTAAAAATCTCGATACATTATTTATCACTTATTTAATAAAATATTTTTTCTAAAAAATAACACTGACTTCAAAGTGATCACTAAAAAGTAATAAAAATAATTTGATTTAAACACGTATTATTGAAGTCGGACGACTTTGAGTGAAAAACAAACTGTAGTCATATTTACATACGATCGGCCGATTTCAATAATACGTGTTATTTTTTAGAAAAAATATTTTATTTTACTCTTTTTAGTGTTATTTTATCAAAATAGAAATTAAAAGTCCTTATGTAACAAATGGTTATTTGTTGATTTTTTCAAAAAGCGCTGAACCTATTTCAGTAAAACTTATATGGGACCACTTCTGGAGCATGATGTACCAAACAATAACATAACAAAAGAAATGTTTAGTGAACCTGTACTTCTCTTCATAAAAGCTACGAAGAGAAGTATAAATCCATATATTAATGTTAAAAGAAGAAATGAACGAACAAACATAAAAAAAAAACAAAAATATACGGGTCGAATTGAAAACACTCCTTTTTTTGAAGACGCTTAAAAAAAAGAATAGGCTTTACGTTTGATGTATTTATTTTCTCAATGCATATTTACAGTTTTCATATGTTTCTTGACTGGGTCTCATATGAGAGACAGGTGGACTAAATTTTTTTATATATTTTTTTCTAAATGAAACCGTGTAGATTAAACATTCATAATTTTTACATTTTGTTAAGTACTTGTAACTTAAAAACTATTCGCATGATTCCAGCAGAAAATTAATTTATAAATAACATAAGTTTTTATTCAAAGCTTTTGTTTGTACAAAAACAAACTGTTTGAAGTCGATGCCGGTGAGAATAATTACCTAAAATATTTCAATGAAAGCTTTACAAAGCTTAGAACGTAAACTGCCATTTTCCGTAACTTTTAAACGCTGTCGCTGATGAGTTGTAGCTTAAGGCCGCAATTTAAACTTTGAATTCATTAAGAATTCTGTAACAGAGGATGCATGAATTTCGGAGTCAGATGTGTTAGTTTACAAATTTTCTGAATAAACATAAGTAACGCTTTTGAATGATTCAGAAGTTTGTTGCTAGACTGTTATTTATGAATGTATTCATATGAGCATATTATTTATACATATAAGTACGTACAAACGAGTAAATCATTATAAATAAGACCGAAATAAATGTTCATGCGACAAAAACTCATAATGATACATTGTTCATTTTAACACATTGTAATTATACAGAATCGCGAGATTCCGTTCGATAATTTATAATTGGGAAACATTTATGAAAAGGATTTATATAGTGACCTCCAACATTTACTCAAGGGATGTTTCTGGGAATATTTCTTAATTTATCATTATAACCTTTAATGGAAATATTTGAGGAAATTGCAAATTAAGAACTGTAATGAGGCTATATATTCTTGATGAAGACGTTTTTATATTTTATACTCAAATGTTTTAAATGTAGTTTATCATATTGATATATAAAAAGGCTACTATTTTATGTATTTTTTGGTTTTTGATATTTTATATTTTTTACAAATCTATTATATTTTCTCCATCCGTTGCTATCGCGACGATCTTTCCTTTTTTGTTACTTCGGTTGCCATCGGCAACAATATCCCTTGACGTCCCGAAAGGCATGGTTCGGGAGTTAATTCCTCTGACTTGATAACCGGATGTGACGTCACTAATAGTCACAGGCGGACAGCTCCAGCACTAACAGGTGTGGCATAGCTTTGGTATGGTTTTGGCTGAGCCGGACTAGGCTCTGCTTAGAATATAGCTTAGCGTTATATACATTTATGTTGAATTTATCTGAAAAACAAGCACATATGAATATTGATAAATTTCGTGAAATAAATAAATAATTGACATTAAAAACCCGTAAATAGAAAGTTGCTTTTAAGCCTTTTTCATTTCATTCCACTCAAACAATTATTATAAAATCCTTTTAACGTGATACATCTGAAATTTTCTAAATCCCTTTGTGATGGATCCGTCACGGCAATTGACAAACCACTCGTAACAAATACAATGGATTATTAAGAACCACGGCTTATTGGTGACAGGTGGAACAGCGTTTATCAATTTTACTAATTTATACGGATATACCTAAGTCAGAGTGTTGTTGAGAATGAAGTATAGTTATATATAGCGCTATATCAGTAATTAAAATTAAAATATTTAATAAAAGCAAATGTCGTGTTCCAGTATTATATTGACGCAGCTACAGCTAAAAAAACTCAGTAGTTCCTCTTTCTCTCAAACAAAATCAATAATCAACTAGATAGATATAGCAACTACAGTTTATTCTTTAATATGGAAATCAATGTCCCGGTTTCATATTATAACATGCACGAGTAATAAGCGTTAGGAATTGATGTTTTTTAACGTTACTGTAAAATTAATTAATATCTAAAGTTATAACCATAGTTAGGCAATAGCCAAAGGAGGGTTGTATGAATGTGCGAAGTTTAAGCTTAAAACATAATCTTGGACCAATAATAACTTACATATAAATACTACTAATAAGTAATATAATATTATTAATGGACCACGTTTATTAGTGAAAGAAATAATAACCATTCCGTATATCACACCAATGCACCACCATCCTTGAAAGTTAAGGTGGTGTGTGTTATTTTATCTGTATTTACACTGGCTTACTCTATTTGTCTGAGGAGGAGCTGAGATGGTCCAGTGGTTAGAACGCGTGCATCTTAAGCGATGATTGCGAGTTCAAACCCAGGCAAGCACCACTATATACGTGTGCTTAATTTGTGTTTATAATTCATCTCGTGCTCGGCGGAAAACATAGTGAGGAAACCTGCATGTGTCTAATTTATCGAAATTCTGCCATATGTGCATTTCAATAACCCGCATTGAAACAGCGTGGTGGAATATATTCCAAACCCTCTCCTTAATGGAAAAGGAGGCCTTATCTCATCAGTGGGAAATTAAAAGGCTATTACTTTACTCTATTTGGCGGTAGAATATCTTATGAGAGATGAATGTACTTACCAAGATGGGCTTCAAAGGTTTATCACCAAGTAAATAAAGAAGAGTATAAACAATCTGACCTGACACATAAATAAACACATCACATTAATAATGGCATTTGTATATTAAACGGAGCTTAATCGTATATATACAATTCTGAGTTCGGGACAAACGAGATGAACATTTTGTGTATCTAAATGCGAGAGCGTGACGCATATATCATTCATTGAATTGCGTGGTGCTACATATCCGGTAGGTGGTTAGCATTACGCAGATAAAAGCCGGAGCGCCGAGTATTATTCACGGGAACAAAGAACCGCCCACCGTTTCGGGCAGGTGCCTGAAATGTGGAATTCATTGCGTCGTAAACAAAAAGACGATTTTTTAAAGCCCCAACTGAGTGGTTAAATTTATATTTATTAGGTGAAATATTATCATCTTTGTTTCGTTGTTTTTTTTTAATTATTATTAAGATAAATTAAGAGATGAAACCTTGTTCATTACTGTCGTCATTTACAAAGTACAATTTTTATCTTTTTAATTTATAGCTAATCTCTTTATTTATATATATTTAAACTAGTAGTCACAGGCGGCTTCGGACGCGTTTAGTGTGTTGATTGTAATGTTTTAGGCAAAAAATGTCTATGTCCTTTCTTGGAAGTCAATTTTGTTTCACATAATGTTGTCTTAAATTTTTGTGATTATTACACATTTAAATAAAACTAGTTATAACGGATTTTAATCGCGTATATTAATTATTTTGGACATCCCAACGTTTCGAGCACTTTACAGCGTTCGTGGTTATAACTAGTTTTATTTAAATCAATTTTGTTTCATGCCAAATTTCATCAAATTAGGTTTAGCGGATTGATCGTAAAAGAGCGATAGTCAGACAGACTGACAGAGTTACTTTCACATTTATAATATTTTTTTTAATATAGATTATAATTATTATTGTCTGAATTTCAAGTTAATTGGCAAACCTACAGTTTTTGTACTTGAAATTTAGTATAGTTATTAATATAAATAATGGATTTTTTTTTAAGATTATTCTTAACCTGGCGTAATATGTATATAACATTTTGGAACGAAGTTCATTTACTCGGCAGAAATCGTCGCGTAAGAAAAACGCTTTATAACCCCTCTAAAAGACGCCTTCTCTTTCTCCTCCGCATACTTTAGAAAGGAGAATAATTCTCTCTTTCTTCCTACTAACGTATACAGTTTTAAAGAATATTATTGAAATTTATTTACTTTATCACTGTTTTTATTTCACGCGGAATTTTTATACCTTTTTTTGGTTGGTTGGTAAAATTTCGGATGAAAAATTAAATGATTAGTTACATCCAGTCTTCGCTCGCGTATTAAGGCATGGTCGATATAAAGTTCAAGCTGGTTACGTACCTACGTACCAAATTTCACCAAATACGGCTTAGTTTGGATGCTCAAAGCAACATCTGCATAGACAGACATAGTTAATTTCACATTATAATTTACATTATTGGAGCTCTATTATTATTTAATTGTCTAATCAAAGAACCGATCCCTATTTTCAAGGTTGTATAACGGTTGCCTAGACGGGTTCGTCTTTAAGAATATTAATGTTTCTTTTCTTAGAGAAAAAAGCGAATGATACTCAAAATATTACACAACTCGGTGAATATTTGCAAACTTTAAACCTCTTAACCTATTCAGGGTCGAGAATCGAGCGTCGGTGACAGGGCAAAAATACACACAATTATTAGATACCCACATCACATTATTCTACTTCCCCACTACGTTACCGTCAAACTGTCCAACTCGGAACACAGGTACGATTTAACAACTTTTCCATTGCAGCCAATATGATCTTTCCTACCATGGTAATAAGTTCTAAAATTTTATGTATTAATTTCAATTTTAAAGTTGTAGTGTCTAGTCCCATGATATTATTACCGTGTCTGAGTGACGGCTTGCGAACCGAATGACACCCTCTTTATTGAACTTTTTGTTTGTTGCGATACAAAGCGACCATTTTTAGCTTTTTATATTTCATACATGCCAGTATCAAATAGTTCAATAAATGCGATATGTACATATAAAAAAATATGTACTAAATTTTATTGTTCCTTATATACAACACTGTTTTAATCATATTCTGGTCTTTTTGTTTACCAATGATTACGAATTTGATTGAATGATACGTGTTGTAATATTATCCGAATATTTTCATACATTAAGAGCTCGCACATCCGCTACAAAACGGTAAGTAAACAGGAAAATTATCCTCGGTTCTATTTACTCCATATTTATTTGACGTAATAAATTTAGTTGAAATTAAGCATTAATAAATCAACAATCTGGATTATGAACAAACGGCGAACTAATAAAGATACTGCAAAATTTTAATTTGGGGATTAAATCAATATGAATAAAAAAAAAAATGTTTTTATTTTAATATTCTAAAAGGTTTTCTACCTTTTATATACTTTGGAAATAATAAAAGCCATCATTTTGTTATATAATATAATTTTACGTGTTTTTTTCTTTAAGCAAGGATTAAGTATCACCGATAAGCTTTGAGCTTAAATTGACAACAGTTTTGTCAACAATACCATAATTTAGTGCACCGTTTTTATTTTTATTCATCTTGCAAGCCCAGCATTGGGTTCTAACCCTATCAGCTGAATAGTACATCTTTTTGGGACACATCAAGGCTGCCTCATCGTAAAATAAGATTTTTTTTTTAGTTCTTATTTTGTTTTCTTATAATTAACGCCCAACGCAAAAACGAAGGGGTGTTATATGTTTGACGTGTCTGTGTAAATGTGTATGTCTGTGGCATCGTAGCTCCCAAACTAACAATCCGATTTTAATGCGGTTTTTTTTTGTTTGGAAGGTATATCAGACGAGAGTGTTCTTAGCTATGTTTGGTGGAAATCGGTTCAGATCTCCAAGGTCATCAGGTCATTTGTTAAGTGTGATAGGAATGTTACAGGATCAGTTTGCTTGCAAGCATATGTGGGATCTCACATTTAAAACACTAATGTCTTCTGGAACCACAGAGCTGGTCTGCTGCTAGGGCTCTAAGCTCGGAACCTTGGACTGCCTTTTAGTAAACCCATCCAGTTTGGGCTCGTTGGATTTGTCTTAAAGAGAAGCTCTGAGCTGGTCTGATGGTAGGGCTCAAAGGTAGAAGACATAACCCTGCTCCACCTTTTAGTAAGCCCATCGAGTTTGGGCTCATTGAATTTGCCTTGTTTGGTCAGGGTTTTTTTTTATTTAATTTTAATTATCATTAGTTAATGTTTGATTTACTTTTGTTTTGTCCCATGTGTATGTTTGTCTGATATAGACGACGAAAAAGCGTGAAATTAAAACTTCCAGGCAGGATATATTACATACATAAATAATTATATTTAACTAACATGACTGTATTTTTAAATGTTAAAAGATAATTAGTACTGATTTTCTCGTCGGTACTTCTCGTTAGAATCTACTTTCCGAACCAGTGGTAGCTTCAATTAATATTTACAATTATTTATTAAGATTTAATATAGTTATTTATTAAATCTTGTAAAAGCCTATCTGAATAATTATTTTTTATTTTTATTTTGAATAAACGTTATTTTATTCTCCTTCTTTATATAATTGTCAACATTCTACATATAATCATTACTTACAAACACCACCATAATAATGGTAGATTTAAGAACGGGCTACTATTGTACAAAATTTCGTGTTGTTGACCGTTGAGTAACACCCTCGTCAAGAGCCAACCCTGAGTGCAGTAGCTTTGTCAAGGTAGCTCTTATAAAGGATTTTTACAATTGAATTCGTATAAAAATGTCGTGTCTGAACTGATATCCATTAATACGTTCGCTCGCCGTGAGCCAACCCTGACTGTAGCGTTTATGTCATGATGAAAGATCTGGCATCATGATAAGATATTTATCTCTATACTGTTAAATTTTAAGGAGTATTTTCATGTGAAGCATATCCTGACAATAGTACCAACTCATGGTTACTGTAAAAAAACATTCTTATCGGAATTAAATCAAGGTGCAAAATGACAGATCTGCATGATAAAAAATAGTGGGTTTAAATAACTTGATTTGATTACATACACTAAAAGAAAAAAATTATATTACCTACTTTAATATTTCTTCATATTATGTTAAGAAAATACAAGAAGCATTCTCTCTTTCTAGTAAATGTACTGTACAACATTTATGCTAGCTAACCTGCCCTATAGGAATACAACTATGAAAAATTACTATTGGGGGGATGATTTTGGGGGATGAAGGGCTTGCACTAAGCTCTGACAGATTCCGAGTATGTAATGAACGAGTGGTGCAACTATGGTACATTTTTATCACTTTTAAATTGATCGAGTCAGAAATACAAACAATACAATAGTCATTGTTATATTCTCTAGGCGAAAATTATAAGAAACAAGTTATATACTCTTACTAAATTCGTATAAACTGCAATTCATTTATAGCTAGAGCTTTGCATACTGACTTCGTTTAGTGAACGTATTCTATTTATATTAATCAACATTAAAACCAAAAATAACATAGATACCAAAAATTTACACCGATATCAGTTACCGTACTAAATTTCAATAATAATTTGTCATCGTTTCTTTTGTATATTTCTTAGAAATTTTAACATAGGAAATATTAGCTATGTAAAGTCAAGCCATGAATTTAAATCGGTATCGTTCTGCAAACACGAAACCTGGTATCGCGTGACCTGTCGAAAGTAATCAACTTGCAAAACTTTATTTCAAAGGCGAATGTTAAGCAATTGATTTACAACGGCTGGCTTATTTGTAATACCTTAATCTAACTATATTTCTTGCGTATATGCTTTAATGCTTTATTCATAACAAATAATTCACAGATTAAAATGAGTTCCCTGGTTCTTGTGATAAGCAAAAGTCTGTGCCACAACGAAACAGTGTGCTCTTCCAGTATTAACTTCTTAAAGGTAAATTATACATATGATAACGTAATATATATTGAAATTGATACACCAATTATTATTAATACTTTTAAATCGAGTATGAGAATTGGTAGGGTTGATTTTTAAAATGATATCACACAGACAAAAATTCTTGAATATATACAAGCATATTTACACACACAGATGCAAGCTCTTCATCATATATAAACACACGTACGTGTATGTACGTACGTACCATAACTTAGTGAATCAAAACATGTTTTAATCATAAGTTTTTAAAGAAACTTCTAGAATTGCTCATTTAATATCGCAGGGTAAGGATTTTTCTTCTCAAGTATATAACTTCGTTTTAAAGCGCCAAAAGTGTAATTGAAAAATCAAGCAACTTCAACCACATTATTCATGAGACTGCAGTTAACGTTAGTCTTCGTAAAGTGGAACGGCTTAGTTCTTTGTTTGTTCGATACCAAACTTCGGTACACGTGATTCGAAAAGTTCTATCGGTGTTCGAACTAACCGAACTTTCACAGGAACAGTTTAATTATACCTATGTACGGTGCACGTATTCATTGAACGGTCTAAATCAGTGTCTCGGCGTGTAATCCCGCGCCTCTCCTTTAACGAAGCGTTGTGAAACTTTTTGGACCTCGTTCGTAAACAACATTAGTTGCTTGTTCAAAAATGTGCCTTAGTTTCAGCTATGAGATCACAATTTCAAATACAGCAGAGCTGACAACCTGTCCAGGTTTTTTAAACACCATCGTTAGTTCTAGTAAAACACTGTTAAATAGAGATAAAATAACAATTTTTTTTAATTTATATTCTCAAAACAGCTAGCCGTTTTATTTTAGGTTTAATATTTAGAAAAATATTTAAAAGTTGAAACTTGGTGTTAAAAAAATCGATAGAGATATAAAATCTTTAGATTCACAATACTCTTATCGATGGAAGCGTATTTGAATTTTAAGATTAAGCAATTGTAAAAGCAAGATTTAATTGCCTTTCCTTTTCTATTTTTGCTATCACCAAAAAGTTATAATATATTTTTTATAATGTCCTACGTGTTATAATATACAATATTTTTAATTCGAACCGCTTAGTACCTTGCACCTTAAGGTAACGTGCAAAAACATTTCTTAAGGATAAGCATCCGTCTTATTGCCTCCACTGGTGAAAGAAGGGGTGGATTCGTTTTTCGCCCATTTAATCGGAATTGCGATTTAACGGGGTAATGTCGCTAGCATTCTTGCCACCATTCCATGCGGTCATGATTTGTATAGCTGCTATTTTTAATTACAAATAGAACTATAAGGACTTTTATAATAATTGAAAGGATTTTATACCCTATTAGGTATATTACAAACAACTAGAAACATCATTGAATTATGAAAGAACTTGCTGTTTTAAACTGCCAGTACAATTAATCTGTCGTACTATGAGTGTGATATCGAAACGGGAACATAATATTTGCTTGTAGGGCTATTAAGCTTGTTGTATATATACCAACCTCTCATCAGATATAAGATTGAAGTGTGTAAGCAAGTTTTAAACAGGCACAAGAGACATAAAACCTTAGTGTCCAAGGTTGTTAATGCATCGACCATTCAAGGATTAATTATTTAAGGAAATGTGATTAATGATATAGGAAATTATTTAAGGATTAATTATTTATTTAAAGTTAATATCTGTGGGCAGTTGTGACTATCTGGCATCAGGGGCCAATGTGCTCGTTACCAATACCTACAAAATAAAAAAAATATATCGTTGTGGTTCATATTGTTCACTGGACTGTTAATTACTATCACTCCATACAATAATATTTGTTCAATACTTTTTACGAAAACAAAGAAATTTTCCAAAAATATACTTTTAAATTTATGTTCATTTCCCTATCAGTTTTTGTTAGTCGTCAGTATTAGTTAGTTATTACTGCAAGAAGTTACGTCACGTCTTCCAAGTTTTAATAACTACTCAGGCATGTATGTTATACAAATCGTAATAAATTACACACATAAGATAGAAGAAAAGAAAATATAATATCAGTTCATTAAATCGTTAAAATATGTTAATATACTCAAAGTTCAAAAATATTGAAAGAATATTATAAGGCTCATGAGCCATATTTAATTTAATATCAAATTATTGAGGGAATTGACTTCATAATAAAATGCCAAGGGTTACTCAATAGCCATCTATGACGCATAACAATTTCAGACCCGCGGGCAATCCTTTAGATATTCTGGTATTTTGTGATCAATAAAGACTTATATACATTGTTAAAATGATGATGTTGCCTACATCAACAGTTTTTATATACCTTACATATAAAAATAATATTTCAAAATTTAGTTGATTCTGATATATTGAAAAATAATTGCGTATATGTATAATCGTTATTATTTACTGGAGGGGAAGATATACTAGGCACGCGATGTAATTTCTTTGTATTGCTTGAACAAGCAATAAAACTTCTCCTGGAAAATTTACTCAGAAGTGGGATTAATTGTAGCAATTTCAATAACAGTGATTGGATGTTTTTAATAAGACAACAAACAACAATTATATACATAGTTCAGGTTTACAATTTTGCTTTGTTGTATTCAACAACAATTTTACTAGTTTTTAGATGATTTGTTATTACAACATACAAGAACAAATTTATTATACAGATAGGTAATATAGCAACGATGTTTACAATTAAACGACAAATTGATCATTGCATTGTGAGATAGGAATGCATTAGATGATAGAGAGATTGCAAGGGCAATAACGGGTATAGGTGGGAATTGCGATCCAAACATCGCTCTCAAGACAATCTTGATACCAAATTTCTCAGTAATAGCGAATGAAATTGCACGAGGTTCAAGATTATGAAGATAGCAGCGAAAATTACAATCGAGGTTTATTATGCCTTTGATAATTAAACCACAACAAACGAATTTATTTGTTTATCGGTAACGGTAATTAAGGCTCAAAGGAATAGCTCGGCTTATATTTTCTTGAAATTGTTTCCACATTTTGATGATCTTCTTGTTATATATATTTTATTATCTCGAATAGTATTCAATTTTATATTGAGAACACATTTCAATATAATTAAAAAATGATTATTACGTAATGGTCTCCATACACTCATTTAGAAATTGAAAATCGAACTCATTGTGTTCCATCGAAAATCATAAGGTATCTTCTCGTTTTGGAGTTTCCATCACATATTTCAAAGAAAAGGCAGTATTATATCTTGACTTGAAGTTGGAAAGTAATTGTCCTGGTTGAAATTCGCTTAAAAGAACATTTACCCTTAAGTTACGTTACGTCATCACGAAAATTTTGGAGAGATATTCATGTCAATAAGTGAAATTACCGCTCTTATAATTCGGTAATTTAAAAATTAATTAATTCATTACGATATACGATACTCTATAACGCAATACGTGGTAAATTGATTCACTTGAGATTAAGTTTAATCAATGGCTTTGATGTTAACTACCACTCCGCCATATTTGATGGCAATGTAATTACTTTAGTGATATTGAGCGGTGCGCATCTCGAGTGCTGTGCGTATTTGAGCTGTATTTTGATTAGCTAATTAGAGTTATTCCAATATTAGCATTAAATAATTTTTTTATTCAATATTTCATTGTGCATAATTTCGATTATCTTTTTAAGGAAATATTTATTTTAATACGATTTTTATTTTAATCTTTCAAATACATTATATACCTTTTTAATAATTCTCGTTTTTTTTTTTCATTTTTAATGTATAAGAATTGAAACAGTAGTTGACTTGCTGACATTTATTCAGGAGTTCCGCTATCTGTCTCCGAAACTCAAAAGACTGTTGGTCGTAAAGTTTTAGGCACAAAAAGTCACCAATAACCTACCCTTGGTTTGGCCGAGAAAGCACAACATACTGACATACAGATAGAAATAATTGCTATTGCATTTTTTTTATTTGTAAAGAGGATTGAACGCATTTCAAGAACACATTTTCGAGTCCATTTGACTAATTGAAAGAGAATAATATCAAATTAATAATAGTATTACAAAATAGATTTGATACAACCATTTTTATAGCTCGTATTTTCTTGTCAATAAGCTTTATACAAATTCTAGATTAATTAAATGAGAGTAGATTCCACATTCGTTTCTCAAAGAGTTATTTTAATATTCCATGCTTAAAGCTGGACAACTTTAATATCGTCTTAAAAATTGAATAATTCAGTAATGTTTTTCACAAAGAGTGGACATCTTGGCATCTTTAATTAGACCCCTCACTGAACTCAGCACACTCGAGTCGTTCTCTTAATTGCATTGTCAGTTAGTTATGTTTTTCACGACAAATTAATTTAGCCTTTGCAAAATTTTAATTGTAGCCTAAAAGGGTAAAGAGTATGGAAATTTATTTTGTCGATTAAGGTAACGGGCCTTTTATTAAATTACATAGTTCACTGCCACGAACAATTTCAAGTTTTTGGGTAGTAGTATGTCCTAAAAATAATCGATTAGTTGTTAGCTTTGTACTATTCAATGGTAAAGTGAAATGTATGATCATTTTCAGTCCACTTGTGATTGTTTTGGCGAAATTATTATTTTTTTTTTTAAGAAACTGTTTAAGTTTTAAATTATTTAAACTAACTTGATAACAATAAATCTATTTCATAATATACGGTGACGCTTAGCGTTTCGAATATATTTTTAACGAAATCACTACTATGATTTTTCAAAGAGAAAATCATGTAGCCGTGTATAATGAAATGGCCCAATAAAGCGTTATATCGATTTAAGCGAATAACACAATTTTCACCAGCCTCCATTCTGTTATCACTATCAAATTGACAGGATTTTTTTTTCATACGGAACCTCTATAATTTTACATGCAATAAACCTGACTTTGATGCCTTTATAAATTGGCTTTAATTTTATTCTACCAAAATCGAATTTTATATTGATCGCTGCTGATAAATTATTTACAAAATTAACAGTAATAGTAGTAATATGAAACATCTATTGGCATGCCTTAGAGGGATCGGATAATGTGTATTTAAAAATATATATTAAAATTTCAATGTAATTATAAATATTCTCAGTCATAATCATTGATTTGGATGGTTCATATCAGTATAATAATGAATAATATCATATCAGTATAATAGTAGACATACATAATAGACATCTTACATAAGAAGACATTTGTGAGAGACTGGAGCCCGTGATGGGTATAAGAATACCTGTATTACAGGTTTCCAGTGATAACGAGTTGAGATGGCTCAGTGATTAGAACGCGTACATCTTAACCGATGATTGCGGGTTCAAACCCAGACAAGCACGGCTGAATATTCATGTGATTAATTTATGTTCATAATTCATCTCTTGCTCGACGATGATAGAAAATATCGTGAAGAAACCTGCATGTGTCTAATTTCATATAAATTCTGCCACATGTGTATTCCACGACCCCCAATAGCACATGCAAGTTGCAGGCACGAGATGAATTACAAACAAAAATTATATCCTGGGTGGAGTTCCACCAAGTGAAAATGAAAAACGTGGTAAATATCTCGTTTTAAATACTTTTAGTAATAAAAATGACCACGTTAATTCAAAATCTTATTATAACACTATCCCGTATAATTTGTACATTGTACAATACTCATACATACAATACAAATATTATATTACGAACTTTTGTGATTATATTTTCTGTTAGAGAATTTGTTAAATTAATTCCGCAAACTTTTTCATTTTTAAAGTATGATCGTGCATATTACTTAAGGGTTATTTAGTATATAAATATTATTTTTTCATGTATTTCATTCAAAATTCTCTCTTTATTATATGCAGAGTTAAAAAGAGGATAATACTACTGTTAAGTGATATGGAGGATTAAAGTATTGGATACGTAACTGGGTGATTAACATACGTAAAATAAGAATGTAAATGTTTAACTTAATTCTTGATTAAATAACATTTAGGGCGTGAATACCTCAAACAAATTACTTGTTGAATTTATACGTTTCAAGGAAACACGACAATACGAAATGAAAACTGGCTTAGAGGCGAATTAACCGTAATCGTATCTAACAACAATAGTCTGAGCCGGGAGATCATTTATTGCGGTACCTTGATTTACTTGAACATATTTGTTTACTTCGGTTTCAACAATTAAATACCACTGATATTATATATGAGAGTCGAGATGGCCCAGTGGTTAGAACGCGTGCATCTTAACCGATGATTGCGGGTTCAAACCCAGGCAAGTACCGATAATTCCTGTGCTTAATTTGTCTTTATAATTCATCTCGTGCTTAGCGGTGAAGGAAAACATCGTGAGGAAACCTGCATGTGACAAATTTCAAAGAAATTCTGCCACATGTGTATTCCACCAACCCGCATTGGAACAGCGTGGTGGAATATGTTCCAAACCTTCTCCTCAAAGGGAGAGGAGGCCTTTAGCCCAGCAGTGGGAATTTACAGGCTGTTGTTGATATTATATAAATATATTATTAGGCCAAAATCCATGTTTTTGAAGCGTCATGTTATATGGAGCAATTTATATTTTGTTTGAAATTTTATACCAAACTGTCAAATCTCATTGACCTGGAACTTTTATATTACTTTAGTTTATTGTTCCAAAACGGACATCTGCTATATGAAACGATATTATGTTACACATGCTATTATGTACGTTGTTTTGTTTACTCTACTCCTCTGTACGATTTTTATTTTTTCACAATGTTTTAATTTGTCACGGAATTGAAATTGCATTTTTCGGAAATAATTAACAACTGAAAATTTCAAAGTCTGAATTTCAATTTACAATCTCTAGTGACCCCATTGTATCCAATTTATATTGGATATCCTCAGCTTGAAATATATTAATGTATTCTAAATTGACCACAAATCTATTTGTTTTAGCAAATATACATATATATAGCAATGTGGTTCCAGCCACATAAATATTATTATATTTCACATTTCTCATTGTGTTAACGTGTATAAACATTATGTTCAAAATATGTTAGAGTTTTACTTTTTATCATTGGAATGTAATTAATTTAATAATTATAAGTAATCGTAATCCCCAACCAATTTCAAGAACATCATAGTAATTTTAAAAGATTATCATGTAAACTCAACTTGGACCGTTTTAACAAGCAGTATAACAATATTTGTTCTTGTCTTTTATAAACCGACTGAAGGTCTGAATGTATCAAAGAATAAAGTATTATAGGCAAGACACTTTTTTGTATATCACCATTTAACCAATTACCCACTGCCGGGCTAAGGCCTCCTCTCCCATTAAGGAGAGGGTTTGGAACATATACATATTACCACGCTGTTCCAATGCGGGTTGTTGGAATGCACATGTAGCAGAATTTCGATGAAATTAGACACATGCAGGTTTCCTCACAATGTTTTCCTTCACCGCCGAGCACGAGATGAATTATAAACACAAATTAACGGATTCGGAAATCGTCGCCCAGATACATATAAAACCCTTTAACAAAAAAATAAAAAAAATCTACATCGCGTGTTCTAGTGACTATTGTGTTATTTTAAGTTTATTTTTTAATTGTGTTTATAGCAAAATATCGATATAATTCTCCAACTAATAACCATCAAGAGTTGCAAGATTACTATATACTCAATTCAAGTCCAAGAACGATGAGTGAAAATATGAATATAATAAGAAGAAAACCACTAACTTTTAACATATGCGATTATATATAATAAGAGCATAGAAAGAATAAAAACAGAGGAAGAATGTTTAATTCACGTGTTTATCGCGCCAAAGTGAGAAATTAGATTTAGTGTGGAAGACGAAATGGCATCAATAACAGCGATCCTATATGCGGTTTTTAAAACTTTTCCGAAGAGGGCACGTTTCACAGTTCCGTCACAAAGCATCGCACCATTTCCTAGCGCATTCTAATGCAAATTTCATTGAAATTCTCCGCCATTGTTGTCACTTCCAGTCTTTGAGCAAAACTTCGTGTTCATGCATCTACTTTTATATGTCCGTTATATAATTTTTTTTCTATACATTACTTTATTGACTAGATAATTAAATAAAAGTTTAAATCTTTATACCTTATATTTATAATTATTTAATACATTATCAAAATTAAAATATATTTTATTCAATTAGGCTTTAACAAGCACTTTAGAATCGTTATTTAACAACTACATTAAGTGAAACTACCACCGGTTTGAAAAACAGATTCAGAAAGAGTAGTTAGTCTTCTTCAACATTTAAAAATACAGTCACTTTAGTCAAATACAATTATATATGTACGTAAGTATTCCTGCTTTGTTATAAACATCCCGAAGAGAGTCTCCAGCTCCAAGATTATAAAAAGAGAATATTATTATGAATTATCGTTACTTATTATAATCTACATTTAATCAAATGTCTTCGGTGATTTAATAATTATCGTTACTTATTATTATTTACATTCAATCAAATGTTTTCGGTGATTTAATATTGTTGCTATATTTTACTGAATATCATTAGGTTAAATTAAAAACTTATCAGCCAATATCTCAGCTGCACCAGATGAGACATCTCGTTGCGGATAATAATTACCATTATAGCTTTACTAATATTGAAAGTATTCAATCTCTAATGCGTCATTCAAGCGACATATACAAAAAGTAGTATCATAGAAGTCTATCTATTTATTGGTAATGAATATAAAGACGTTATAAAATATCCTGAAATATATCCACATTATACTACACTTACCTTGGCTTTAACATATCCACTTGAACGAAGTGGTCAAAATACATGTATCGAATGAACTCTTTACAGAAAAATATATATTTTTTTAAAAGCTGTAATAATTTAAATCGACTTTATTTCCTTCTTAATAAGACTGATTTCTTTTAGATCGTAAAAAGTATTACGGAAGTTTTTCCTATGCAGGTCTACACTAGAAGTCAAATTGCACGAGTCTTGTTACTCGTCAGCCGTAGCATTTTATTAATGGTATACCGATGATGTTAAGAATGTCTTGGATTATCGGATGATACACAATTTTAGTATTTAAATTAATTTATAATATCATAGAATGTTTTTACCGTCTTGATTTTATAGCAAGGTACGAATCACACACAAGTAAAAAATACATTCTATACATAATACATTGTAATGTTTTTTTATACGGTAAAAACTATGTACATAATATGTAGTCTCTGACTATTAGTTAGAAATTAGTAAAATATGTTTTAATTTTATTTTATCGTATACGTATTCTTTTTTTCAAAACTTTATTGCGTTAGATTTAGTGCAGTTTAAAAGTCAAAAGTTACAAGAAAGCAATATCCGTTGTGTAAACGTTTCACCGTCCACTAGACAATAAGTTGGTAAGCGCTGAGAACCCACACATAAAGGCGCTCGTCTCGCTATAGCTGAGACGGGACGGCTTAGTCCGCTCTAGTAAATATTGACTTTATGTGGAGCATCTTGCGACTAATCTTATAGAACTGTTTGCTTCCACGATTGAAGGTTTGAGGTCCGTAGGAACTTTTCGCATTTCAAACAGTATTTGCATACAGTCTACAAAGCAATATTTCCACTGCGGATCCCATTTGAATACCGCTGACAAAATGTAGAGAATTCTTAGTTCGGACGAGACGTGCACTTTGCATTAGACGTAAGATTTTCTCTTATAGCTCACTGACTTCACTTTAAAACAGCATGTCTGAGAGGCCTCTACTGCATTGCACAATATAATTATCAAACAATGGATGACTATGTATAAACGATCTTTAATGTTTTGCTACCATCAATATTTATTATGTAAAAAATAACTGTCAATGTTTATTATTCTGTGCCACTTTTTTAACATTTGTACATACTGGTATATAAATATTACATACAACATAGAGTAGCTGACGAAAAAAAAAGACAAAATGAAACGTTACGATATTTTAATATAATGCTACGTATTAATATTTTCCTTTAAAATTTGATGCTCAAAATAAACAATATTTATGGTTAAATATTGAAATTCGATGGAATGAACGGTTTTGTTTTGACTGTGTAAATATTTGAAGAATGCTTTATTGCATATAAAGTATTATACGGACGTTGTATTTTGGTAACAGATTGTTAATATTGGCAGGATTTCATTGTTAAATAATGTTTTTACAACAAAAACAAATTAATCAAATTAGATGACAATCTCAAATGATGTTAATAACTGACATGGTGGTCCTTTGATCAGACTAACCTACCTAAACTACTGGGCTTACCAACTGCTTATATATTCTATATTCTACCAGCTAATAATAACAGCATTTCTATATCCTGATTTGAAGCTAGAGTGAGTCAGTGTTATGACAAGTGCAATGGATATGACTCATTAGATTTAATTGCACTTTTTTTCTAAGTAGATGAAAAGGAAAGGTGTATCTAAGATGTTATACCCATTCTTAATTACACACATGAGTCTGACGTTATATTGGCTAATTCTCCCTTCAAACCAGATGACAAATACAATATTACTATTGGCTTTAACATATCTGATGAGAGGGTGGAACCGAGATGGGCTTGCACGGCGACTTACTACCAAATATGTAATAAGTAATAATTAATATTTCTTATAGCGCCAACGTCTTTGGCGGTGACTTCAGTCCATATGTCGCGTCAACCTCTTTATTCAATAAAAAAGTAATTAAAGTGTAATATAAGTTTTTACTTTTTAATTATCAGTCTAAATAAAAAGTTAAAATGACATTCCATCCCTCTTCAGATAGTCCATCCTCATGTCATCCTTCTTAGAATTAAGTTATGGTAAAGGAGTAAGATAAAAGTGAAGAGGAATAATAATTTAATGTATAAATATTTAAATTAGTACTAATAATAAATTCTCTAAAATATCTCTTCACAAAAATCTTATATCTTTTAAGAATTCTTGGATTGCTCGCCAGAATTTAAAGAACAATTGGCTCGGTTCATGCCCCAAGAATTATTGAAAAGGTCGGAGTAAAATATTTAAAAATATCGTAAGATTATTGTTTGCAGCGAACGTAAAAGCCCTTAACGGTTAGTTAGCCAACAATGGAAGTAAGGAACCAGTAACCATAGGATCATCATACCGCATAATGGACTTGTTCGACCAAGAATTATATCAGAAATGCCTTCGTTTTTATATCATAATGGATAATAAAGAACAACAATGGATTATACGCGAGTACAGAACAATGCTGGCTTAATTTATCTGTGGACGGGTGAGTCTTGACTTTGTGACATTAATAACATAGATATTATAAAACTAATAGATTAAGCTTTATTTTTGCGACTTTCTTTTGTTTATACTAAAGTTAAAACAGCAATTTGTGTGTAGATAGTTACTTATCTTCATATTTATATGTGACAAAAAGATACAAGACTCTCGTATAGAAGAAGACACCTGACAGGATATTGCTGGTCAAATCTCAAAAAATGCTTTGAATTTTTTCGTGCCCAAGAGTCAATCTTAAAGAAATCAATTACATAAGTCATCTCTTATGAGTGAAGTAATACCCAAATACATTACATAAAAGATATGTTGCTTGAATTATATTCAGAAAACTGCAGCGTGATCAAATAATTTATCTTTAATAGCAGAGCAAGCCGTTACCAAGCAGTGAAGAACAATAAAATATTTGTTTTTCCCGAACCTTGGAAGTAGATAAGTACAATTCATATATCAAAAATTCTTATAGAAATTGAAAGTTTGGACAGAAAACTCACGTAGCGGAAGAATTTCTAGCGCAGTGGAAACTGCAGTAATATTTATAGACAGAACGTGTAACTAAATTGTTACACTGTGAAACCTTTTAGCGATATTACCTTCCCTGAGAATATTTAAAAGGCTTTCTTCTTTTACTAAGAAAAAATGGAGTACATCGGCGATATAGAAAGAAGTGATATCTACTCTCCATTTTATCTATTAACACAATCGTGTGTCGATACAGTTAAGAGAATAATTTAAAAAACTAGCATTACTTTTTTATTACGTATTTGAAGTCTTGTACATATTGGTAATTTTCTTAAAGGAAAAACAATTCTTCAAGTATTTTTTGTATATCCATTATAATGGTACCTAATTCATTAATGGATCCATTAATATTTTTTTTCTAAAGAAATTTGCAAGGAGATCGTAAGTGTTTATAGTACGACACAACTTAGAGGTAGCATCGGCAAAATAAAACCCGAATTAAGTGCGCTTTCTCAAATTATCAATATTTATTTCTTACGTGAATATGATCTTTACCCAAACAAAATAACTTGTGATATCATATGATCGAATATATTTGTCAATTTGACACGTCGATTTGCTTTCTCGGTTTGAACTGACGTGAGAATCTATAGCGACGAATAGCGTCAAATGGGGAGCTATTTCTATTGGTTGTATACATCGGCCGCAATCGGTTTAATGAATTTCCCGATTTTAAATCTAAGCTGTGTCGTACTATACCTGACTTTAAAGTACAAAAAACTTAGTGTACGAAGTTGACGCATTGCAGTCGCAGTTTGGTATCATCAATTTGTTTCACAATAAAATCCATCTACTCCCGAGAACTTTTTTATAATTCTAAGTATTTTGTAAATATATAGTGGAAGTGATTCATAATAGGCTAAAATTTCAATGTAATAAATATATCTATGTAATTTAAGTGCTAGAAAGGAGTATCCACTATTTTTCTAACCGGTATTTTTAGTCGATACCTGAAATTGGAATTGATAATTCAGAATAAAATTCCTCCGTTTTGTAAAATGATAATGCATGAGTTACTTATATCAGCAAAGAAAATTTTGATTAAAAATTCTAATTATAAAAAAGACAATATTTTGTCTTTAAACAAAAAAAAAAGACAGTTAAAGAGACTGCCAACAGAAGTGAAAACTCAAACTCAAACTCAAATAACTTTATTTAATATAGAAGCATTACACTTTCTTATTGATGGGCAATTGAAACACTACCACCAGTTCGGAAATAAAATACCCTGACCTGAGAAGAACCGGCGAAAGAAACTCAGCGGGCTTATTTTTTTTTTGTTTGTCTCATATATTATATAAACAATTTAATATGAAATGAAATAGCCAAAACTTAGAACTTTCAGTAATAAAATTTAAAATTTCCTGATATTTAAATTAAAATCATCAACATCAATCTGATTTTCACAACTATTGACAGTCCGAGAAACAATTATATGGTTTTCACTATAAAATTATATTACGGGCTGTACAAGATCATGATAAAATATATTGAAATTACAATTGAAATAAAATACAATCATATTATTTGTGGAAGTATGTGTTTTTGCACAAATTTTAATGTACATGATTTTTAACATTACTTTCATTTTTTGCATCATTACTTTCATTAATTTCAACAATACTTAGTCTTTCATGATTTTCAATGATATCATTATGTTTGAAAATAAATACATTAGGCTTATAGTAACTAAAATAGGAAATGAAAATGTTTGATTGAAATTTATCTAAGTATCGGGTAAAAACCGTATCAATTTTCGTTTTATATATTATTGTAGTACTGAGATTTCGGTTATTGGACATATTTAAATTAAACGTTTCATTTAGATTTCTATAATCTGCAGAGTTGATATTCATGTCTCCACAAAATCATTGGTACATTATCATATTTTTCGCCAAATCTTTTTTCGAGTGTTTCAGAACCTTTTATTGTATAAATCATCAAATTTTCTGTCTCTTAGATTTTCCGGGCGAAATATAACGGCCACTATTAAAACATTTTGTCCATTCTCATAATGCAATCAATAATATGCTCAATTCGTTCGATCTGCGAGTCATATCGTTATTGACAAAAAAATCGATTTTTTTAAAACATAGTCTATCACAAATATCTCAAACATGGCCAAATGTAAATCTTGTCATTTTCAAGAATTTTTTTTATAAATTATAATAATCGATGAGCACTGGAATTTTGTTGGAAAAAAGACTATTTTTGCACAGATAGGTTATATTGAGAACAAATGTTTTGAATATTATTTTGAGAAACACTTGTATTTTAAGGACATTCATATATGCTGAATTCGTTCGAATTGGCAAGTTGATTGGCGATACATCCAAGTGATTAGATGTCTTTACGAAGCTGCCACCATGTCCGTCCGAGTACAGAATCAGCAAACAAAACCCATTCCACTGCATCGAGGAATGAGACAAGGGGACGTTAATTTCGCCAAATTGTTTACTAATGCAATGGAGGATATGTTCAAGACGCTGATCTGGAAAGGACGTGGCATCAACATCATTGGCGAATACATCGCTCTCATTCGCAGCAGACATCGTCACCTTAGCAGAAAAGCTGCAGGACCTACAACAAATGCTGAACGACTGTACTGTCTGATTCTTCTATGCGTATCGGCCTACGGATGAACTTGGATAAAACCAAAGGTCATGTCCAATGACCATGATGATGATTAAAAATCCATACTAAAATAATACCTTAAGTCATTAAGATAAAATTGAAAGCTCAGATGTTCAAAAATAGTTGACCACGTAGGTTTATTGAAACTTAAATGACTACCCATTTCCTAGAAAATATTCCATCCAATACCAAAAACTTTTGTATGAATATGAGTATACGATAAATCTGTACATACTCGTACATATAATAAAATTAAAGTGTCTGTAATATTAAAATAGACCTTTTTTAATCAATGCATATGTATTTATACACGGTACATATACCATTAGTAGATATAACATTTTTTACAATTTTTGTTGGTCTGTCTCTCTGTTTGTTCCGCTAATCTCTGGACCAGCTGGACCGCTTTTGACAGGACTTTCTCTTGTTACAATATTTTTTTTTTTTTTCGTTAAATTCAAACGCGTACAAGGCCACGGGCACAGCTAGGAGATATATAAATGTAAGCATGGAATCCATAGTTGGGTGGGTATTGGTTTTTTTTTAGTTCTTACTTTAAACATAACGGTCAAAATATACTTTTTTTCGTTTTTTTAATTTAAGTTCGTTTTTTAAATACAGCTACCGACCGTTACGGTAACATATTATTATTTTCCTCAAAAATGTTGATGCACAAAACAAATAATATTTATAGTTAAATATTGAAGAATGTTTTATTGCATATAAAATATTTTATGAACGTTACATTTTGGTTAAAGGTTCTTAATAATGCATATTGGCAGTATCTCTATAGTATCCAAAGACATTTTAGAAAAATGTTAAGCCTTTTCCGGATTCTTTGGACAAATATAAATACAAATCTAAGATTATATTATGTCATATATAATGTATTATCATTCGAAAGTTAAACATATTTTAAAATGTTAGAAATGATTTATATTTGTAAAATTACGAATGTCTATTGACAAACATAGGCCGGCAACGCACCTGCAAGCCCCGCGGTGTTGCAGATGTCCATGGGCGGTGGTGATCGCTTTCCATCAGGTGAGCCTCCTTCTCGTTTGCCCCCTATAATATAAAAAAAACGTCACAGTAATCACCCTACAGTCTTATTTAATCTTTTGATTTTAATTTATTGTATATAAATATAATCAAATTCATATGAATAAAGAACTTTATTCTAAAAACTGAAGATATCTTATAACAAAACAGTCTAATAAAATCACAATTTAAATAATACTGAAACAAAAGAAATAACCTTACATACTTATTATAGAAAACCTTATTCGTAGAAGGTACGAAAAGACACGAAAAACTTAGATTCGTATGTAAATAGAATCATCTCTGCTTTGAATGAATAACTCGGTTCGAAATAAGGTTTCTCTCTCATTTATTTTTCTTTTCGAGAATGATGTTGTTAATATTTTAAATTTTACTAACACGTTTAAAAAAAAAAACAATACTATTACTATTAAGCTAAACATTTTTTTTATGGTGGGGTAGCTTTTTTGCCTTAAATTGTATTGTATTGTACTCAATATGTAAAATAGATAAATCAGGCTCACTATATCTACCTGTATACAAGTTTACAATAAATTTTAAAATATCACAATAAATTTAATTTTTTTCGCCCTTTTTACTTAGTTCATCTGATTTTCGATTGGTGATAATATTTCTTATATAGTTCCGATGGCATACCAACCAATGCTAAATAAAAAAAAGGAATCATTACAAAATTACAGGCCTGTAATCAGTATCGTAGTACATAATATTTTACGTGAATTACATTCGTTGAATATCGTGAATTAAAGCGTTTGGCAACCGGAACAAAGCTATGATCATAAATTTCGACCAATTCGGTAAATGTTATGAAACAGAAATGCAGAATCTAAATTTAACGTGAGATAAACTGGGATAACTCTAATTAAAACTTAAATAGTATCGAGAATATATATTTTTAATATCCCTATCATTGCTGGGCTAAGATCTCCTTTTAGATGAAATGGCTAATTCGGCTGGCTCCAATTCTGGTTTACGAAAACACTTGTGGTAGGTACATTTCATCGGACACTTGTAGGCTATCTCCAAAGTTTCCCTGTACCGACGGGAATGAGATGATTTATACACACAAATTAAACATATGTAACTCACTTAGGCTGTCCGGATTTTAATCCGCAATCATCGATTATTCGTTTGTCTTTTGTTTGATTTTTCCATCTCAATACATTTCTAAACAATAAAAATTTTTGGAAGCCGTGAGATAAACATTTTAGATAATAAAACAGAATCAGTAAAGCATGAGATAATTTGATCGTGACATTCGACGTCTCGAGTAATATCAAATTTCTAATTAATTTAAAACTTCGCTTGAAATGCTGTCAAGATTGTTATATTGCTTTTAAATATAACTTAAATATTCTGACATAATTAAAATAAAGGCCATTTTGTTGGAGTAATTGTTTATCGCATTACGTATTTTTGTACTAGATTCTATTCAAAATAAATTCCTGTTTCAATAAAGAATGCTAGTCATTAATAGTCAAAGTAAAAAACTACAACTCGATAAAAATAATTACATATATTTAGTAAGCACACAGAATTTAATTATAGAGTTAGTTTGAAAAGCAGTGGTAGGCCTTTGTAAAGCCCATTCGTATAGGTACTACTCGTTACATATTCTATCACTAAAGACTTTTTTGAAGGGTGAATTAATCAGTGTTACTAAAAAAGGTTACAATGACTTCACGTTTTATTCTCTGTGGTTGTTCGAGCACTGGCGATACAATGGATGGTTATAATTTTTCACTGTGCCAATCACTATTGGCAATGGTGTCTACATACCATCATTTGATTATTTGCCAGACTATTCTGAATCATTAAATTATAAATCTGCTATGATGGTTCTGGATGAGGCTATTTTAGGTTCTGAACGATTCGGACTTGAAATTTCTGTTAATTTTTCAATGACAAGAAATTATATATATTTATACCAACTATCAGTTTAATAATTGAATATAATTTTTGACCATTATTTGACTTGGTTATTTAATTACGGGAAACTGACCAATGACAGCCTAGTTTTACTATCATTACTTGAATCTGACGATCAAATCTATTCGAAATAGAAACTAAGTAAAATAATAAAGTAAATATAAAATCAATATTGTGTCGACCCGAACAAGTTTAATTTGTATAGAATAATTATGAACGTGAGAAATTAACTGATAGTCATGCTTCACTATTAGGCATCGTCACGTTTTGTCGCCACTATAGTTAATTCTACTAATTACTATTGTACATATACTTTAATAGTTCGTAGAACACAATCGTATCGTAAAATAGTAGTGCCTTTTCTGTTAATAATAGTTTAGATAATGGCTGATTGTATTTAAAAACCATAGCTATGTTTGTATAGGTAAATATCAATTTCATTTTTGACATAAATTCATAGCTGAGCTGAGATGGCCCAGTGGTTAGAACACGTGGATCTTAACCGACGATTGCGGGTTCAAACCCAGGCAAGTATCACGATATGTATGTGCTTAATTTGTGTTTACAATTCATCTCGTGCTCGGCGGTGAAGGAAAACAGCGTGAGGAAACCTGCATGTGTCTAATTTCATCGAAATGGACATTGACACATGGACACATATGCATTCCACCAACCCGCATTTGGAACAACGTGGTGAAATATGTTCCAAAGCCTTCTCCTTAATGGAAGAAGAGGCCTTATCCCAGCAGTGGGAAATTTACAGGCTATTACTTTACATGTCAGATTTTTATAAATATATTATTGGTTGCTTCCTATAAGATATTAAAAAAAACTGAGCGGAAGACTCTCCTTCTGGAAAGCGACTACAACTGATCATGGACATCTTCAACGCCGCTTAAAAAATCCACGTCATAAGGCTTCGATTGTTGTGACACTGATCTTTCATATAGATAATAGGTTATATATCATGGTACACTTTAAGTTAATACGTCCAGGCTTTAATTTTGAGTGTGCTAGTCTGTTTACTTGGTGGCTTTGTGCAAGCCCGTCTGAGTAGGTACCACCCACTCACCAGTTATTCTACCGCCAAATAACAATACTCAGTATTGTTGTGTTCCGATTTGAAGGGTGAGTGAGCCAGCCAGGCACAAGGGACATAACATCTTCGTTCCCAAGGTTGGTGGCACATTGACGATGTAAGGAATAGTTAATATTTCTTACAGTGACGCTTGTCTATGGATGATGACCATGCCCATGGCTCATATGCTCGTCCGCCAACCTATACCAAAAAAAAATTAGTGCAATTACAAGTTTCAGATCATGTAGTTAGCGGCATAATATACGTCATGACTATTTGCTTGTCTATTATTTTATGTACAAAAAAAAATTGAAAAATGACAATAATCTATACAGCAATTTATTGGTATAGCAATGTTTCGAGGAGACGTTGCGACGAATGTAAGTTCCATTTGTTGAAACCGATATTGCTGTGTAATATCGAATGCATTCAATAGAAGGCTTGCGACACACTCCGATGTTTTACCGCAGCGCGACGCCAAATGCTTATTTGAAAAGTAATCTTTTCTTTTAACGACAACGCTTGTATTGCACACGAAGATGTGTACTCCTTGTATGTAATAAACCCGTTCATATTATATAACCTTTAAATAATCATGTATAGAATCATAAAGACGGGCACAGTAAAGTGATACTTTTAGAATACTTTAAAAAATAAATATATGCTTATAAAGTAAGTTAGTTGCAAAGAGCCAATTATTAAAACTAAGAAGTTGTCACTATTGTTTAAAAGATTAATTTAGATGGTATTAATTTGTGCAAGCCCCACCCCACAAAGTACCATCCCCTTATTGTGTTTTGGTTTTAAAGCTAATTGAGCCAGTGTAATTATAGGCACAAGATACAACACGTATTGGCTCCAAATGTTTGGGACGTTTTGGTTATGTCATAAATATTAGGTTGGGGAAAAAGTCTTTTCGCATATAGTATGTATGAACTTGTAATAAAATCTCTTTGGCTATACCATTTGTATCTGGCTGGTTTTGGTATCATTAAAAAGTTTTAATTTTAAAGAAGGCACTTCCAAATTCAAATTAGGAATTTGTGTGATTTTAATTTGTTTTTGTTGTTGTTAAAATGAGTGAATCTAAAGAAGAAATTCGATACATTTTAAAATTTTACTATAAAAAAGGTAAAAATGCAACTCAAGCCGCGAAAAAAATTTGTGATGTTTATGGACCTAATGCAGTATCTGTGAGAGTAGCGCAAGTTGGGTTTAAGCGTTTTCAAGCCAGAAATTTTGATATCAAAGATGCATCTCGCTCTGGTCGCCCTGTTACGGACAAAATTGATGCCATTTTTGAAAAAGTGGAGCAAGATCGGCAAATTAGTAGTTACGATGTAGCTGAAGAACTGGCAATTGACCACAAAACGGTTTTGAATCATTTGAATAAAGCTGGGTACACAAAAAAGCTTGATATATGGGTGCCTCATGAACTCACTGAAAGAAACCTAATGAACCGTGTACTCATTTGTGATTCTTTATTACGACGTAATGAAACCGAACCATTTTTGAAGAAGCTGATAACTGGTGATGAAAAGTGGATCACATACGACAAGAACGTGCGAAAAAGATCGTGGTCAAAGGCCGGTCAAGCTTCACAGACTGTGGCAAAACCGGATTAACTCGCAACAAGGTAATGCTGTGTGTATGGTGGGATTGGAAGGGCATCATTCATTATGAGCTGTTACCGCCCGGCAGGACCATCGATTCAGAACTGTATTGCGAATAATTGATGAGATTGAAGCAAGAAATTGAGAGAAAGCGGCCAGAATTGATCAACAGAAGGGGTGTGGTTTTTCACCATGGCTGGGAGGTATTAATGCATCCGCCGTATAGTCCTGACCTTGCACCTTCAGATTTTCATCTGTTTCGGTCTCTGCAGAATTCCTTAGGCAGTGTCAGGTTAACATCACGAGAGGACTGCCAAAACCACTTGTCGCAGTTTTTCGATCAGAAGCCCCAAAATTTTTACAGCAATGGGATCACGTCACTACCAACAAGATGGCAAAAAGTTATTTATTAATGGCACCTACATACTTTAGTCAAATGTAAATAATTTATAAAAAAAAACTTTTTGAATTTTCATATAAAATACGAAGAAACTTGTTCCCCAACCTATTATGTTATCATATCGCTAATTTCTATGAGCGGTGGTGACCAAATAGGTACCATCCTACCTATTGCTTAAAAAGGTCATATTTTTTCCAACCTTAATTTACATTGTTTTTTAATTATCAATAGCAGTAGACAAAGGCTTCGGAGATTGTATATAAGTTTATAGTATTTAAAACATAAAATATAAAAAATCTCTGGTTGTAAAACAACTATACGAATGGTATTTTTGTTGATGAAAATATTTTTACACAGACCGAAATATAGTGTGACTGTCGGCCACGAGCTAGATTAGTACGCTGTTCTTAATTTATTGTTTTGTGATTCAGTTGTATAACTTAATCCTAACAAATCTGTAGTTTAAGCTCTATTTAACAATAGCATTACTCTAAAAGTTTTAGTCTATTTACTCATAAGAATCGAAATTACATCTAGCAATTCCATTATACGATAGATAGATGGAGCGAAAATGTTGAAGGATAATATTCTATAGCGATAATGTCTATCATAACCTTTATATATTAATGGGCAGGGAATAATATAAATCATTACGTATTACAATTTTAAAACTATAGATTATCTTTCAAATAGACATTACCAAATATTGAACTAATTAAGAACGACGGCAGCGAAGGTTGTACTAAAAATTGCTAAATTTAAATACTACAATTTAAATTTATAACCGATACATGAGTGATAATTTAAAATACAAGTTTTACTTCATTCAAATTTACACAGGTTAACAAACAACCTAGTTTATATGATACCTTTTTTTTTGTTTTTTAAAATATATATCTTAGGAATGCACAGTAAACAAGTTTCTGTTTAACAAGTTTAAACACTAACTAAGCTAACGATAAAAGTAATAATTACAAATTCCATGCTATATATATATTTTTTCACTAACAAATTTTGGAACTCGTGGAACTCCAACGCCATTAATTTTCAGAATTTAAGTACAACATTTCATGTGTTTGGCTGAACACCAGATTTCGCCGCAGAACACTTTTCGGAAGAGTATCCGAAAATTTATACGCGTGACTCTGCTATAAATTTTTAAATAACCCTAAGTAGGTAAGTGGAATTTATTGTATTGCCGTAGTTTAATCGATTTATGTTTGTATTTTATTTGCTTAAATTATTAATTATTCGTATTCCCATTATACTAATTTTTGCTTACTTTTTTAAATAAAAACATTTCATATGAGAGTTATAAATGAGCTTACTGATGTTAAGTAATCACTACATTAGCCAATAAACATTACTATCTTAAGAATTAATAGTTGTGTTACACGAGCTTACTTAACCTTAAAGATGGGATGCTATAATTCTGTTGCTGTTTAACTGTAGAATATGTTACAACAGTCTAATATATTATTATAATCTCCATCATCATCACCATTGATCGCAATCTATAATTAGAAAAACGCCAACTCAAATAACACTAAGGCCTCTCCTCTATCAATATTTAATTGACTCTTACGACCATCATCAAGTCATCTGTATATTCGGTTTAGAAGCACTCTATAGTGTTATCCAATACATAATCTCTCCAACAGCCTGTATAAAATTATAAAAACATTATATATATAGTCGGAAATTTACAAGCTTTTACCAAATATCTATATTATATATCTTATCCGTCCTCTCAATAAACTAGATAGTATAATATATGAGACCCTTGGCGTCGAGCAATAAATATGGATAATATCCATACATCTTTACGTAACCCATAGCTTAGTTCTGTCTCCTCGGATCGTTGCGTGGACATCTCATCTGTTACCGACTTAACTTAGTGATGAATCTTTTTAAACTTTTTAATACCAGCTACTTATTGTACCTCGTAGAAAATTTTTATAACTTTCACAGATACCAGAGGGATGTTTGTAAAAGTTTTTCAAATTACATTAATCCTAGTAATTTCCTGACTTTAAAACTTTAACACTCTTTTTAGAAAGTTGAAAGTGCTCGCTCGGCGAATACAGTCTTTTATAAAAACGATTTTGTCTTTAATACTCTATCACTTCGAAGTTTTTACGAGCTTGAATGAAATCGTCGAACTAATAAATACATCTTAACTTTTGCTTGATAATTGATTTATAATACATTACGGATTTTTTACGGTGGAATCTACACACACAGGCTTCCATAAAGCAACGAATCGTTTTAGATGTTTAATTGATATCAACGGTTACTTTCCTACATAGATTAGTATAATTTAGTAAAGTGAACAAATGCTAGTGATTTTTTCCTTAAGTAACAGCTTAATTTGTTTTTATAATACGCATATTTATAACATTTGTTAGATTTATTTTAATTATCAACTTGTCTAATTCTAACATATCATAAATGATGCGTTTCTTTATTTGTAATTAAATTAACATGTTAGTTGGATATTCCGTCCACTCATTAGGTTAAGATAGGTTCCGTCAACATATATTATACTACCAAAAGCAATAATTCGTTTTGTTGCTCCAGTTTGAAAGATGAGTGAGCTCGTTGCGGCAAAATTGTTGGCGAATTGGCAATGTAAAGATTGAGTGCTAATATCTATATCGGTAGCAGTGACTTACCATCAGCTGACTCATTAACTCGTGCCAAACAAGAAGACAAATGTGTTTAGTAGATGATGTAAAACTACTATACTATTGCTACAAGTGTTCTTTCTATTCCCTAAAAGTTTTTATTACGTATCTATATTATTTTCCTTAACGTACATCTTCTTTTGCCGTTTTAATAAATCTTATTTTCACCTTTCTTTAACATAAAACCTACTTTGTCAGAATAACTATAAAGTATTCGCAAAAGTTTTAATACAATTGTCGAACACAAAAACACAGTGCAGGGCTTAGCTGGATTTTACTTGCGAACAAACGGGTAATAACGGTCTCTCGAAATCCAATTTACTTTGATATACCAAAATAACAGTCGTCACAAATTTTCCTTAGCATTTCTTGTTTCCAAAAGTTGGAATAATTTTATTATTCTTACGATTATTCTCCTTCGCTTAGTAATATCATGTTAATAGGATATTTTTGGAATTGGATTCCATAGAAAGCTTATAAAACGAAGTATTTCAGGGTCACATTATATGAATATAAAAACCAGTTTGGATTAAAGGATCGGACTTAACAAGGTTGGGTTCCAATCTCGACTACACTAAGGGCGCTATCAAAGTAAAAGAAAATATTTTTATGAATCAATATGCATACTGGTCAATGCATAGATACATAGTTACCAATGTAAAGTAGATAGTAAAGCATTTTTGCCTTGAATTCAGAATCATTCGACTTAACAAGAAAAGAAACCTTAGCTCGTTAGTGAAATATTTACTTGCTACATTTACATTCTTTATCTTATAAAATTTCTAGAAGAATATCTTGTGCATACTATGCATTAAAAATTTTAGTAATATTTTCCGCGGACAACTAAGGTTTTGGCAGACGTTTTGTAATTAGCTCCCTGAATCAACTCGCTTCACTTGGAATATTTTAATTGGTTATTTAATGAAGCGGTTTACTTGATACTGATAATAAATCCGTAATGTTTCAAGTAATATATATCATCTTGATATTATTATTTCCTTGTTACTTTATTATTAATACAATTCAACACTAGAAAAAAATAATTTACCTTAAAAACTTCCTTCAGTACTACAAATTTATGGCAATATTTAATTAAGCTAATTTTTCGTCTATCTAATATATCTGAAATTGTAGTTTCTATTTTATAATTATCTTCTCAAATTTCAGTCCTACCACATTCTGGCACTAACGTAACAAGGACCCGAGTGATAGGGTTGCTTTTGTTTCAGTTGAATGGAATGTTGAATCCGTGAAACTCATCAATATTTCATTTAGTAATATCGATTGGTAATGTCAGAAATTTTCATACAAATTTCGCTATCATCTCTTTACTAATATTCTCTATATAATATTTCTTGTATATTACGTAGCAACTCAAACAACATTTTTATATGATACATCCTCCAAACATGTTACACCAGAGTGTAATCGCAGAGTGTCAGAGAGATTTGTGTAGCGAAAACTAAGGCTTTAGTGACCATAAAATGCCGGAAGCCTTTTGAACCACAGTTTTGTTTAAGTTAGTATATTGAGGCCACATTTTAGTATGAATAATTCTCTGAAAATGTTTAATATCACAAAAGTAATGGGAGTTTCTAAACTCAAATTTAATGGATATAATATAAAAAAAACTATTGTTATTATTAAAGTTTGTACATGTTGAAAACTATTCATAGTTATGAGCTGCGATGGCCCAGTGATTCGAAACGAGTGTTTTAAATCCAGATGTGAGTGTTGCTGATATGTTTATTTAGGGGTTTTAATGTATATCATGAATATGTCAGATCATATTAACCAATGGTCAAGGAAATATTTGTGCAGTAATGATTATGTATAAGATAAATTTTTATGATCGTTTATTATCCCCAAGTAAAGCAGCGAGGTGAAATAAACCTCAAATGATAATCTTTAACTTACCAGGGAAGAAGACATTTGTCCAAATGTAAGACAATTTAAGACTCTAAAAATATAAATTATTATTTAAATAGCCTGATTACGATAGACTAGTTTTCTTAGCCGATTTATATTTGGATAGTTATTCTATATCCTAGTCTGAAATATAAAGAGGTTGGATCTTCTACTATTAAGAGTGCACTGACATAGTCCGTCAAATTTGTCATGACCTCCAAGGGCTTTATGAGCTTTGTCGAGATTTTAGAGTGTAAACACTGCCAAGTTTAAATCCCGGACGGCCACTGATAATTTATTAACGGACAAATACTTACACGAGAGATTTTAATATTAGCGACAAAAACTTCGGATTTGCCATATAGCTAAGTCACTACATCAAAAAAGATACAACAAATATCGATTATAATGGTTTAGTTATGTTAACAGTATTTTTATTACTAAACCATCTCCTACATAGTGGGCTATCTCTATGACTACATAGAGATAGCCACCAAAACCGCAAAACCGTCAGTTTTATTTTATGTATTTATTAAGATAAACAAGTAGTTGCTCTGAACCTAGTTTATATATAATACAAATATATAAATTTATTTCAATACCAAGCGTGGAAACGACACTAGATTTATAATTAAATATCATATATAGGGGTGAAAAAATTATTTAACAATCATAAACACATCAATGTTTAATTAGAAAAGGTTACAAAACTACGAATAATTTTTCCAACTAAATATACTTTTTCACCATGTTCAACCGTAAAATAAATCTTGCTGCACTTACTTCCAGTAACATTATATATGCAGAGAGCATGAAATAAACCGAACGGCGCCGTCTACAATCTCCGTATCAGTGATTTATGAATTTCATTCCACTTGAAACAACTGCTTTCTTCGGGTTTTTCTTTTTCAACTAAATGGGGGTAACGAGCATCTTGCTGTAATAATGAAACGCCGGGGAATTACAGACTGCATAGAGAATGGCCAACGGAAAATTGAAACCGCAAACTTTTTCATCTAGAAAATATCTTAAGCTGGTATTTCCTACTGTTTTACGACCAAGATAAAAATTCCCCTTAAGATTTTTATTATCCTTAATATTTTAAATCACACTTTTGAAGCGTTTTGCGCCAGTTCCGCTGAACTTTAGATCTATACGTTCGTAGTATAATTTTATTCTTGGTAAAGATTAAAATTCCATAGTAGAGTTTCATTTTACACGATTGTATAGTCAGAATGTTATATTATTTATGCAATACCATTTATTATAATACATTATGATGATTAGCATAGAGAGCCAGAAACTTTGCTTCCAAAAAAAGTGAAGGCACATTTGACGGTTTTGATCTACAGCACGAGGGTACAGCCATACACATACACGTATTGTCTGTAGGTCTGACCGAGTTTTGCGCCCTTACCTGTTGCCATTAGATTAGCGAGGCATTCTCTATACCAAGTTAAAGGCCGCAATGGAGCATACCCGCAATACCAATTTATAATTTCTTTACAGGTTCATAATTTGGTTAGTGCCCCGCAAATAGCGGTGCGTGGTGTGCGGCGGGAGATTTCTCCCTCACTCTTGAACATGGATACGTAGGCTGCCCTGTTTGGGACAAACGGAGCAGGCGGCATTACGCATTTAATATGTAACATAATTCATCATTAGTTAAAAAGAAGAAAGTTTTTAAATGCTTATAAACATTACTACAAAAGAATTTAAAGAAAAATGACTCTTAAAACGTTTTCATCGTCTTCTTCAAATATTTGCTTGGCAACATTGTAAGTACATTATTATCGCTAATAATACAATTTAACATTAAGTTTAGTTTCGACGGTGAAAATTTTAAGAGCTTGCAGAACAAACCTAAAACTAGACGTCGAAGTTGCTCAGACAATAGAAGAAAATTATTTGCTACTCGAATTCGATCATATTTCTAGTAAAATAACATATAAAAGTGAAGCAAACAGTTACACATACAGTGCGGTTATAATACTGACAGAAACCTTATAAAATGAACCCTTTAGAGGCTCGTTTCTCACAGTCTCGAATGAATACGATATAACGAAGCAGTGATTTATCTCTGTCAGCAATATTGTCGTGAATTATGTGTTATCTGCAACGCACATTATCCGCACTCTCGATCGGTAGTCACTCAATGAATGTCCTTCACATCCCTTCGTTGTTCATCATTTTAAGCCACAGAGTAAATAAAGACAGATCTGATGTTTACATTTAATTTAAAATTTATGAATTCCTATTGAAAAAAAATTTAAAATTTTCAGTCATATTATTTGAACTAAATATTCAACTGAACTTTGGATAAATATTTTTGGGTGACTTTTTTTATCCTTATGTAATTTATAATTACCCTATATATGACATTAGACCAGCTTACACTGCTAATATCCAACTGGTAATCTGAAAGGTAAACATACACACATACACGAACACATCCACTCATTCACAAATAGATAGATTTAATTTCTATGTATGTCAAAATGTTGAATGAATTATTTGAATTTCGAAAAACAAAATGAAAGGGTACTTTTGTCTGAACTCTGTTGTAGATTGTGCACTTTATTCTCGTAAAGCTCGTTACCCGCGCGGTCGATCGCAAGTCAATATACGTGAAACGTTTTTCACCAGTCTCGTAAGTAATCATTTGCAATCACGGATTAAACGTTTAAACAATAGAAAACAATCACTCAGACTGAAGGTATAATAATATATGATATTACTAGATGAGCTTCTCTACGGGAAAATAAAACAAGACAAATGTAAATATAAATGTATTAATTACCGTAACCCCAGCACGATATTATTATTTGGAAGACACTGAAATGACGTATCCGTAAACGTCAAACATGGCCGCCCGTTGAACTGTCATTTTATTGAATTTCATAGTTTTAATATCGAAATATCTCGGTTATACAAATTATTGTGTACATCGAATAAAAAATAATAAATTTTTAATAACTTATAATAGTGAATAGGTTTCAAACGGTTCAATAGTGAACCTAATTATTACTTTTAACTTTAAATTGTTTTAAATTTGGTACAACGCCATTCATAGAACTCACATGGCTGTATGACTTTGGTCAAGCCAGTCTTAGTAGTTACCCTCATTGTATATTCGAGCAAAATATATTTTTTTATAACGAAAGATGGATGAGCAAATGAGGCACACTATCGTCGCTACTATAGATATTTGTACTCTAAGATATAATAACATTACATTACGTTGATAATGCACCATCAACCTTTGGATCAATATATTATATTATATATTGATGTCCCTTGCGCCGTAGTTATACTGGCTTACTCAACAGGATATAACAAAACTATACTCTATTCCAAACATAACAGGAAAAAAAAAACTAATAAACAACATCTGACAGTAAATTGACGTAATGTCAATGGTTGAGAACTTGATTAATCTATGATATTCACTATGGATTTGTGAAAAATTGTCGTTTCGAACGACGACGAAACTCTTATGAATAGAACTGAATAAGTAGTTAAGTGTAATATTGTATCTCTTATGAGTGGAAAATATAGCTAAGTTATTAGCATATGAAATACCGAAACTAGGACTTGTTTATGATTTTTCTTTCATTGGAATAGGTTATAGATATTGTCGTTTGGCCATAAAACATGTATAGGACTTACGTAAAGCCAGTCTAATCTAGAATCAAGTTTATATATATATTTTTTATATTATGAAATTCAATTTCTATTATTCCACGTACTTACCTATTGATATAGTATATTCATTCATACCACATTCACCATTCGATATGTGAAGTACCATGACGTTAGAAGAACCGGCAAACTGAGATTGTATCCATTCCATTCTGAGTATTATTTTGATTTCATCTTGATATTACTTAAATGTATTTTATAAAAATAATAATACATAACATTAAATATCGATTTGTATTTATGCATGTATTAGCAACCACAACAATAGCAACAATAGCCTGTAAATTTCCCACTGCTGGGCTATGATCTCCTCTACCATATAGGAAACGGTTTGGAACATATTCCACCGCACTGTTCCAATGCGGGTTGTTGGAATACACATGTGGCAGAGTTTCGATAGAAATAGACACATGCAGGTTTCCTCACAATATTTTCCTTCATCGTCGAGCACGACATGAGTTATAAGCACAAATAAAGCACATCAACTATCAGTGGTACTTACTTGTCTAGGTTTGAACCCGCAATCATCGGCTAAAATACACGTGTTCTAACCATGGAGCCATTAGCAACATGGGTACATAAATATATTGTACATAAAGGAGCAGCATGTCCGGCCCCTTTTTTAAAAAACATGACGTTAGCATAGCTGACGTCACGAGTGTCAGAGTTTCGATCTTTAACCATCCTCGGTGGTATGAAATAAAACTCAGGAAATAATCCTCTCTGATTTATTCCAATATGAGGCGGTCCGATCACTCCGACGTCTCGACCAAGTCTGTCGATACCGGCGGGTGCTTGATCTTTTATAACAAAAATAGGTGGGTAGACTTATTCACTCAACATAACAGCTGTTTACCAATACTAAAATATTTCAGACTAATTTAACATTTCAAAATTCACCAAAAATTATTCATTTAACAATCAAACAGTTTTAAATTATTAAAATAATAATTTCTGGACACGTGTTTTTCTTAAATTCGTGGTTTCACACCGACATACATTATAAGTTAGACTACCGCTTAATAAAAATGAAAATAAAAATATTACAAGATAAACGAACGCGAAGATTTACTGCCTGAAAGTGACAACAAAAGAGTGAAGTTAGACGTAAATCTTTCTCTACCTACTGTAATAGAGTTTCATTTTTACTAGTATGAATTTTTATTTCATCTAAACTTCAACGAAAAAAACAACTCAGCTCTTAATATTATTATTAACTTACGACCCGCCCCGGCTTCTCACAACGGGTGTTGGTACCAAACATTCTACAGATTTCTTATTTCTTTAATATATTGTCCGTGTATTACATACAAAAACCTTCCTCTCGAATCACTTTATCTATTAAAAAAACCCGCATCAAAATTTTAAAGATCTAAGCATACATAGGGACAGACAGCGGTAAGCGACTTTGTTTTATACTATGTAATAGTGATATTTTGATAAGTTTTTCCGTTCTTTTATAAGTTTTTTTTAACACACATTACAATTTTATAAATGATCGCAGGTATCCTTTTTATGACATAGCAACATCGCAGCTATTCAAATGAGAAATTATAACTAAGAACCATAGCAGCGTGATAGTGAGAATATTAGCAGAATTTTCACGTTGAATCACAAATTGGAGAATAATTATTAAATCAAAAATCAAATTTTCTAATCACAATAGAAATTTGACCGGAGTGAAAGCACGTTACTGAGAAATAATGATTTCAAGGAAAGATTCTTTGTAAAGACTAAGAGAATCAAAGAAGGAGATCTACGAAGAAACTGTTGCTATAAATAATATGTCGTTTAAGTAATAAAATGTTGCAGAAGCAAATTGTAGTTATTTCTATTCTTATATGTGTTATATGTGTATATATATATAATAGTGGTTATGAAAAAATTATATGTTAATTTTAAGTTAATTATATGTGTATATATATATATATATATATATATATATATATATATATATATATATAATAGTGGTTATGAAAAAATAGTGTCTAATAAATCAAATGAATTCAAAGTCCTTTTTTTTAAATAATCTGCTGTAAAATAGTAGACATAACATTGTGAATTTAAGTCTGCGTGCAAACGTTATCGATTCCACTGGTTGTGAATAATGCTAAAATCAGAATGTCCAAGTTTCTATATTAAGTGTAATGGTAAAATGTATAGACGAATTAGCTGATATAAAGTTAACTTAATAATCAAATTACGTTAAAATTTTAATGAAAAAACAAAACTATTACGCAACTAGACCCATCTACCACGTCCGCTTTGGAAGATAAAAAATGAAGGTACATCAATGGCGGATGATGCTTTTTTAGTATAATAATCCTGAAATTTAAAGCGACATGAAAATTTTCCTCCATACAAAAACTGAAGTGCGGTGGGTACTCCACTGTATCCACTAGAGTGAAGTGGGCGAAATGCAGCATCCACAGAATAACATTTACTTAAAAGTCTGCCTCTCTTTTCATTTTCATTTACACGAATAACGCCTTTATTGCATACGTGTTAAGGTATTGTTTGCCATGAATAAAGATTTTTATTAGAAGCTATTTTTTAATGAAAGTCTATGAAGTCTGGCTGCATACAAGTGGAGTCGCTTCGTTATCCGACTGCAGCAGGACTGGGCTAATTGTATACTTATCATGTGGAGCACCTAAAATGAAATATAGGATGTTTTCCAGCATATCCAATTTTGTTTCAATTTTCATAGAACAGAATTTACTATATTTACTTTTTCTCATTCCAAAATCAAAAACATTAATCTCATAGCGTAATCTTCAATTTTTTGCTTTGGAAATATAATCCAGAGTGGTTTGTATTTTAGTAAAAGTTTTATGATCACAGAAACCAATGTAACAAAACAAGATCTTGACGATATATATTCTCTTTAAATAAACATAAAATAAAGTTTAGACAGCACTGTTTATCATATACATATATTGCTGCGAGGGTGAGGTGATATGGTTCGGAAACAGATTCAAATAAAATTGAATCTAATATTTAATATGCCATAAATAACTTTCAAACGTTTATTTGTATATAACTTTATCAAGAAAGTCCTATTACCAATTTAGTATGTCATGGAAACTTGCATTTAAGTAGAGTAAATAAATCATTGAAAATTTCAATTAATCCAAATTATTGGCCTTCCCTTCGTCAAGTATTATTTAAATTTTAGCAAAGTAAATTCAAATATCATAATTCAATTTATTATGAAGAATTGCTTTATTGTATCTCGAAAGATGTATTTTATTTTAGAAATATTTCTCATATTAGATCAGAGATCTCTGAATTAGATAGAAAACTCACGTAGCAGAAGAATTGCTATTGCTGTGGAAAATGCACTAACTTATTTACAGAGAGTACGTGTAGCTAAATTGCTAAACCCAAGCCGCTGAGTTTTATAACCTCTCTTGTTTTATGACCTTATGAAAGCAAAGAACAATTGTTTATTGTGATAACAGAGAATTAAAAAAAGAAATGTACTTAACATTTCACTCTTTGAATTATTACACTAAAGTCAATGGAAACATACAGCCGATTTAATTGTTGGGAATTCAGTAAGGTCGTCATGAAATAATATTATGACAACTGTCAGCTCGGCCAGCTGACCAGGCACGATACCGAGCAAATCCAAGTAAGTGACAATACAGTTTAATCAGTATTCAGTTTATTATACAGTGGAATAATCATCAGTTGCTATGAAATATAGTTAATTGGATTGGTGTAGAATCATTGGCATATGCGTTAAAAACCTAAGCAAATCTCGGGGTGTCTAGAGGAGGCCACTATTGGTAGACCAGAACACCGTTATATCTTTATATCAAGTCAACATTAATTATCAAAAAATAATATATTATGTGTTGTTATGTCTTACACGATGAGATTAAGCAACTACAGGGTAATATAACTCATTCAAGCTCCTGATATTATACGTAATTTATTTCCGTTTCGCACGAATCGACAATCAAAGGCATTGTGTAAAATTTTAAATTATCAATGAAACATTTAATCATAACTTAAAAACATTTCCCACTAAATCAAAAACAACTGAACATTGAGGTGGTTGAACTTTACAAATTAGGATAATCTGAACGTAAAAGCGAAGGCGCTAATTACTTTGAAATACGAGAGATGACGCAATGCAGTAGCGGTGTTTTCGCGCTCTCTCATTAAGTGCAAAAGGAAAAGTCATGATGGGCTACAGTCGCTTTTGCTATTTCCTTTTGAACAGTTTGTAAAGATTTCGGCAACATTTGAAATGCATGTTTTATGTTAGGTCGTGTATGGAAACTGAAAGACGAGAATGCGGGGCTTTTTTGCGTCTGACTGACTTTTTTTGCATTCGACTTTGTGTTTGAAATTGACTTCAGCTTATTAGTAAATTTCAAAGGGAATGAAATTTTTTTTTTTAACTGAAATGACATATTTCCCTTGTGAGATATAAGCTATCAAATATTTGCAGTATGTATTTACATAGGAAGGTTTTCTTCGGATATTTGGAAAGCATGACAAAATTTTTCAAAGCATATTTTAAATTTATTATTAATTTTTATCGTGCTTTGTGCGAGCCTACCTAGGTTACCACCCTCTTAACGCCGGTTCCACCTACAATTTAGTAATGAGATGGACCAGTGATTCGAACGCGTGCATCTTATTCGATGGTTGCGGGTTCAAACCCAAGCAAGCACCGCCGATTCATGTGCTTAATTTGTCTTTATAATTCATCTCGTGCTCGGCGGTGAAGGAAAAAATCGTGAGGAAACCAGCATGTGTCTAAATTCATCGAAATTCTGCCACATGTGCATTCCACCAACCCGCATTGGAACAGCGGGGTGGAATATGTTCCAAACCCTCTCCTTAATGGAAAAGGAGGCCTTATCCCAGCAGTGGGAAATTTACAGGCTGTTAATTTTTTTTAACCTTAGTATTGCTGCGTATGTTGTTCTGGTTTGAGGAGTGACACAGCTATTATAACTACAAGCACAAGGCTAATAATATCTTAGTTCTCAAGATTAGTGAAATATTGATGATGTGAGGTAGGTTCCATAGTGTTACCGTTATTCGTATCATGTTGTTCACTCCGTCAGCGTATATAAAATAATTATGCAAGTGTAACAAAACCATATCATGAAGATTTCAACGTTTAATCTACACGGTACTTTTCACGTCGTTCCTCTTTCTAGATACCTTTCACATTCATATCAGCACGAGGTCACAATCTACATAAATCTAAAAAGGGTCCGCATTTTATCTTTGTCCTTTTTGCGTATAGTGTTGCCAAATACAAATCACCGCAAATCGGTCCCACTACGGGTACATAGTACACCTTAAGTAAATTCACGTTTGCACGAAACCAAGTTGAATTTTTTTCGACAAGCAAAGGTGGCAAAATCTACATTCCTATGTAAATACCCCATACACGTCTTGAAGAGGCAGCACGGGGTATAATAAGACCTCGGATTTCGTTCCCTTTTCGCTCATAAGAAGGTCATTGCCGAGATATTTCATGAATAAAAGGCTGTTTACTCAAAACGAGGTCAAATGAATCGCTTGGGTGCATTTTTGCTCTCGAAACATTCTTGAAGGGTTGAGTAATATTCATATTTGCATTAAAAATGAATTGTTATATCAACACGATCATTCGGAACATTAACGACGCCTCTGTCTTCCTTATTGATAGATGAGGCCATTTGATAAGAACTCATAACAGTATAAATATATAAACCTTTCTTTGAACAAAGTTTAAAATTGTAAGTTACACTAAAACTAGTTCTCATACATTTTTTAATATTAATTTATTAACCTTATCTAATAAAGTAACTTCTAATTAGATTGTTATTAACTGACTAATATTTTAATTGAAAATACGACATTGCAAACATAGTATCTTACTCTTTACTAAGATCCTATATAGTTTTTACAAATAAATACCGTCAAAATCTTGCTAATATATAGTCGGGAAATATTAAGGGCGCTCCCAAAAGGTCTTCTACTTCCAATATTGAATTGACACTTGACATAATGTAATGAAATAACACTGTATAGAATATCCAGTGACTAAAAATAGAATTTTGATATATGATTTTGATAATATTGCAGATAAAGTTGAAATAGTTTAGTAAAGGTAAACTTATGTAGATATGATGACCATTATATTATCTGACTGTGTTCCTCAAATACTTATAATGGTGTTAAGGTGAAAATAAATCATTCATTCGTCCAATTAAAAGCAAATTACCCGATTGTCTTATAATTAAAATATACAAAAAAAATACTTTGATATATTATTTTTGAAATCTGATAGTGTTTAATTTGATAATCAACAAGTAAGTGTTATGATTATATATTGAATAAAGGAATTCGATTTGATTTGACCTCGAAATAAATAAAAATCTATTTGATTTAAAGAAAACTATTATGGTATTTTGCTTCACGTATGCCACGAGCGGAGTGGTGGAATAAATCTTAAGCTCCAAACCTTCTCCATAACTAGAGAATTAACATCTTTGCGCAGCAGTGTGCAGCGACTGCATGTGGATTTACGATCTAACGATGTTGTTAATTATTAAATGCATAATTTATTAATATAATTACATTTCTCATTAAGGATTAATAGCTGCGGTCGATATATCATTATATATTCACTGTCTAAGTACCTAACGCAGCAATCAAATTCTATTATCAAATATTAATTAAACTTAGCGTCATGATGAATAAATGAGAAACGATTAATAATCGAACGAAATTAATTTTCTCGTTAAATTTTGTTTGTTAATACTACAATGGCAATAAATATAATAGTAATAGTAACACTATGAAATATAAGTACATACATTTACAGCCTGTACATTTTCCTTAGCTGTGGTGGGAAGCTGAAGGGTCTTGGTGAAACTGTTAGCGAGGTGAAGCTACAGTCTCTATACAGCACCATGATACCGACTGCGCCCTGTTAATGGCGTAACACAGGGGTCTGCAAACTTCAGCCAGTCCGAGCCATCCACGTCCCCGCCGTCCACCCCGGGACCTGCTGCAACCGCGCCACCGCGCCTCGCCATAAAGCGTTGCAGTTGCTAACGGATGCAGGACACAAGGCGAACATTCTGCGCCTCAAAGCAGAATCGAATCACCAGGGAGGATACCCGAAGAAAACCGAGCGAGTCTGAGAGCTCTGAGGTGGCAGACCCACCACAAGACTAGGATGCAGTAGGCCAATCACCTACTCATCCGAAAATAAATGATTAAAGAAACCGAAACAGAGAGAAACCGGACCGATCCTAAAACGACGACCTTTGACATGAAATACCGGACACAAATTGGAATTGGAATGTTAGAACGATGTTAGAACGATAGCGATGTCAGACTAGCTCAGGCAGAAGCAGAAATGCTGAGGTACGACCTGCAGATCCTTGGCCTTAGTGAGGTGCGCTGGAACGGATTTGGTGAAGTAAGGACACCGAAGGGCCTGACTTTCTTATACTCTGGAAAGGAGAATGAAGACGACGTACATGAGCATGGTGTTGGTATCCTTCTTTCCGATGCAGCAAAGAAAGGCCTTTTGGACTGGAAATCAATTTCGGACCGCATAATCACAGCGCGCTTCCATTTGAAAGTACGTAAGATCAGTGTTGTGCAATGCTATGCTCCCATAAATGACGCTCTTGAAAGCGAGAAGGAAGCTTTCTACAGTGCCCTTCAAGCTGTACTGAGCAGTATCAGGAAGCAGAACATAGTGATTGTTATGGGAGACCTTAACGCGATGGTGGGTAGCGACAACACTAGAAACAAGGAACAAATGGGAGCACACGGACTCGGCACGCGGAATAATAACGGAGAGCTATTTATCGAGTTCTGTGCGAACAACGACCTTGTAATTGGTGGCACACTTTTCCCACACAAAGACATCCACAAATACACCTGGACCTCTCCCAATCAGAGGACTAAGAACCAGATCGACCACATAGCGATTAGTAGGAAATGGCGCTCTTCGCTACTCGATGTACGAAATTGACGAGGTGCGGACATTGATAGCGATCACCGGTGGTTGGTGAAGTATGGCTCAGAGTTGGAGTACCACACTGCAGTACCCGCCCTATCAAAGCTGGGAGAAGGTTTGATGTCGATAAACTGAAGAGTAAAACCACGCAAGAGAAGTTTCAGCTGGAGCTCCGAAATCGTTTCTCCGCTCTCGACCTAGAAAATGCAGAATGGAGTCACATTAAAAAGATATACATGGAAGCCAGCATAGCGGTACTAGGCCACCGAATGTCGAAGCGGAAGGATTGGATTTCCGAAACAACTTGGGATCTCATAAGTAAGCGTAGGGAAATTAACCTGGAAATATTGAGTACGCCCGTGGACCAATGCAGCGAGCTAGTTAGTGAATACCGTCTCATCCGTAAAAAGATTTACCGCAGCACACGAAGAGACCGTAGAATATGGGCTGATCGTGTGGCAGAACACGCACAGCTAGCTGCCAATAGCGGAAATCTGCGGGAATTGTACAAAGCAACAACAACAAACCTTATCGGAGAAGCTTCATTCCAGGAAAGTTCCACCTATACGTGATAAAGACGGAAAGCCCATTGCAACAACTGAAGGGCGGCTAAGTCGCTGGCACGAACACTTTGTGGAAGTCTTTCACCAAAACCCCACGGATATCTCAGCGAACCACATACCCAGCACTAGTCAGATTGGTTGTCTCGACATCAGCTCAGACCCGCCGAGTAAAGAGGAAGTGGCGAAAGCCATTTGCACACTCAAGTCTGGAAAGGCACCGGGAATCGATCTCATAGCAGTAGAAATGCTAAAAGCCGACCCAACATCTGCCGTGAACGCCCTCACCCCTTTGCTGCAGAAGATCTGGACCGCTGAAAATCTCCTCGACGACTGTGCCAAAGAAAGGAGACCTTAGCCAATGTAACAACTGGCGTGGAACCACGCTGCTGTCGATCCCGTCGAAAATACTCTGTAGAGTAATTTTGAATAGGCTCAGTAAAGCGGTAGAACCCATGCTCCGCAGAGAACAGGCAGGTTTCCGAGCAAACCATTCTTGCATAGATCAAATCAACCCTCTCCGCATAATAGTTAAACAGGCATCAGAAATACAAAGAGAACTTTACCTGACCTTTGTAGACTTCGAAAAGGCCTTTGATACTGTGCAATGGACTAGCATGTGGGCACGTTTAAGTGAGATTGGAGTACCGAACAAGATAGCAAATCTAATTAGAGCCATGTACGCGCACTATTCTTGCCAAGTCTGTCATGAAGGACTTATATCCGATGGCATCACCGTACGTGCGGGTGTTCGCCAGGGATGTCTTCTTTTACCTCTGCTGTTTCTGATCGTTCTCGATGGTATCATGTTACGAGTGAATGCTGATAAACGCCGCGGTATAGAATGGGGACTAACAGAAGTTCTGGAAGACTTAGACTATGCCGACGACCTATGTCTACTCAGCCATACTCGATCAGACATGCAAGCCAAAATCGACGACCTGAAGAGAGAAGCAGCAGCAGCAGGACTCAACATCAATATAAAGAAGACCAAAGAAATGAGATCTGGAATGCGAAACACGTCACCTTTATATATAGGCCAGGAGCAGGTGGAGCGCGTCCACCAATTTACCTACCTTGGCAGTATTGTGTCAGAGACTGGAGGAACTGAGGAGGATATCACCTCACGGATAACCGTGCGGATAACACAAAGCGAAGGCCGCTTTCGCACAACTTCGCCCGATTTGGCAGTCCCGGAAACTGACCAGAAGGATTAAGTTAAAGATCTTCAGGTCCAATGTGAAGACCGTTCTGCTATACGGGTGTGAGACGTGGAAAGTGACAAAAGACCTCATGCAGAGACTCCAAGTATTCGTCAACAGGTGCCTGCGTCGAATTCTCCAAATATTCTGGCCCAAAACAATCTCCAACATAGCTCTGTGGCGTAGATGCCATGAATATCCCATCGACCAGCAAATAAAGCGCCGCAAGTGGCATTGGATCGGTCATACTTTGCGAAGGGCACCAGACCATATCCCTAAACAGGCTTTGGATTGGAACCCGCAAGGCAAGAGAAAGCGTGGCCGACCGAGACAAACCTGGCGACGCTCGGTTCTGGACGAACTCAAGCCGCTTCGCAAAACGTGGCTAGAGACGAAGAATGAAGCCCAAAACAGGACTGGCTGGAGACTCTTTGTGGACGCCCTCTGCCCCATCTAGGGGAACTAGGAAAATAAGTAAGTAGAAAGTAAGTACATTTTCCATAGCTGAGCTAAAGCCTTCTCTCTCTTTGAGGAGAAGGTTTGGATTATATTCCACCACGCTGTACCAATGTGGGTTGGTCGATATACATGTGACAGAATTTCGTTGCAATTAGTCACATGCAAGTTTCGTTATATACTTGTAAACACAAATTAGGCGCATGAAAATTCAACGGTGCTTGCCTGGGATGAGCCCACAACATCGGTTAAGATGCGTGCGTTCTAATCAGTGGGTCATCTCGGCAAAAAAATACATATAATAATATAGATTTCAGATAACATTGACTAAGTTTTGACATAACAGATAGCATATAGTGCGTAAATGAAAAAATGCCGAAAAAAAATGGAATTACGAACGAATATGCCGAATAAATATTTATATTTCCAACTAAGCACGTGCATTCAATAACGTGCATATGTTTTACATTTCCCACTAGACACGTCGGTCTGGTGTTGTTAGTACAAATACGCATGGATGGTTTTAGTTATATTTATAATATAGACTTTATTTACATAGATCAATGACAAACACATCGAACATTGACAAGTAATTTAAATATAATTTACAATAGAACAATAAAATTCTATTATTTTCAAATAAATTATTTTAACTGAAATATAATATAATAAGATGCGATTACCAAGTCTTGTTACTACAAAGCATTTAAACATTTCCAGCACTGACTTATTATACCGCTAAATAACAGTACGCAGTATTGTTGTGTTCCGGTTTGAAGGGTGAGTGAGCTAGTGGAACTATAGGCACAAGGGACATAGCATCTTAGTTCCCAAGGTTGGTGGCGATGTAAGGAATAGTTAATATTTCTTACAGCGTCATTGTCTATGGGTGATGGTGACCACTTACTATCAGGTGGCTTATATGCTCATCCGCCAATCTATTCAAAAAAAAACTCAGATATTTACTAAGAATATAAATGATAACATAAAATTACGACCTCTGTAGTCGAATGCTGTGTACACCGGTTTTCATGGGTACGCCACTCCGAGGCGCCGGGTTCGATTCCTGGCCGAGTCAATGTAGAAAAACTTCAATACTTTTCTATGTTGTCTAGGGTCTGGGTATTTGTGGTCCCGTCGTTACTTCTGATTTTCCATAAGTGCTTTAGCTGCTTATATTTGTTATTTATTTATTTATTTATAAAATTAGCAAGTCATAATTTTAGTTCAATTATATTATAACATGTTATTAATTATACAATACTCGAATTGAATTTACTTACTTGTGTTTGAATTTATCTCGTACTCGGCGATGTGATTCATTTAAAAAACTGTTATACTATGTACGTCAACTAAGTCACGTTGGAGCAGCAGGATGCATTGGTGCTTAAGCTCCAAAGTTTTTCCTCAAAAGGAGAGCAAGACTTTGTCAAATAAATTGCTACTTGTTTATTTATATATATATTACCTTTGTAACGCCTATTTTATAAAGAATTTAATTGAAATAAATATACTTTCCTATTATTAATTATTTTTTAGAATTTATCTAATTTTAATTATAGAATAGACAACATACATTTTTCAGCATTTGAAAACAAAAAAGTATATTTATCTGTATTTACGCAAGTTTTACCCACTAGAAGCCTCGACATTTTAGACTAACAACATCATAACATAAAGTTAAGTATAATTTGAGTAATGTTACTATAAACTAAATAAAAGTAAGCAATTACTAAACTCATTAGCCGAGAAGCTTTCATTAGGCGTAGGGGTTAAATAGTAAAACGTCCTTAATCGTCGCTCTCTAAGATAATCACAAAAGTTAAATGCAATTGGCAAACATTCTAACATAAAAACATATGGAGTAGCCGCTTACATGCAAACAAATAGACCGTGAAGCCTTCCATAAATTCCACTTACTTTGCGCTATCCAACGATTTAGACGTAACTCATAGTTATAAATTTCGGGATACGCTACCGAAAATAGCTCTGCGGCGAAGGCTGGTGTGCAGCCAAACAGATGAAATGTTGCCCCGTCGCTCCATTAGGAATTAATGGGGCGATTTGAGAAATGTCCTCCTCCTGTAAATACCACCCATTATTCATTTCTTGCTTGACAGCGAACAAAGCTCCGTGCTTACTACGCCGTTCTACAAGATGGTGACCGCTTAGTGCCGGACTTGAGCCTATAGCGCGTAATCTCTAAACATAAATCAAATGCATCTATTAATGCAATATATATGCGTTTCTAGTTCTAATTTATACATAAAATCAATCACAAAACATACTTCATTCGTATCTTACATTTATAAAATAAATTAACTGGTTATTAATTATGCTATTGGCATTATAAGGTGGCTCATACATACATATAATAAAATTTGAGTGTCTGTTTGTAATATTAAAATAGCCCTTTTTTACTCAATGCATATGTATTTATACATGGTACATATACCAAAATAACATTTTTTACAATTTTTGTCTGTCTGTATGTCTGATTGTTCTGGCTAATCTTATATATTATTGAACTCTTGGACTCTGAATTTGGATATTAAATATAATTGCACTATGAAAATATTGTGCAAAATTATTGTATATGTACGGACCGCCTAAGACTGACGACTATCGTCACCGTAGTATGCGTAAGCGATCCCGTGGCGTCCGCCGAAAGACGGAGAGGGTACCGCTGGTTTTTAGTGGGTAAACCCGGTGTGCTTGGGCGCACTCGGCGTTCAGGGCTCCGGGGAGTCCCACACACCCCCCCACTTTCCATCACGTGGGGGAAGCGCGTAAAGCGTTTTTCCAGCGTAATAAAAAAAAAGAAAGACTGACGACTAGAATACAAATTAGACTTGTATTAAGTCATCGTAATTACTTTACCTTATGTTAATCATCACATTTTAATATCAAGAATTATATACATTTGTTTAAATATAATTTGAACTTCACGTAAAACTAAAGGTATTTGTAAAAGAACATTTCGTTACAGAATTGTAGTGTAATGTTGATATTGCGTATAATAACAGAATTCATCTTTAATACGTACATTTATTAAATTTGAAATATTCTATTTCAGTCTAAAGTTGAAGATAATGAAGTTCTCTATCACAAGTTCATTAAAACGTCTCGGCGAAGCTTGCTGGATACTATACTTATGAAGAACTAATTGTTTTACTCTTTTTGGATTCGAATGGCAATGTGATAAAATTGCCTCTTTCTGATGAACAGATAGAAAGTTAATTACATAATTCCCAAATGAATATTAAAAATCTCGTCAAGAAGCTTTTACGACATATTGAACAAAAATAAAAGTTGCAGGCAATTCATATTCAAAATTAAAATAAAAAAGATTGAAATTTTACAGAATCGAAATCAGATATAATTATTATAAAATCCAGGTTTGGATATCAATTCATGCGTTTGGTCCTTATGAGTTGGCAGCTGACAGCAGCTTAACAGAATTGCTACCTAGAATGTGCGTGTACAGTCACAACAGCCAATTGACCGTAAGAAATTTTCTTTTCTTTACATCTCCAATGCGCCACCAACCTTGGGAATTAAGTTAATATCTCAGTAGTGACTGTAGATAAACTGACTAGCTAACATTTTAAATCTGTCTACAACAATGCAAAATATTAATGCTTGGTGGTAGAATATATGCTGAGCGGGTAATACCTACCAGACGAGCTTACACTTGACTGGACTGGCAAAGTCTCCAAACATATTTATTTTGAAAAAACCGCTTTTCTTATTTTCCTCGAATGTGGTTTTTTGTAACAAACGCAAGGCTACATATCGTTTTCTTCAGATAAAAAAAAATTAAGTATCTTTTCAAAATACAAAGAACTAAACAATTAATAAATATTTTAAATGATTATCATTTTTGTAATAAATTCATTTTTAATTTTAAAGGTTTAAGATTGGACAATCACAAAGGTGTATAATAATGTCTTTAGATAAAATTAAAAAAAATATGTAGCTTTGAATCTTATTTATTTTCATGAGTATCATTAAACTATGAAGTAAAAAAATTAAATTTATTGTGACGTCACTTTTCAAAAATTAAAGATTTAGATTTTATACAATCATTATCGTCTCTATCTTATGAACAAACAACGAACGATTTTAAATTCAAGATTTTGATAACTAGTTCCGTTATAATATAAAAGAATATTAACTCTTTCAAGAACACTTGAGTCAAATAAATTTTCGCTTTAGCTATAAATCCTACAGAATTGAAACATGGCATGGACATTCCTTATATTGCAAAAACAATAACTTAAATTTCCGTTTATCAAAGTACACTATGCTGTTTAGCTTTTGGCATTTCCAACTTTGTAAGCACTTTAAGTATTTGCTAAAAAAACGCTTTCGACGACATCAAACGATAAAACTAAAATAGTTTTAATATATAAAACAATTAAAAGTTGGTTAAATTTTTTTTTCTATTATATAGACATCTAGGGTTATAAAAACGGAAATCTTAAGTCATAACCTACTGATAAATACCTACTGGCACATAAATAAATTCAATAAATGAGATACATATAGATATATAAGGCTTCTTATTTCTTAAAAAACAAATTATGCGTAACAAGTATCTTATCTCAACTTTGTATCATTTTATTACAAAATACGCGGTTATCATTAAATTATATACATATACTTTATATATCAAATATTTACTTAAAAATAGATAAATATATCAATCAACTACAATTAATGTAACGAATAACAAAATACGCACAATATAGTTATTAACTGCAACAGTCCTTTATTCCATTAGGATATATGATGCGCGGGCCGCACTACCCACACGAGCTTGCACAAAGTCAATAGGTACCTACGTAGGAAGATAAAATAAAAATTAAAAATACTTGCAGTCATTTAAGATAGCATTGATGTGCGTGTTTTAGGGTGAAGATGAATGAATTTCATTTGTAATTAAACGTTATTCATTTTAAAATGATATTCATTTCACGATTACCATTATCCACTCTGGACATATTGTATGTACAATTTAATTAATTAATTTAAAATTTATACTATTATTATCAAATTTAAATATGTTTCAGTTAGTTCATTAAAACTAGTGTCTATACGAATCTTATCACTGTGTAGCATCTCATTTTAAAAGCTTCTAATTTTATTCTCAACGCAAGCAAAGAAATAGGAAATAGAAAATTAAAATATAAAAACAATGTTAATAATAAAACATTTCTACTTCATAAATTTCGGCTTGAGCAAGTGACTTATGTAAGAGTGTATTTTCTTCACAAACTTCGTTGGAATAAAAATAAAACTATCCTAACTTAGTAATTACTAAGATTAACGTCTTCTAGAAAACTCGTACAAACATACCTCGAGATTCTCGGGAAAATTATAAAATATTTCAGCAGCTCGCAATGAATCTTAGAGACTGATGTTGTTAAAAAGTTTTTAAATTCGATTAATACTTAGATAACTAAAAATGAAAATAGAATTTCCAAAACGTCTTAACGAATAAAAATTATCTTATTTAATTATAATAACGGGAGAAAAAGGAAAACGATGAATCGTCTGCTGGAAGTTGATTGGGTCTTTTAATTAATTAGCTTGTGAATGAATGCATACAGTGCGCATGGTCCAGGGGTTGAAGCGCGTACATCTTAACCGATGATTATGAGTTCAAACCCAGGCAAGGATCACTGAATTTTTATGTGCTCAATATGTATTTATAACTCACCTCGAGTTCGTCGGTGAAGGAAAAAATCGTGAGGAAACCTGCATGTATGTAATTTCAACGAAATAATGCCACTTGTGTATCCGGTAACCCACATTGGAGCAGCGTTATGGAATGCTCCTAATCTTTTCCTCATGAATGATTGTAAAATTACTACAAAATAATTAAGTAGACTAGCCTAGTTTGTTTTTAAACTATTGTATGAGAAACGTTTTATTGATACCTTTTATAATATAACTTCTTCTACTATAATCCTTATACATAGGTATATACTATCAAGATTGTCAATCCTTAACATCTTCAATGCGCGGTTAACCACAGGAACAAAAATGCTTCATTCCATATGCCTGTAATTACACAGGCCGAGACTCATGAATAGAAAGCCTTGCGGTAAAGTAAATTATTAGATGGTGTACAAACCAATAAAAAATAATTCCTTTGTTTCAAGTCTGTGTCAGATATTTTTAACGAGACAAACTAAGATGAAAATAAAAACAAGCATATAACATATACCTTTAATAAAAAAAAAACGATTCTGCTTCCATATTTTAAATTAAATAATTATAATTCTTATATCTGTATGATAATAAACAAAGGTGTGAATAAGAATTTAAAATTGGAATATTGTTCACAAAATTCTAAATATTTTTCTCACTCATCTCGTTTTAAAGTGCAGCAGTCATGGCTTTCGAAAAAGATGGTTCTATATGCATATTTTATCTTGCTATTGTCTAGACTTTTCTTAAAAGGTTTTCTAAAATAGAACGCTCTTCTTTGTTCAGTTTAAAGGAGCTATTTGATGACTGATAACCACGGCACTTCAAAAGTTTCAACTCGTTACTTGAGAGTTAAAAGTTTTCAAAATGCATTTTGTATGCAAATAAATATAAAATGATATTGCATAGTTATGAAGTATAAAAATGATTTATTACAAAAATACTAGTTTTAGTTCAAAACGTAGTGAAATTCATATTGTATTACATTATAAAAAAAGAATAATAATATAATGTTTCGTATTAAATTACATAATTAATTAGCAAGGAAATTGAAATTTTAAATATATTAGATTTCTTCTCTCCTCCTATACTAAGCAAGAAATATGTTATATTCGAGTGATCCCATACGCGTACTGACTGAGTGAGTGCGTAGTGAGTGAGTCATCAACCTGAGAAAAAATATATAATATAAAGCAATGAAAACTTCCCTGCAAGTCAGACCTAATTAAATACAACAACAACAACAGCCTGTAAATTTCCCACTGCTGGGTTAAGGCCTCCTCTACCTTTAAGATGAAGGTTCGGAACTTATTCCACCACACTGTTCCAATGCGGGTTATTGGAATACACATGTGGCAGATTTTCGATGAAAATAGACACTTGCAGGTTTCCTTACAATGTTTTCCTTCACCACCGAGCACCTGATGAATTATAAACACAAATTAAGCACATGAATACTCAGTGGTGCTTGCCTGGGTTTGAACCTGCAATCATCGGTTAAGATGCACGCGTTCGAACCACTGGGTCATCTCGGCTTTTAAATCAAATACAATTTGTTACAAAATTGATGAAAAAGAAATATACATAAAGAACTTCAATTTCTGAATTTGAAAAATGAATTGCTTTCATTTATAGGAACAAATTGGCGATAATGTAAGGTTGACTATTAAACCGTAGCATGCTTCAATGATTTTCAATGGTCTTTCAATTTATTTGATTGAAAAAGGGGGAAAAAGTTCTTTAAAAATCATTTATATTGTATTTTCCGTTTGATAACCAATAGAAAGTAATAAGTATCGAAGTATTGAATTTAATAATGAATTATGAGGCTGCAAATATTCTCAAAGAAAGGAAATGAGGCCAAAGTATTATCTTAGGTAAGAAACAAATTTCGAAAAGGTGTTCATTGAAAAGCGCCCTTTCCAGAATCGTCTTATTAATTTATGTTCACGGACGAAGTAATATTTCATCTACATTTTATACTTTTAGCAATTAAAAATACAATTTCAGCAGAAAATATGACGTAAATTATAAATGTAGAAGTATTTCCAAAATTTAACTATAGAAAATAAATTGTTCTAATTACTGAATCAAGTCGATACATTAGCGATTTCTACAATCATGATATTATTACATAGTATAAAACAATGTCGCTTTTTCTGTCCTTATGTCCCTATGCATGTTTAAATCGTTAAAACTACTCAACGGATTTTGATGCGGTTTCTTTTAATAGATAGAGTGATTCGAGGAGAAGGTTTTTATATATAATACATGGACAAATTCGTAAAGATAATTTTAGAAGTTTCTGTGATGTCATATCACCTAGCACCTTTGTGAAGCCGGGACGGGTAACACTGGTTATTAATATTTTAAATACAAATATTAATTAAATAAATTAATAATAATTGACGCTCGTACGAAGACGTAAACGATCCGAATATTTGTCACTAAATAGTAAAAACTTGTCGGTAGTTTTTTTGCGAAGGGAAACATAGAAATACTTTTTCCTTCAATCGCGTAATTCAATCTTTCGACCTTTATTTTTTTTCACTTTTACAAAAAATACTTTTATTTTTCCTAAGCTCGGATTATTCAGCAATTTCACTGAAACTTTCCCTATTACATTATAATAAGTTCTAAATGAGTTAATGTTTTCATTTCAACATAATATTCCGTGTCATTATAAAATCAGTATCGTGTCAGTAATATTTTTTTTTGGAAAGATTCAAAGTCAGACTCAAAGTCAAAATTCTTTATTCACTGTGGAAGTGTGACACTTGCTTATTGATAGTCAAAAATCTGTCACCGTTTCGGAAATTAACACCTCGGACCTGAAAAGAACCGGCGAAAGAAACTCAGCGGGTTTCGTGCCATTCATAAGTATAATATAAAATAAACAGTCTGTATAATATCATACAGCTGGACCTTCTCTTAAAAAGAAGGCTTCGAGCTTCCAAAAGGCTATTTCATTGCGATGCTGGAAACTGCAACAAACAACAACAGCCTGTAAATTCCCACTGCTGGGCTAAAGGCCTCCTCTCCCTTTGAGGAGAAGGTTTTTGGAACATATTCCATCACGCTGTTCCAATGCGGGTTGGTGGAATACACATGTGGCAGAATTTCTATTAAATTTGTCACATGCAGGTTTCCTCGCGATGTTTTCCTTCACCGTTGAGTACGAGACGAATTATAAAGACAAATTAAGTACATGAATCAGTGGTGCTTGCCTGGGTTCGAACCCGCAATCATCGGTTAAGATGCACGCGTTCTCACCACTGGGCCATCTCGACTCATATTATTGCTGGAAACTGAAACAGATCCTACAGGCTGCTCCAATGCGATGCTGGAAACTGAAACAGATTCATTCGACACATGTAGGTTTCGGTTCACGATGTTCCCCTGACACGAGTTTGATATGAATTATAAAATATTTCACGTGAAAATTCAATGGTGGTTCAGTTCTCACATTTTTGCTTTGTTCTATGCACAGGGCCAGCTCAACTGTTTCGAAAAGTTTATAGAACAGAACGGAATGCTTGCTCCTCGTAACACCGTTTCATCTTCGCCCTTCGTTACTTTGTGTCAAATTATTTTATGTTGCGATAAAAATCAAAGAGAATTATATTCCTATTTATAATATAATATCATGTCTGGAATGAAAAATAAAATTTGTAGCCATACAGAAAAAACGAAAGAAATAATGGCTTTTTTCAAAAGTTATTTTTAACAGGAAATATCCTATAAATATGAGAGACTAAGAGATAATTAACATATATAATAATTTATATTTAGTAAAAAAGAAGCGAAACTACACAAAATAAATGTAGGAAACTGAAAATAGTCAGAGAATATAATTTAATGAATAAAAATGTATCATGATATACCAAATTCCATGATAAGCCATCGCGCTATTTTCATACGCGAATGGACTCAAAATCTAAACAACTGACGGGCGATCATGCAAATAACATTTTCAACTGTTAACTGCGTCCATATGAATATTAATGTCAGCCAGGATTAACCTTTTCAAAACGTATTTTATGTAAATGAGGCCCTAAGAGTTTTATTTCATATTAGTTTCCAACCCTGTGTGAGAGGGTGGGCAGATATTAGGTACCCTAATACATCTCTATCTATATCTATTAATGATTGGTTGAAAGCAAACAAATAACACTTTTTAAGCGACTTCCAAAAAAGGAGTATACCCATACTCATAAAATGAGTATATTCGACCGGAATATATTTTTTTTTTACGTTTGTTCGCCGATTACTTCGCCATTTATGAACCGATTTTGATGATTTTTTTTAGTTAGAAAGAAGATACTCCTCGAATGGTACCATGATGAGGATATCAAAGTCTGATGATTTGATATGATTTCAATAATACGTGTTTAAATCAAATTATTTTATTACTTTTTGGTGATCACTTTGAAGTCGGTGTTATTTTTTAGAAAAAATATTTTTGTATTATTTGTTATTATATTTCCTGTAGTCAAACAAATTAATTATAAAATTATAATATGTATAAAAGTGTTATTAAGTTTTAAACCGATATTTCTCATATATTATATATTAGTTGGGATACATTATAACTTTGTGTTATAACTGTATAGTCATTTCCATTAGTTTGATGAAACATGAATTTTCATATCAGAGTTGAGCGCTTCGCTGCGGTGAAACAAGGACTTAGGTACTCATATGTCACTAGAACTTTCTATCGGAATGCATCCGATATTACACAGCGATATCAATTTCAGAAATGCAGATTTAAACCAGCTCGTATTTCATATGTACATATATTGGAATTTGAGTACGTATTACATATAATTTCGGTATGTAGGTCTTGTTTGATAGTATTATCTAAACGTTCATTTACTCTGTAAGTGACAGATCGTAATTATTCCACTGCTAGGCTTAATTTAATTTGATTTTGATGTAAAAATATGTCCAGATATGTGAGGATGGTGAATAAGTATGTGGCAGAATATCGTGCTACACACGATGAAATCAGTGGTGCAAATTTTTTAAGCCCATAACTTCCAACCTTTACTAAAATGTTATATATCGATGTTTTTGATGTATTAAAGTAATTGGAGTTCTATGATCTTAACTATTCAATTTGCAAATAGCAAATTTAATTTAAAAATTGTTCAAATACAAGTTTCGAATAAAATTAAATAAACTTAAAATTTGAAGTTTGCTTACCTCTTATCTTTATCTTGTTTCGAATCTCACGAAAATTACTTGAAGGTTCAAAATTGTCAAGATAAGACGTAAAATCTTAATTTATTTAAAGGATTTGAATAAATTTAGTTCCGTGCCTACTGAAGGTCCCCAAAGAGACATCGAATATCGATCCTCTGGGAAGACGGAACAAGAGTTGTATTTGTGGATTTACAGCGTACCGCGCGCCATCTGGCGGCCACATTTACGAGTCTAATCAAGCTCACCATATCGCTGAGCACTTGAATTTACATAAAGGGACAATTAGAGAATATATTTATTCATGATTTATAATATTCATACTCAAACTAAACCTTGAAATAATTATTAAATTTACCTTCAATGTACATTAAAAAAAGGTTTGTATGGAACATAATTAGTTTAATTATGAATAATATAATTAATCACTTACATATTAATCACTAATCAAATAGTCTGTCTATAATATTGTATACTTAGGATTGCAGATTTCTGTTTAATTAGCCTTAAGCGATTATGTAAGATTAGTTGAATATTCTAGGCTAATGATCAATCCTAATTGGTTTTGGTAAACTTCATCTGTATCTTATAATTTATTGATACATTGCGCTTTAATTAAATAATATAATTCATAATAATTTTATTATATATTTATTAAATAATCTGAGTATCAAATATTTATTTATTGTCAAATTTATAGAACAGAAAAAGACATCAAAAACGGTTATTTAATTACGATTAAAATTATAATAAACATGTTACACAAGTATCATTAAGATAATATGTTTAAAAGTTGTTTCACAAAGTAAATTAAGGAACAAAACGATGGCATATTTTCAGCATTAAAGATAAAATATTAAAACTAAGACAGTCGTATATTATTTCAACTTTAAGTAAATAATCTGTAAACTCATTAAATTCAAATTAGTTACCCGGTATTAGCATATTTATTAACATAAAATTTTACATAATTTACCTTATCATGAATATTAATTACTTGTTTAGAATTTGGATTAAATTTTGTTATCGATAAACATTACTTTATTTGAAATAATAAAGTTTAACTCAGTTATTAATAGTTTAAATAACAAAATAACATCCTATATTTTCATTTATTTTATTTTTAGAGTATATTATGGCAGTAATTTCCGAAGTCTTGAAGTAGATTTCCGTTCCAAAAAAATGTTATTTTTTTCTTTCAAATAACCTTTTCTTTCAGTTGCAGCCTGGAGTTACACAATAAGAAATTATTCACTCCTAAAACACGATGTATTCGACATTTGTGAGCGAATAAGCGTGCTGCAAACGAACATATTCTATTCAATATATTTATGCATAGATGGACTATGTTATAGAGAAATATCAGTTTAAAACCTAATAACACTTTCATGCATATTATAATTTTATAATTTATTAGCCTTCATGTAAATCAACAAACACTCAATCACATAAAGTAATCTTTTTGTCCGGTTAATAGTGATTTTTATACAACCTTAGAGCGTTTCAATCTATACTTCTAATAATCTAAATGTGAAAGTAACTCTGTCTGTCTATCAGTCTATCTATTGCTCTTTAACTGCCAAACCAATGAACCGAATTTGACGAAATATGCTATTAAGCAAACTTGAACTCCAAAGAAGGACATAGGCTATTTTTTATAACACATATCACATGACAACCAACCGCCTTAAACACGAGCGAAGCCGCGAGCGACAACTAGTATCATATAATATGACGATAAAAAGACTATCAAGAGATTTATTGAGTATGCCTTAGTTATGTTTAAGTTTTCTTTATCATTTTTGCTTGATTAAGATCCAGTTGAATGTTCGAAAATTGAATTACGTTAAGATTTGAACAAAATATATTATATAATTAAGTAAGATGATGCTATTAATCGTGGGGAAAGACAAATTAATACTGAGCGAATGTTACTCCATCTGTCGACATTGTTTAGTACTACTAACTAATATTGTAAGTATTAAAATATACCATGGGTATAATATAAGAAAACGTCGAGTTATATTAAAGTGTATTATTCACATTAAACTTTTTGGGCACTTAATTCGTTTTACAATTTTGTTAAAACGTAACATTTATATCTATATAATCTATCCGCCCGCGTAAATGTCATTGACCTTTGTCTTCTACAGGGCTTGAATAATTTTGATGATTGTCTTTGAGGACAAACAGCGAATCAAAGGATAATTTACAAATAATTTGAACGAGAGCTTTTCCCTATAAATTGAACATTAATGAGCTACTTACATTTCCTTTGTATTAAAATATTCAGCAAACGTATACTCGAAGTCAAGAATCTGAAACACGATTTTTATCTACTACATCTCCTTATTAGGAATTAATTCTAATAAACACATTGGTTCCGTTTAATTCACAAATGACATCAACTTCTACGACCTCCGAGGTCAAGTAGTGTGTACACTGGTTTTCATGGACAGACCACTCCGGGGTCCCGAATCAATTCCCGGCTCAGTCGATGTAGAAAAATTTCCATAGTTTTCTATGTTGTCTTGAGTTTTGGTATTTTTGATACCCTCTTTAGTTCTGATTTTCCATAACACAAGTGTTTTAGCTACTTACATTGGGATCAGAGATTATGTGATATTGTTCAATAATATTTATTATCTAAGCAACAGTTAAATGAATTTATTGCCTTTAAAAGCCGTATAAATATAAATATAAATTGACCAAAACCTTTATATTACTGTTCAAATTTATCATAATTTTCGAGAATATATATTTATGAATATAAAATCCATTGTCTATCAAAGTTCATATGAGAAGGTTGTTTCTCACACGACTCGCATATTTTCGCGTTACTGTCGACATTGTTGCCTGTAAATAGAATTTGTTTTGGAGTTTACATATAAAAAACGCAATAACTGTCAGGAGGGCGATACGGCGCCACTAGGCATTGCCTCCCTCTGTTCTCGACTACATCCATATATCTTTCGGCGATAACTTCAAGCAATATTTATGCCAGGCAACCATTGTGTTTTATCGCATTTAATAATGCGTATGAAAGGAATTCTCTCGTGTAACATTGGTCGTTGATGGGTTACTGGTAATATTTAATGATATTCTTGTAAATGTTTATTTTTTTCTATTTGATAATAATATACAAACAATTTGCTGCGAACATTGGTATAGAAATGAAACAATCTTACACAAAAACCATTCCTATCCATTTTATAGTTTTCACACAATATTTCATGTTTTTGAACTTTAATATAAAGTATACGTCATCAAGTATATAAATATATATAATAATGTCTAAAAAAATAGTCTAATATGTTTAATAATTAATAATATAGTTAAAAATGTTGACAACATTGATATAACAATGTATTCATTATTTCGTAGTATTATGACGTATATTTTAGTACGGCGTTGCGTCAGACTTCTACGATTACACCTCGCTGCTACGATCGATGCTACGTGAATTGTCTTAAAAAGTATATGGTTTTCACACCTATTGTTCAATTTAAAATTGGTTCTGATGTAACGCGATTTGGAAATTAAACAACTAAAAGTCAACTTTAATCACAATATTATGTGCAATTGTTTCAAAATTTTCTACTTTACTTTAATGATTTTGTCAAAATATTTTTGTAGAAATTCATTAGATAATAAATATATATCGACATATAAGAAAAATGCAGATTTTTTAACTATCCCCGATAATGTTTTTTTTAGTATCGTGCTAAACCATTAATATTCTTACGTGTGTGTGTTATATGTATATTATATTACAAGTTATGTAAAATCACTATTATCATTAAGGTATGGTTAAATATGCATATCAATTTCAATAATAACACAACGTCAAAAATTCAGAATGTTCTGGTTTAGCGCTACAGATTTATAAATTCAAACTTGCAATGATGTAAAAATCTAATTGACAACTTTAAAATAAGAATGTATTGTAACACAATATTTTTTAGTGCCGTAACAGTAGACAGAAATTTATCACGAAACCAGACAAACCTTGCAAGCTCTTGTCCAAACAATGCGAACACAATCATTTTAACGTCTTTTGTTTTAGCCTTTCCATCTTTCAAAAATTCAGGGCAACGACAAATGGTATTGTACGTTTAACATTATGTAGGTTTTCCTACCTTTTGTTATCAATCAAAAAGTTTTCATTGTTGTGTTTTTGTTTTGAAATTTACGGATTGTATAAAAAGTTTGTATATAAGACGATGGAGTAAAAACTGCGTATATAATTTAAAATTTAAATTGTATTAGTTTTGTAATCATTTGTCCATACTTGTCTTATAATAAAAGAAGTAATTTAACAAATCTGAATAAGCACAAACTATTATATACGATAAAATAATTATGTTTATTTTAGATAAGCTGCGTATTTACCTATTTCATGTTATCATTTGGTTAATCATAGTAGTATTTATATAACAATATCAGATAACCAATAATTTTATATATTCGAATTAACACTAAGCCAACTATTAATAAATAATCAATGTAAAAATGCATGAAAGTAAATTATATTTTATTATAGCTCCTCTAATTAACATATACACATTGAACGACCACAAACCGACTAGAAGTCTCATAAATAATATCGACGGACGAAGTAACATTCGCTCGGTATTAATTTGTCTCTATATCCACAGGGTTTATAGTATCTTCTTAGTTCGTTATATTATGTATTGTATATAAACCATGGAGTTTTTATCTAGTTAATTCGATTTTGAAACTTTTAACTGGATGTAAATAAAAAAAAATTGATAATATGAAGGTTAGCAAAGTGCAGAGAACTCCTTGATTTGATTTTTAATTTTGTAGAGACTGAAAGAGATTATTTTAGATCAAAGTCTTTTGTGATTAAATTTTAAACTTTACGAAAAAATCTTTATCACAATATAAAAAGAAAGGCGGTTATTCCGTTTTTTTTTATACGTAAACTCGACAACAAATTCTATTTACAGGCAACAATGTCGACAGTAACGCGAAAATATGCGATTTAAGTGAGAAACGACGTTCTCATACGAACTTTGATAGACAATACATTTTATATAAATAAATAATTTCTCGAAAATGATAATAAATTTATACGACGTATATGTTTGGTCTAGTTTTAATTTATACTTTTATTCAGCTCATGAAAGTTAAATTAATTTAACTTTTGATTTGTTATATTATGCCAAATCATTGATGCTTATTTTTAATGAATAATTGATTGTTTAGCAAAATATATAATTTTAATTAATTCTTTACATTAAGTTGTACGTAACGATAGAAATACAGATTCTGTATTTTGGCTGTATAATGTTTTAATGCAATGGTAGCATAAGTAGCGGATATGTTACCAGAAACTTTCTGGGAGAGCGCTTCGTTTCTTATTAAAATCATTTGTAAATTATTCTTCTCCTCACTTTCTGTTCAAAACTCATAAATGCATTCATCAAAATTCAGTCACATATATACATATACATACATATCATTCAGTTTTCATATAGAACACTAGCTGAAACCGTGTATTCGGTTCATGACGAAAATATTTCAAAAACTTGTACACAACATCTTATGCCGACATTATTAGTATGAAAAAGTCTATACTTGGAGATCAGGCAAGCTTCATAAATCATCTTTTAGATTTTATTTTATTACAAAATTAATATATACTGTATTATCTGATCTTTATTCTCATTTCACTGTCGAAGTGTTTACTTCGATATACATACATATATACGTGTATTTATCATCCAAGTCCCTACTTTGCTTAATAATCAAATCAGTATCGTCATCGGATTAGGTAGCGCAAGCCAATTTCCGTTTATTGGTCGCCATATCAGCGGGAAATAGCCAACACAATCCGAACGGCCAAGTACGCAGCGTAATAACATAACGTTATATGGAAATGGACGTGCTTACGTATATATTTGTGCCATTTGCTATATACAGACGATTCAATGGCTCTTTGATCTAGTGGCTATCTTAAACGACTGCAGATCCGGATTCGAAATTCGAATATCAAAATTGTTATGATTTTTTCTATCAATATCAATCTAAAAAGTTTACTTATTGTTAAATGGATAGAGTAGTATAATTTTTTTGTTTTCGTATTTATACTTTATTGAACGTACCGGTAGATTTAAAGACAAAACAGATTCTTATTTGCTATTTAATCTGATAAGAAATTGATTATTGAAATAGGCCTTCTTGGTGATAGAGACTTGTATAAGCCCGTAGAGTATATCACATGCTCATGAGATATTTTTGCTGCCAAACAGTAATACTGAATATTATTGAGTTCCGACTTTAAGGGAGAGTGTGTCTGTGTAGTTATAATCACAAGGGACACAACATGTTTCCTCGTAAGGTTGATAGCACATTAACAATGTAAGGAATGTTTAATATTTCATACGATTAATGGTGGCAGTGGTGACCACTTAACATCGGACCCATTTGCTCGTGCACCTATTTTGTATTATAAATAATTAAAAGATGCAGTCCATTCCATTGTTATATTTTATTTATTCTATTCAGCAGTAGTGGAGATGAGAATGTTGACAAGAATATGTGGTGTTATGCGAATGGATTCAGTAAAAGTGAGTGCATAAGAAGAAGTTTGAATGTGGCCCCGATGATCCAGCTTTCAGGTTATGCGGAGGAATGAGAACAATATTATGAGGAAGGTCTTGAATTTTGACTATTGTGTGCAAGACGAAAAGGCTGCAAAAAATGTTGCATGTGGAATGACGTCAGACAGAGAAGTATGTAAGAATAAGAATTGCTGCGCCTCCTCCAAATAAAATTGGTATAAGGGCAGAAGTACGATGAATGTGCTAGAATGTTTTTTTTATTGTCAGTCAGGTTCGGAATCTTAATATTTTGGACTGCAAATATACAGACTATGTTTATTGTTATAACATTACATATACTAGTTTTATATTTACAACAAATCATTCAATGAAGCCAGTAATTGCTCATTTCGAGTCTATTCAACGTCTGTTTCATCTAATGTAACCCGGTTCTCCTAACCGTATGACCAGCCATGTGAAAATAATCTTTGATCAACGCGAGTTACTACAACCGGATTTGAACGAAACAGGGTTGTCTGTATACGAACATTACAAAAAAAATCAACATTTTTTTTTTTTTATTTATATTTATGAATACCTTTAGATTACATTTTATCATTCAATTTGTTACTAGAAATGTATCGATTGGTTGTTATTTTAGAGTGGAGATTTCGATTGTGACAACCCTGATTCGGTCCGGTTTGGGGATAATAAAGCCAACCGTGATCCGATAAAACTCTAAATCAATCTGTCCTTCTTTAGATAAGCGAAGAGGAAAGCGAGTAAGTTTATTTGACGTTTCCCTCTTACATTCGAAGATTGTTGGAAGAGATCGAGTATCTTATTTATCTTTATTAAGTCTACGTAAGCGTCTTGAGGCCTTATAAATGAGGTCACCTTTATTGTAATAACCTCATCAATTTACATTGTCAGAGTCCATTTTATATAACAAAGTCTGATAATAATCTGTGTCATTTATTTCAACAAATAAATTGTGATTCAACGTGTAAATACTGCTAACATTCTCTCTATCAAATTACGTGATGATATTTAGTACAGGAATTATGTTTTAATCTTGTATCTGCATTTATTAGGTAAGTTTATCTTTCATAAATAACATTAATATATTTTAATTAATTACAATTACATCGAAATGTATTCGTATAAAATGTTTTATTCAGATGATACTAGTTGTCGCCCGCGGATTCAGTCGCCATTTAGGGTGTTGGTTGTCATTTGTTTGGCAAAAACAATAGCCTATGTCCTTTCTTGTAGTTTAAGTTTGCTTGGTAGCAAATTTCGTCCAATTCGGTTCATTGATTTGGTAGTTAAAGAGACAGGCATAGTTACTTTCACATTTATAATATTAAGTATGTATTTTTAAACAGATGTGAGGGCTCCTTTAAGGAAAACTATTGCCAAGATTCTCGTCTGTACCATACGATTAGCACTGTCAAAAAGTTATCAGATCTCGTGTAGAGCTTGTAACTAAAAGCGCCCTAAGTCTGCAAGGACTAACCACATCAAAAATACATCCTCGACAAAATACGTGGCTTGGCCATTTTGCTACATGCATAAGGGCGTAAGATGTCCACGGTAGCATGTCCAGGTAATGTATCCACTGTTCATTACTTTTCTGCTAAACAAAAGTTCTTGTAGTAATACCAGTCGATGTAATATCCTCTCGTTTTGAATATTTGACATGGAAATGTTTTTGGTAGGATTTAATTTCTCTGTGTAAATTGAACATGGCATTTATTTTATTATTTTTTGTGGAAATTATTTTTTTGTTAGGCAACGAGGGACTCTATATCAACTTTCAAGTTCCTGTAAAAATTGCGAACATACAAAGTTCCATAGTCTTATTTATGGAAAATTATACAAAATTAAATAAATATATATTTTTTAATTTTTTGTGCAGTACGTTTGTAGTAGCTTAAATACCAAATTTCATCGATGACATTAGAAAATACCCTGAGAATTTAAATAAGGCAGTGACGAAAGCAATGTTATTTACATATCAATAAATTTAAACTATAAGAGATATATATAATTAAAACTTTATATTATTAATATATCTGCAAAAACCACTGGCAGACACTCTAATCCGTAAATGCACCAAAGCAACCTATTCGTATAAACAGTACAAACTTCCATAACTTACCCCATAACAATGAGAAAACATAAAATAATTCACATAATGATATATCATAATAGCGCAAACAATAATGAGGCGGGCACCGCAAACGGTTACACAATACAATGACATATAGCTTGTCTGTACTGTCGGCTTAATTAGATCGCCCTGTCAACACTATTCCACTGTGCAAACCATTTGGCCTCTATAAATCATGAGTTTCCATTATCTAAGTCATAAACAACTATTATAAAGCCAACAGAATGAATATTATAATACCAATATCAACGAAAATTACTCACAACTTAATAAACGCTTCTTACACGATTCTATGGAACGACGAACGTAACAAAGAAAAATCACCCAATATACCTTTAAATATAATTCGTCTTTGTTGAATGAGAAAAAATCGTGAAATATCGAAATTTGTTGTTTGTTGAGTTGATTTTGATGTAATTTAAGAAAACTAATAAATAAATAGCGCTATATTAAATATTTTTTCTTATTATTATAACCCATACTAATATTGTAAATGCGAAAGTACCTCAATCTGTCTGGCTCGCTTACACGCCAAAACTACTGGACCGATTCAAATAAAATTTTGTATACAAAGAGTCTGAAGCCTGAGAAAGGACATACTACCTTTTTTAAACACAAAGAAAACCCTTTTTTGTATCAATTATCGACTCAATATTTCAAGATTATTTTATAAATATATTAATATTCTACGCGAGTAAAGCCGCGGGTAAAAGCTAGTAATACATACATGGCATCGAGAAGCAGTACAGAATAGCAGCGGAGAGCGACATGTTGTTTGCCATCACGGCATATGAGTCAGACTTACCCCCAAGGCGCGCCATCAGACTTTTTCATCATAAATTCGATTGAGCGTTATTAAAGATATTGGAAAAAAAGACGAGGAAATATAACTCAATGTGTACACATAAATACAATTGATAAAAGATGTTTATTTTCTTTTCATCAACATTTTCATTATACAAAATTAACAATTTATATTTTCATAACATCAACCCTTGTGCAACCGAACTGCTTAACCGAGCATTTTGTAAAAAATACGGCCAGGGTCTCTTACACCACCTGTTCAATGAACTTTAATTACCCAGCACTGCTTACCCTCTGAGTAACCTTCAAGCTTCGGACGAAATAAAGCTATTTATCTATTGGATATATTTATATATAGCTTTTATAGAGCCACTTATGTTGCGTCATTGCAATTGCAAAGATTGTTTTTAATACGCGCTACCTCTGAAGTATTCGAAACATATATACAGCAACGTTTGCAAGACTTGTAAAATTCGCGAAAAATTACAAAACATTCTATTTTATGTTTATATTTGAAACTTATTTTCTGTATTGTAAGCAAACCATAAAAATTGTTTTATTATAATTTGCTCTGTATGGTGAACCTTGATAACAGAAAAAAAAAGATTCATAGATGCCTGAATAGCATCCATGTTATGCATGAATGTTATAAATTACATTAATCGATTTAAATAATAACATTTTATCACAACGTATATGACTTCAGTATATAGAATGAAAAAAACTAGCAATGGTTATGTCTTAGTTACGCATAAGGGATTTTAATATAGCAAAGTATAGAAATATTGCGACGTTCAAGAGTCTGATGAAAACGTAGAGTCACGAGTTATAATTAAAGCGAATCCATTATTGCCACAATGCCAAATGCCGAACCACAAGGCTGTATTACTACGCCAGCTTTTATGGTAATCATTAAATAGTTATTTTAGTATAATAGTGAATATAAGTCATTCATAAAACTTCAACAATAAAAGGAAGCTTAAAAGGGTGTGGAGTATAAGAGATCCCAAGTTAAATAGCATTCTATTTTACATAGCTTTGTATATCCAATGAGACGTCAGTCTTAGTGCGATAGTTATCTATCTTTATATGTCATGCTAAAGTGAACTTGACTGGTTCAAGCTCGGATTAATATTCAACTCAAAAGCAAGTGTGGAAGTCTCTTTTATTATATGTCTCTTGTTAACTATTCATATATCTTCGCAATAAAAGAGAAATTATAAAGGAATATCGGATATAAATAAAATATAATGAACGAATAAAATATTTTGTGAAAAATTTACAAAATAAGTTATTCAGATGAAATCATAAAAACCAATTTTTATTTTATTTAACATAAATCAACTAATGTTAAAATATATATATAATTAAGAGACTTTTTTTTAATTATAAAATATTAGGGTAATTGGTACAAAGGTGTTATAAATATTATAAATAAAAATAATCATAAAGTTATTTTGTTTTTTTTTATGATCCCAATGTAAGTAGCTGAAGCACTTGTGTTATGGAAATCAGAAGTAACGACGGTACCACAAACACCCAGACCCAAGACAACATAGAAAACTAATGGTAGTCTACGTCGACTCGGTCGGGAATCGAACCCGGGACCTCAGAGTGGCGTACCCATGTCGTCAAAGTGTAACATAAATTTTAATAGTTGCCGGTTGTTTACACTTAGGCACTATAATATGAACAGCGTAGTTCGCTGTTCTCCCTTGGTATTGGGTAAATTGGGTGGAACCACATTAATATCATCAATATTTTCCCAGACAGTCAGACTAATTAATAGTTTGGAATTATGCCTCTTTTTTTTAATATATTTTATTTTAAGATGAATGACGCTACAGCACAAGCAATAATACTTGCTCAATATATCAAGGAAATTAAAAACACACAGACAATTTTATTTTTTATTTCTATATTGACGTCTGTCTTAGACACTATTAAGAAAACTAATTATCTTTTTTTAAATTTCGAATGCTCAATAATTATGTTTTTAAAAAAATTGATATTTTATTTTTCAAAACGTCACCCCTGATTTTGATGATGTTTACATAACAATCAACTCCTTGACAGTACTAGATTTTTATACCATGTTTGCTTAACCCATTTACGTCGGCTGACTCATTAACATTTCCACAGATAAGGTCGGTAAGTCGAAAAGTGACAAACATTAGGCGTTTATTAGGGCGTTATCACGCAAACCGCTAATGGCCGTGGTTTGAGGTGGGCAATATGCAATAACACATCATTTATGTATAGTTAAACTGTTTGAGTGTCATATTGTGATATGGTTTTAATTGTTATTTGAATATAAAATAAGTTTGTTTTATATATCAACCTCTAACTAGCTAACCTTAATATTTGACAAATATAAATTTATAATCTTACTAAAAAGGTCGATTTAAATAAATTATCTTTTTTTGTTTTTATTAATTTTTCTTTTAACAATTTTAAAATGCGAAATGTCTATTGAATTTTTCATATCGTTTCGTTTTTGCGTTGCTACAATTTAATAATATTAATTATACATTTTAAAATGTAATGTAAATGTGTTTATTTCATGTTATTAATAAATTTGATTTAATAAAATCCTGTTCTTGATGGGTTTTTTAGGCAAACGACACACTATACGGTGAAATCATGCGAATCTTATCACCGTGTTTTAAAAGCATGTATACTGTATATCCATCCATAAATTTGTTTGCTAATTTTAAATCGAAATTACGGAAAATTATTTTTTTTACGTGTTTCATTAGTGATTATGTTAACCTCATCGAATAATATAATACTGCCAAAAATATTAAAGAAAACGTCCAAAAATAAAATAAAAGCTGTGTATTTGCTAAGCGGTATAATGCTCTCCCTTTCTCTGATACTTACTAGAAGTACGAGAATGTGTATAAAACATATCATCACACATCTTGGTTCCTGACACACGTCATCACAAATTATATGATCCTCAATTATGACACATAAAGAAGAGCATGTTAGTAAAATGTTTCGAACTTGTGTACTGTCTCATATTAATGTTAAATGCAGCGCCTTATAATGAAAAAATCCTGCCACAAATGTAATAACATGCCTCTTTTATATCGTACTTCATAAAACTTTACATCTATATATATCTAAAACCTATCTATCTATATATATCTATAGCATTAGTAACAGTACCCGAAAATATAAGAAATATCAAACAATATTCAAATAAACGCCATTTCGGTGAATTTTGTAGCCGAACTTATTTTATTTGCTCTTTAATTTAAAAATGGTATAAATATTTAACTCAAGGATATTTCTTGTATTAAATTTCATACAAACGCCTCGTTGAATCTTTTCGCAACAGAACCTGATATAATGAAACCTAAAAAGATGGTAATAATAAAATATTGGGACATGAAAAACGTTGTCAATACGCTGAACGAAGGATGATAGACAATAATATTGATTTCATACACCTCTGTTCAATTTGTTAAAATACGTCTTACTTTATTTAATATAACATTCTAAAAATACAATTCTGGCAACCGACAGTCCCTGAATTTGAATTTCGAACCAATTGCTTGTCACTTCTTATTTAGATTACCGTTGAATGACAGAATTGAGTACAGCCTCCAGGAAAATAAAGGTGCGACTAACCAGTATTACTTGAATATAATATAAATTTTATTGAGATTATTGGGATCTTTACAATTGGTATGAACCTATTCACTAACGAAGGGACATACTAAAATAATAATTGTTTTTTTTTTTTTTTGCTGTCACAATTTTGTACGCCTGAGCGCCATTCACTCATACTAATGTAAGACGATAAAGAAATAAAACTAGTTTTAACGGAATTAAATCGCGTATATTAATTATTTTTATCATCCCGACGTTTCGAGCACTTTACAGCGTTCGTGGTCACGGGTAGACTGAGGTGACATTTGTCTAATTGAAGTACAAAAGAAATATTATTTACGACTACCGCCAACAATTTATTAATAGTCTTAATGGTATTTACGTAATTAATATCCCCTTTTTAAATCCGTTAAAACTAAAACTTTTATTTCAATGTGTAAGAATCGCGAAAATCTAAGACAACATTAGACGATAATGATTTAACGTGGAGGGGCGCACCTTCATGAGCGAATGGATCTACGCGAATGTACTAACGAACCGAGCAGTTCTCTACGAGCGTGTGTTTCATCCCGTCGTCGGTTTACCGACGAGTGTTACGTAACGTCAGTACGTAGACATTTCGTTGCGAGTACATGCACGTATCGCTTTGAATTTATACATAAACTCAATATTATTGTCTAACATCCTTACTGCGAAAATGGAGCATGGCTCAATACGCTCGTCGCCAGCTTTGTCGAAGTAGATAGTACAAATTTAAATTTAATAATAGCGTTCAAAATCTATACTAATATTATAAATGAGGACCTAAATCTGTCTGTGTGTATGTCTGTCGCTCTTTCACGACCAAATACCGAAAAAACCTATGTACCGACTTTGATAAAATTTTGTTGCAAGCAAATTTGAACTATAAGATAACCTTACCTTAGGTACCTCTTCTAGCTAACACAAGACGAACAATCCCTAAAACACGAGCGAAGCCGCGAGCGACTACTAGTGTCTTACTAAATTAATTTAATAAATTATGAATGCTGATTTTTAGCGTAATTAAAAGTAATTTTTAGTTAATAGTAATCATAATCACTTATTACATAGTTAAATACGCCACACCAATTTTATCATATTAACTCTTAACATATTTAGTTTTAATGTACTTTAAATTACCTTCTAACCAATAACAACAATGGCAAAGGACAATTACAGCGTGGAACATGTGATAATTGCACAAATGTTTACGCAAACACAGATGCACTCTCTATTACTACAGTAAATAAACTTTTCACCCCTTTCTCGCCGGAACAAATACACGACTGGACAGATTTGAAGCAAGGGACTCAACGGTTCTAAGTGATTATACTCATTATACTAACAGTCTTAACTCCAGGTGATTATATACACATACATATTGTAGACCCAGCTTCAGATAAACAGGAACATCAAATAATTAACAATATTAAATATTATTTACAATATTTATTTTTAGTTTCCTTTACAATCATCCATATTCTCCCGTATTTAAATCCAGATTAACAATTCTCATGTCAAATTCAATAATATTATATTTCTACTTTTATTTATAAAAATGTCAAATCAAAAAGTATTCATTACATTTATATAATTCTATGACTGAATATAACGCAACAGCTAGAAGTTATATAATCTTGAATGATTATTTATGAATATTATATTTAAAATACTTTATAGGCTTGCAATATATGCTGATTTCATTTGACATAAACATGACAATCCTTTTTATAGGACCGTTCTAAGGTTTGAACCCAGGACATCAAAATCCACGGACTTATGAAATAATCAAACAGTAATGCAATAAACCACAAATATTTTTTTGCTCATTATGCAAATCGAAAGTAGCCTCAATGTTGGGCAACTCAACTCAAACCATAACAAAAGTTATACATGCCGTTTTTGAGGGTATAATACTTGTTAAAGCGAGCTTTCTTAATACAAGCTTTGAGATGTAAAGAACTTTGACGCTGAGATCCGTTCAAAGAAGCACTTTAGCTCGCAGATACTTCATAAACGTGTCCTAAGCCTCTGCTATATCTCTCAGTGTACATTTCTAATGCAGCGTGACTTAAATTGCTTAGTGGCAGTCTTTTTTAAATTGAATACGTCATGAGTAGGTTGTTTGTGAAACTTAGAAATAAAGGAAACTGAAGAAAAAATACTGCACTAAGGAAAGTTTTCTGTGTGGATGAAAGCCTTAAAGAAATGTTTGAACTACAACCCGCTTTGAGTTCACCAATATACAATAACGGTTTTATATACATATATTAGATATGGTATATATTATATTTTTAGTATTATAATAGAATTGTAAAAAATATATTTTTGATCAGAAAAAATACAAATTAACGTAACTTGCTAATTAAATATATATTCAATATACGATTTAAAAGGTAATCAAACTGTTAAAATATTTCTTGTAATATTACGTTCATTAGTATTTTTTAACTAAAACGTTTTAGTTAGTAAATTATAAATTACTGAAAGTGCCAAGCAATGCAAGCAGCATGCAGCAAGCAAGTTGATTTTTTAACACTATTTTTTATCACATAATTCCACAGATAAGAAATTTATATCGTGGCAACAGTAATGTCCGGATAGTACGATTAAAAATCGGAAAATGGAGTAATAATTTTCCGCAGACCGCATAAAGGAAGTAACAGACCGACGCTCCTCAATCATATATTATTTCATTTACCATCGGAACGGCGGCTGCGTGCGGCCGATAAGTTTTAACGGCCTACCAAAAAGCTCGTTGCCAAAAAGCGTAAGCGTTTATTATACATTTATGACAAAATAAACGCTAACATTTTTTCTGCTATTTAAATATTAAGTAGATGTTAGAGGCTAAAATAAAAAAGAGATGAATAAATTATAAATTAAGTCGGTAAACCCTAACATTTTACTGAAGTAAAGATTCAAGTATAGCTTAAAACACCAAGTTATTTGAAAGCTCTGTATTGATTATGGTTGAAGTGGTTCGAAATATGATAAACAAATGTCATTGTTCGAATTGTTTTAACTCGTAATTACATGTTTTTAAAAGAGAAAACAAAATATATTTAATTTTATAAATGTATAATTTAAAAATGGAATGATAATTTTTTGTATGGAATTTGACTTTAGCTTGATACTTCTCGAAATTATTAGGTTTCAGCTTATAACAATCACGATTATAAACAATATGATACTATATAAATGGTATTGGCACAGAAAAACCATTCCTTTATATTTATTTTCCTGTATCGCGCCGTCATATAATAAACAAACAGAATCGTTCTCGGATAGTAGACTCTATAGCTGTTGCTTAAAGAATAGTGTCATATTATTTTATCGCAATCACAATAAAGGATAGAGTTCACTCGACTAGAAAAGTGTTATTATACTTAAAACGTTCTTAAAATCATACTAGATACATAAGTACAAACCTCATAGATACAAAGAGGATAAAGAAGAATATTCATATATTACTTTTGTCAAATAAATTATTGCAGTAGGTATTTCATTCACTTATTGATAAAAATAAACAACTTTATTAATCGTTTATTATATAATATATAATAAATGTTCTTTATTGAATTATTAATAATATTAAGCTATATGTAATTCAAAAACTTTTAGAATTTAAATTAAACATAACATTTTAAATTTCGAATTACACTATGGTTTCAAATGATAATGATAATGTATTGTTATTCATTGACGCGAAATTAATGGGTCATATTATGTGTTTAAGATGTATGAAGCCAGTGAATCCTGTGATATTCAGATATCCAACGTACATCTTGATTAATGCCTCCAGTGTCTATTGTGTAGAACGCCTATGATAATAGTGATTGTTTTAACCATTGTGTACGTACCATAATCACGATGGCGGTGCGTTAGTTTCTGCTAACAATGGCGTCGAGGGTCCTTCCGCAGGATCATCGTACCGCATAATGGAGTCGGAGCAGCCAAGAATTATTTCTGACACGCCGCAATTTTTATATCATAAACGAACTTGGTTGTTTTGTTCGTTCTTTATTTGGAACTTGAGTTAAATAATAATAAAATCATGATACTCAACCTTATACAGATTAATAATTGTGTTCAAGAATTAAGAAAAGAATATTTCGTGTGGTGCAAAAACGGTGTCAACTGTTTGTATAACATCAAAATCAAAATATAAATATACTTTATACAATTAGGCTTTACAAGCAGATTTGAATGTTAATTTAACAACTTTTTTTTTAAAGAAGTTTAGTGTAAGTTTCGGAAAGAAGATTCTACCGAGAAGAATTGGTAAGAAAGTCAGTAGTTACTCTTTTTTTTATCATCTGTATAATCTTGTGTAGAATAATATTCATCTTTACCAAGGCATTTTTTACAAATGATTTAAATTTATCAAACGGCTAAGTTAAAAATGTCTGTGAATTTTATTTTTGTTATAGAAGCAACGCAAACGAATTGAAATGTTATGAAACTCCAATGATTGTAATTTTTGGAAGAAATTAAAAAGTGGCAATTAAAAAACGATCTCAATTTACACTCTACGCAAGAGTGTCGGTATACACATCTAAGTAAAATAACCCTTACAATACTCGCAATGCATAGAAAGAACTGCAAAACGTTCCTAGACGAAAAACCTTGAAAAATAATTCAACGTTCATTTTAAGAGAATTACTCTTTGAATGGCTCTCTGCAGAAACGATGGTGCTTTTTAAAGAAGTTAATAAGGTCTAATTACTCTTTGCTGGCAAAGTGCAGTGGCAACTGAAACCGTAAAACGTTTTTCGATTGTTGCATGAAATGTTCTTTTTATTGTACTAACAAGCGTTTTCTTAAATTTTTTTCACATAATACGTTTAAAGTATGAAGACACAAAATCAAATTTTGTATTCTAATTAACATGTAACATTTTATAGATGATAAAAAAGCGTGGAGTTAATACATGTTGACTTCCAAGTAGGATATATTAATTTAAATAATTAATTATTTTTAACTAACGTGACTTTGTATTTTTTAAATATAACTACCGAGTTTCTTGCCGGTTCTTCTCGGTAGAATCTAGTTTCCGCACCGATGGTAGCTTCACTTAATTGTAAAACGACGATTCAAAAGTGCTTGTCAAAGCCTACTTGAATAAAGTTTATTTTGATTTTGATTTCGATGTAACATATGAATAATTATTATTTGGTGATTTTGTTTTCAAAATATGACATTTCTTAAAGTAATATAACTGCATATTGTTTTACGGTGTGTTACGGTTGTATACTTTTGACAGAACACTTCTGACTCGTTATTTTTAGAATTGCACCAAGTAAACTATATTCAAATCCAGACTCTACTTATCTCTATGCATCCCGTTCTCCCGTAATTAAAAACAGCATAATATTAATAAGATTAAATATTTTTTGAAACTCGTAATTTTACTTAAAAATTGAATAGCGCTATTTCTTTGAAATCTTAAACCATATTTAAATTCAAACAGCAGATTCAAAGTTATAAGCAGTTAAACCGAGTACTTTATAAAGAAGAAAGATTGGAACATTAACAAAATTAGCTTTATTAGAATGAGCGGGATTGTGCGTGGAATGAATTACCATTTCCCCTTCCGTCTGTAATCGTGATTCAACCGGAGTAATAAAATTTCATTATAAGAAGATTAACTTACGTAATACGGAACCCACGTTAAAAAATCGTAATGTGTGTGTTCATACATTATTAAGAAATAAATTCAAAGAGGTTTTATTGTTATAATACCAGTCACTAAAAGTACCGCGCCTGGGCTAAGGACTCCTCTCACCTTACAGAAGTAAGTTTGGAGCTTATTCCACCACGCTGGTCCAATACGGGTTTGTGGTAACACATATGGCAGAAGTTCATTGAAATAAGACAAATGCAGTTTTCCTCACGATGTTTTCCTTTACTGTCGAGCACGAGACGAATTCAAAATACAAGAAATACATAAAAATTTGTGGTGCAAATATACGTATAATATAATAAACTCGCAAAACTCACCACTGTGCCATTTCATATACTTTTTGTGAAATATAATGCAATTAAATTATTAAAGATTGAATTTTAGGGTAACGATTCAGTATAACTATTTTGGTGCAAAAACATGTAAGAGCTCTCCCTTGTACTTAGATTACATTTTGTGCTACTTACTAGAGAGATTAATTTCATATATCATTAATGATATTTAAATAAGCAATAAATAAGTGTGCGCAGTGATTGAATTGGCCGTTAGAGAATAATATAATGTGAATATTGCTTATTATTAAGATGAACTCAGTGATACATCACATTCCGCTTCTGTTAGGTTTGCTCATTCTTATTTATAGTATTTATATACGAGATAGGAGAGCCAAATTCTATCTAATATCTCCCTATATTATAGTAATCTTCGTTCTCTCTCTCTCTCTCTCTCTCTCTCTCTCTATCTATCTATCTAGTAACCTCAAGCTTTAATTTATATTAATATTATAAAGTGAAAGTAGATCTAACTCTGTCAGTCTATCGCGCTTTCACGGCCAAACTGCTGAACCGAATGAATCAACATCAACAACAACAACAGCCTGTAAATTCCCACTGCTGGGCTTACGGCCTCCTCTCCCTTTTTAGGAGAAGGTTTCGAACATATTCCACCACGATTTTCCAATGCGGGTTGGTGGAATATACATGTGGCAGAATTTCCATGAAATTTGTCACATGAAGGTTTCCTCACGATGTTTTCCTTCACCGCTGAGCACGAGATGAATTATATATAACAAATTAAGCACATGAATCAGCGGTGCTTGCCTGGGTTGGAACCTGCAATCATCGGTTAAGATGCACACGTTCTAACCACTGGGCCATCTCGACTCAATCTGAATCGCTGAAGCAAAATTGAACTCCATGAAAGTACACAGGATCCTTTCTTTGCCTGACACATGACAACCAACACCAACAACAAGAGCTAAGCCGCGGGCGACTATTAACATACTATACGTTATGTAAATAATAACTGTAGAATAATAAAATCTAATTAAAAAGCGTAAAGAAATCTCCACGTCTCGATTTGCATATAAAGCGAGATGCATTCGACCATTTTTTCTCTTCTCATTCGCGTAGGTATGACGAGTATGGAAATGCTGCTATCAATATTCATTGACGGCAGCGTCAATAATTGAGTCATCTCTCATAACCAGACTCGCCGTGTAACTTAACGAATCGTATTTAAGTTCATCGTTGAACATTTATTATTTAAAGATACACTTTATATGTACGAGAAATAAAACAGAATATATTTGTAAAATGTCAAAAGATAACGAATTCATAAAGGATATGATTACCCATTAAAGGCCAAAAATCTAAGAACTAGAAAAATATAAAAGTAACTACACAAGTGTATATGTCCTATTGCTAGGCTTTAGCCTAAAGAAGAGTTTAAGTTGCACTCATATACTTACAATAAGATGAACAGAATTGAATAATTATCTCCTAGAATTCTATCTTAAATCTATAATATAAATAATGTTTAAACAAAAGGTAAAAGGGACTAGGGCATTGAGGTGTAGAACAAAGATCCCATAATTAAATTAAAAAAAGCTTTATCTATACAGCTTTATATGTTATATACTTGTGTAAGGTAGAATCGATTTTCTTACGCAATGTACCCTTTGTATTATAATAATGGCAGAAAATTTATGAAGGTAATTATAGGTGGTATCGTTCAAACCACAGCTGCCAATAGACATTAACACTATAGATAATTGAATCCATTCCTTACATTGCCAATACGTCGCCAACCTTGAGAATAATGATATGTCTGTCTTCTAGTCTCAACTTTGTTTCTTTCGTAGTTGCACTGGCTAGCTTACCCTACAAACTGGATACTCAGCAATACTAAGTATCGCTGCTAGGTGGCAGAATATATGATGAGTCAAAGTCAAAGTCAAACCTATTTTTTTTCATTGGAAAAACGCATTACGCGCTTCCCCCACGTGATGGAAAGTGGGGGGGTGTGTAGGACTCCCCGTAGCCCTAGACGCCGAGGGCACCCAAGTACGCCGGGTCTACCTACTAAAAAACCAGCGGTACCCTCTCCGTCTTTCAACGGGCGCCACAAGATCGCTTACGCATGCTACCGGGCCTCAAACCTCCAACTCGTACAGGGTGTGGTACGCCGTATCCACTGGTGCACCACACTCATGGCAGGAGGGTGACTCCACCCACCGCGCTATCCCGTGCAGGAACTTACCAAAGCATTCGTGCCCGGTAAGTACCTGCGCCATTCTTTACGACAGTGTGCCGTGCTTCCTCGACGAGTGGAAGATAACCTGCCCTGATGGGCTTAGATATAACACAGTTCAGATAGCTTCATTAACTTCCGTAGTATTGCAACATTTACAGTAAGAGAAATAATTAAATGATATAATAAAAAATATAATTTTGACAATAGCCGTTCGAAAATGGAACGCAAAAGAAAATTAGATAGATAGAAGAAAAACTCGCTCTAAGGAAATGAAAGTTAAAATGGATATAGATGAACGAAATTTCTCACGACCGAGTGTAAAAAGATATTTATTAATACTTTTCGATTATGCGTAATATTTCCGTGTGATGCGATTATAATATGACCGGCCAAACGGAGCTAATTATAGACAATTGACAAATCAGTTTAACATTACAGCGATGCGTTATATCCGAATCTGTTAGCGTGAAAATTTCAAATCGCCGTAAAATTCCCCGACTGCTGTGGAATTTTACAATGTTTTGCACCAACAAAAGTAATAAAGTAATCCTTCAAAACAGAACGGATATGGTCGGTGTGAGTCAATTGTATTGTTGTAATTGTTACTACGTATATTTTTTTTTTGAGTCACACACATAATAGGTATAGCCATAAAAACCAAAAGTAATGAGTAAGACCGTGGATCTGAGATGATGGTTTCTAGAAATAAGATATGTATATATATTTAATGCTAGCTGTGCCCGCGACTTTGTACGCGTTTTAATTAAACAAAAAAATATATATATTGTACACTAAGTTATTCCTTATAATATCAGTTATCTACCAGTGAAAGTCCCGTCAATATCGGTCCTGTCGTTCCAGAGATTTTCCGTAACAAACAGACTGACAAACAGACAAAAATTGTAAAAATGTTATTTTGATACATGTACCGTGTACACATACATATACATACATAGAGTGAAAAAGGGCTGTTTTAATATTATAAACATACACTCTAATTTTATTATATGTATAGATTTAAGTTTAAATATGAAACTTCATTAATACTAAATTATTATTTTTATAAAAATTGTGGTGATATTTTTATTTATTGCTATTCTTAACGTATTTAAAAAGTCTTCACTCTTTATACTTCTTCTTTTGTATTACTTTCTTTTATCAGCTTCTATCATCACCATCACACACAAAGGACCATCTTTACAAGAGTGTAAGTATCATATGAGTTGTAACCGTTCCTCAAATGGACTGATAATAAGATTAGCACGCAGCGTCTCAATCTTTCGCCTTTTCTGCTTGTAACCCTTATAGTAAAAGTTTTAAAGAGCCCTTACCCACATTGCGTATCGCATAAACATGAAAGCAATTGTGGGTATCATATGGACGTAAGTCAAGTTTTAATCAACTTAGCACAGCAACATCAGAATGATAAAAGTATGAGCCAGGTGACTTTTGCTATTGTTGGTTATACCTCGATACCCTTTATTCCATTCAAAACGTCAGGGTATTTTTCGCCATTGCAATACGTATCTTCACTGTCGACACATGGCTTCCATCGTTGCATATTTGGAAGCCTAGATTGGCATACGCCGGTACAATGGTCTCAGCTAGGCATATTGGTTCGAGTATCAGTATTCGTAGTATCATAACAACACAGTTCTATTGACTTTAAATAAAAACTAAATAGTTTGTTTCTTACTTAAAATACATAATTATATCACTATGATATCTTGAGTCGAGATGGCCCAGTGGTTAGAACGCGTGCATCTTAATCGATGATTGCGGATTCAAATCCAGGCAAGCACCGCTGATTCATGTGCTTAATTTGTCTTGATAATTCATCTCATGCTCAGCGGTGTAGGAAAACATCGTGAGGAAACCAGCATGTGACAAATTTCATAGAAATTCTGCCACATGTGTATTCCACCAACCCGCATTGGAACAGCGTGGTGGAAGATGTTCCAAACCTTCTCCTCAAAGGGAGAGGAGTCCTTTAGCCCAGCAGTGGGAATTTACAGGCTGTTGTTGGTGTTGTTATTATGATATCTCCTAAGTTTTCAACTATAGTACGAAATTAAACAAGATCTTAATATTTGCTCGTAATCGTTTTACTTTTTAATTTCATTTGAAATTTGACGTAAGAGAAATTCGCAGATAACGAAATAAAACAAACAGAATTCCTAATAAAAGAAATGAATTTAAATTCACATTGGGTAGAAGTTTGAATTTATTTCTCCCTTTTAGTATATGGCGAACGTACACAAAATCGCAATCTTCATAAATCTTAAGGGACTTGGTATTTTGTCTTTGCCTCCTTTTCGAGGGTAAAAAAAATCTTCAAGAGTCTAAAATACTGATTCCTTGCGATGCTTTTAAAACAAATAATATTTAATTTTGTTTTACATGCGTTTATATTAAAATATTGAAATCTTTTTTAATTAATGCATTTTTACAAATTGATGACCAAGTATGAGCGTTGGATTAACTATATGGGATTGTTTCTACAAAAAACAGCTTAGTAAAGCAAAAAAATGCTTTTATATTTATTACATTGATGTTATGCGTTCAAATAACACAATAAAACAATATAGAATCAAACCATGCACTCTGTCGGTACTGTGCTTACGACCCCTAGACATTTGTTTTCGTTCTAATATCTATGTATAAACCGACTAGATTAAATAAATAAATGCGAACGGCAAGTTCTATTTAAGCGGATAATAATATATCCTATACAACTTAAGTGTTATATATATGTTGTACCACTTTAAATATTCTTAAATACGATCGAACAATACTTTTAAAACTTACATTAATGTTTCCCCAAATGTCGCCCTTTCAACCGCTTATCAGCTTATAATATTTTCGAATTTGTAGAATACAAAAATATTAGATTAAAGGTTCCAAGCTGTATATGGGTTAATGCCCAATATTAAAATTTTAATTTCCAAATGTAAATTACATTTGATTGGGCGTGTCTATTGAATAATTCTCCATAAAATGGTGAACACTCCTGTGCCTTGGAAAGAAAGTTATGCCGTTGGTCTTATGCTTAAACTCTTTTCAATACGGGATTAATTGTCCCATCGGGTTATTGTCCATAATTATAACAAATTGCGTATCGTACCGTTTATACATTACAGAATATAATATATATTTTATCCTGTAGAGTACACGCCAGTCGTATAAAGTAATATCTATCTCAGGGTATGGCATATTATATTCCCATAAAAAATGGAACGACTTTATAATGTACAATCTTTTAAAGACATCGCTAAAATATTTCTATTCCGGGGCCAATAAAACACAACTCAAACATCTCGTGCTCAGTTTCATGAGCAAATCGTCCATAAAGGCATTCTTTGAGTAACCATTTCATTAAAATCTTCCAACTACGATGCCCTTGACGCGCTGCTTTTTAATTAAAACAAGCAATTTTGGCACTCGCTTCGAGGCTTTAAATGACTTGAAGTTTCTTTCTATTGCTGTAATTTATTTAAGCACAATACATTCTAAGTTATAGCAAAAAGTACCTAATTTGATTTTCGAATAAAATTATAATTCGTTACCCAAGTAATAATAATACAATTATAATTTCAAAAATCGAAACCGTTCTAAATAAAAAGTAAATCTTTCAAGGAGTTTGTTATTTTTCATGGACTCTAATAGGATTTATTTTCGAAAAAGGCAAAGACTTACAACTTTTGTACAACCAGAAGACAACTCTACTTTCGCTTGAAAATTTAATGCGGGCATCTAACTTTAAGGAAAAACTTTTCAGCGCAGTCACAACAAATAAACAAGTTAAGGTTTACGCGAAAACAACATTTAAGAAACGCTTATAATCCCAAGTAAATAAAATTACGTTTAATATGTATTATCATTTATGTAAAAAACGTTTTATGCATCTACATACATGAAAAATGTTATAAATCCAATATTGCAACATGCACTCACTCGACCATACAAATCGATTCATAAAAATAACACTATGTATCGTGTCCTACGTGTGCTTTTTCAAATGAACAATATTCATTTTATTGAAAATGATTTTATTTTGATAATATCCATGGGGCGTTTCTGTAACAAGATACTCGAATCTCATCACAGAACATATGCGTTGAATATTAGAATACAGAGTACACGTATCAAAATATCATATCACTGTAGTCGTTTATCAATTTACTGGTGAAATACAATTCATTTAAATCTTAATTCAAATAGTTTTTTTTTCTATTTGTCCATAATTCAAAAGAAAATAGAATGAAGTCAGGTCTTCCTCTCCTCTTGAAGAGAAGGTTTGGAGCTTATTCCACTACATTGCTCTAACGCAGATTGGATACTACTGAGCCAGGATTTCACGTGACATGTAAAGATCAAGAGTTTATCTTTAACTAAATAGTGTGGATGGAACACATTTAAATATATTTTACAAAAATAAATCTACAATTAAACAATATAACATGTAATACACGACTGAAAATAAATAAATTCAAATTAATACAATTAAGGCAACAAAAATATTCGTCAATTATATTGATAAATAAATTAATTGATATCAAATAATGATTTAATATAGTATGGAAATCAATTTGAAATTTTATATAATTTGATTTCACATACCTAAAAGGCATAAAAGTTAATTAATTTGAATTTTGATATAATCTCGTTGATTCAACTATTTATTTCAATATAATTAATTTCACTGTTATATCTATTGTAATCAAACAATATGAATGTAATTATTTATTTAATGTATCATTTTAATAGTCATACCGCTTATGTCTATTTAAACTAAAAGATAACACTGGTGTATATAATTTATATCGCAATATGATACAATATAATATTCACATTGCGTTATCGAGTTTTTCTTTTTTATAACGATGAACATAAAGTATCGTTAAAATAAAAATATTTTGAATCATAACAAAAAAATCGCTAGCTATTTATAGAAGTGATTTTTTTTATATATCCCTCTTTCACGCACTAACGATACAACAGACAAGGATAGATGTTTTGTGTAGAGGTCAATCTTCGATGTCAAAGTTATGACATAGCATTATTCGTACGGGATAGATATGCAGCATAATTCTGTAATTAGTACTCCACGCTAAAACAACTCATTAAATTTCGATGAAATTTCGTAAGTGGAATATATTTAAGCATATCATACATTACTGTGCGATAGCTATTTTGCATAATTCTACAATTCCCTTGTCACATATAAATGCCGCATTGGAATTTGATTAAATTACTAAAAACGAGGTCTTTGAATTTAGAAAAATACACAGGATATTTGTCATTCCGGAAGAGTATAACATTATAGGAAAGGAGGTAAGGAGAAATTTAAGAGGCTTAGTATTTTGCTAGCATTGACATTGCAGACATGAAATATTGATTCAAACAAAATACTCTCAGAAACCCCATAACGACTCCCAGCATTAAGTTAATACTTGTAGACTTCCAGGCAGGACATATTACATACAAACATAATTGTATTCAACTATCATGACTTTTAATTTTTAAATAATGAGAAAGAGTAACTACTGAGTTTCTTTCCGGTTCTTCTTGGTAGATTCTAAATTCCGAAACAGTGGTAACTTCACATATAAATTAACTTGATGGTAGGGCTTTGTGCAAGCTCGTCTGGGTAGGTACCACCCACTCATCAGTTATTCTACCGCCAAATAACAGTATTCAGTATTGTTGTGTTCCGGTTTGAAGGGTGGGTGAGCCAGTGTAACTACAGACACAAAGAGCATATCATCTTAGTTCCCAAGGTTGGTGGCACATTGACGATGTAAGGAATAGTTAATATTTCTTACAGCGTCATTGTCTATGGGTGATGGTGACCACTTACAACCAGGGGGCCCATATGGTCGTCCGCCAACTTATACCATTAAAAAAAATAAAGTTGTTAAATGACGATTCAAATGTGCTTGTCAAAGTCAACTTGTATAGAGTATATTTTGATTTTAGAGATAGATTCGAATAAAAAAAAAAACTAAAATTTAATTTTAACACCAATGAATATACACAAAACAATGATAAAGTTTATTTAATTACTAACTTAAATATTTTAAGAGAGTAACCCTAAATCGTGGAGATAAAAACACTCTTACCAAAACTGTCTTAAAGATAATCAAGGATAATCGCTATCGCCGTACCTTAAAGATACTACTTTCATTCTTCGTGACGAAACAACACTTTACTTCTCGCTATGTTTTTAGTTTAAAAATGCTTTTGTTTCCAAATTGCGAGCACGACGATTCTTTAGTCATTCCATTTATTTTAGCGCGCAGCGCTTAGTGTGGAAAAATATATGAAAAAGATTGTATATCGCAGTGTGTTTATACGAATCACATGTAAACGTATATTTCCAGACTCAATGTTTATTTTATGAGCCGTATTGCACGACGTGAATGACAACTGATGATTCTAAGTTAAAGTCCGGGGTAAGCAGAGGTGAATTTATGTACTTAATTTGTATTTTAATATCGTACTTAGCAGTGAAAGAAAACATCGTGAGGAAACCTGCACAATATCCAAATCTCCTCGAAAGGGAGACAAGAACCAGCCGTCGAAATTAGCACTGTTACTTTAATTTTACTTTACAATTACAACTTTGTTATTTGGATAAATGATCTCCATCGTTATCATTTTCATACTTAACCTTTAGAAGTACCTAAAAACCAATATAAACTTCTTTAACACATCGAACCTTTGTTGTAGTTTGCAAGTCCATAAATAATATTAACCGAATTGTACTGTCAACTTAATAAAATTATTAAATGAATATAGATCTTTCTCAGTGTCTCTGTTGGAAATTAATTTTAATTTGTATAAATCATTCGAACTCGAAACAGACGTGGATAAATTTCATGAAATATAAATGACGTATCAAGCCTATCAATTTGTATTGGTGTAAATGAAATCTTTGTAAATATAATTTATTTTATTTAAATATGTTTATTTTTTTTGGATTATAAAAGACCCAGTTGTTTAAATTTAGCCTATTCAGGGAAAGGGAACAATAATTGTCGTAACACAATGATTGATAAAACTTAACAAATAAATATCAACACTTATGATCAAATCCAAGGTTATAGTTTCCGTTTCTCTTGGTAGTAAGGCTTGAATTTTATACAGCACGCTTTTGTAGTGCAGGTTTATTGTCCATGTCGCTCTCATCTTCCTTATGAGATAGTTTTCTCGATCAAGAACTTGATGAATTATATAACTAGGAAAATCTGTGATCAAATTGAAACCCATGTTTTGAACTTGTTGCTTGAATGATGAATATTGTTTTTCATATTTGATGAAACACAGTGAAATTCTATATAACAAAAATAAAGGATAGATTTTGTCAATATCGGTAAGCTCCGAAATTAAATAATACTCAGAATATTAATAGAACTATAACGCCATGTTTAAAGTTCGTGTAAATAAAGTCGCATAGCTTCCTGAGAATTGTTTTCTAATAGCCTCGGGCTTGCGGTAGCCGTACGTAGAATAAAGACTGGAATATCTTGCGTATGCAACTACAGTAGTAAGAACGTTTGACTTCTATGAACCTTGAATAGCCATATCTTTTGTTAAATGGAAATAAAATGGTGCATCAAAATGTCATATTATATTACACATATTTTACATTAACAGTCTGTAAATTTCTCACTACTGCCTCCTCTTCCTTTTGAGGAGTAGGTTTGGAGCATATTCCACCACTCTGCTCGAGTGCGAGTTGGTGGATCCACATGTGACAGAATTTCTTTGAAATTAATTACATGCAGGTTTATTTACGATGTTTTCCTTCATCGTCGAGTACGATATGAATTTTAAACACAAATAAAGAACATAAAAATTCAGTGGTTGTCGCCTGGATTTGAACCTATAATCATCTGATAAGATGCACGCGTTCTAACTATTGGACCAACTCCGCTCATAATATGAAATATTTGTTTATTAACTATTAAAGTTATTTTCCAAATAGCAAGGAAAGATGTATGAGTAGTAATTTCTACAGGAGGCAAATATTACTAGCGAAAATGTTTTTGGGATTTATCGGACATAAATAAACCAATTATATATTTATCATTCATAAATGAATAATTATCAACCAATTACAAAAATGTTTTTTTTTTTAATAAATGTTATCACGTTCATGTTTAACTTCGATATCATTAAAAGTTAATATTTATTATACGTCACGACACAACACTGAAATGTGTTCGTATTAAAACCACGTACCTCAAACTAAGTTATATCAGAAATCCGCCCAGTTAGCTGAAATTTCGATTAAAATGCTTGTTTCGCTCGACTAATACACCGACCGTAAATCTCGAACCGAGACTTATCAATTTGCATTCAAAACATATTACATTCATTGAACTTTTCTGGCCTCGGTCACGTTCGTGTGGCGAATATGCAAATGCTACTATCAATATTCATCGATGTCAGCGCACTAATTGAGTCTTGCATATCTACCACGCGTCGTGTTAAAGGCCGGCAACCCGCTCAAGTATCATTTTGCGTTTACTTTTGCAAAATTTTGCGAATACTACGTGCTAGAGCAAAACACTAACTAGTCTAAAAGCGGAGCTTATGAATTCAGTGAATTTTCAATAATTGGATTGGGTTTTTTTCGTTTGAATAGTGATATCGAATGAACCAAGGAGTCACATTTGTTAACGCTCATGCCCAAGCAAACACTAGTACTTTTTAATGAATTTAATAAAATTCTAATTCATCTCATTTTCATCGTTTATCTCAGATGTAAATCTGTCACAAAGGCTCTAGAGGTGTGACGTTAATGTATTGATAATAATAAAGCACTCTTTATCCGAAAAATGTTAACTTATCACTACATAGTATAAAACAAAGTCGCTTTCTCTGTCCCTATGTCGTTTTGTATGTTTAAATTTTTAAAATTAGATAGAGTGTTTCGAGAGCATGGTTTTTATATATAATACATGGAAAATATAGTAAAGAAGCAGTGAACATTTTAGAAGTTTGTAATGTGATGTTGTAAGTCAATAAAATTTTGTATGTATATATTTTTTAAATATCTTCATCACAATCCGTAGTCGAATTAATATTTGATACCACGTATCCCGGTTTAATATATAACTGAGATTGGGATGAAAGCCGGACAATCCTGCAGAATGTTATTTATTCCTATTAACTCTGTCCGAGCGTCTCGCCGCCGACCTCGTATAAAATATAAGCAACATTATTTCCCCTATACTAAGGCATTTCTGGATTAGGATTTGAAATATTTTACTGGGATATTGCGTTTCACTGTAGTGTGGAAAAGGAATACTGTATTAATAAAAATTAAGTGTGTAACTACAGCTACGAGGTACATAACATCTTAGTTCCCAATATTGTATATAATAGATTCAATGTCCATGTACAGTGGTTTTTCCAACTCTCGTAACAATATGAAATATGAAAAAAATCTGATTTAATGAACCAAAACATACCTAAGAATAAAAGCAAATAAAAACACAGAATTAAATCTATAAGCCTAATTTTGCTTAAAAATAAAATAAATTATGCTTCAATATCAAACTTTAAAAGGTAAGGTATATTGCTCGCAATTAGAAAAATATTTTACAAAGATACTAATATGAATCTCAGTCATCATTGAAAAAGAAAATCAAAATTAGAATGACGTTAAATCAACACAGCAATTTAATTTTTAGGCCAAACATTCGACAGTATTGTATACTTTGATAAAAGTTTTACACAAGGCAATTTATAACGACATATTAATGTTCGCATACCTTACCGCATTGAACTCATATAACTTTGTACTTATGACGATCTGAACGATAAAAGTGTTCTAGGTAGATTTACTATCCTATTCAAAATCTAACTGGAATATTGAAAATACGAAAAAAAAATAGTGTTCACAGCAGATGTAGCAGAGGACCAGCGATGTACAATATTTGTGTAACAGAACACTGTTGGTACTATAAATATTTTTAGTATTTACTAGCGATCCCGGCTTTATAAAAGAGGTGTACATAAACTTTTACATTGAAAATAATTGTTTTTTTTTTTGTACCAGTAAGTTTTGCGAGTGTACGCAAAACAACTAGCAAAGATTCATCACAATCGGATGAATGATTTAAGATCGCACAAAGCGCCCACATACAAAGATGAAATCGTTTTTATTTATGGTATTTAGAACAAAAGTTTTGCGTCTCAGAATCTACACATAAATGACTCGAGATCTGATATTTCTCTTCAAACTGAATGTTTGTAAACAATAAAATTACCCAAAAAAGTACCTGTTTCAGGTTAGAGTAATTTATTTCCGAACCAATTTTTAATTTGTAATTCAATAAATTAGTGTAATAGTATCTATATATAGGTACATATAAATAACATGTCTGATTCATCATCGCCGAGCATAAACTATTAAAGTTCGGGTCATGAAATTTGTTAAGTAGAATTGTTTTATTAAGTAGAAGGAACCCACTAAGGATAGAATTTTGGGAATTCTTACCCTAAGAGGGTGAAATAGGAGTTGAAAGTTTATATGGGAGTCCATCATTTAAGTGTACAACACAAATCTTTTGTTTTTAGGCTAGTGATTAAAGACGAGTTAATAAAAATGTATGTATTTATTCAGTGTACCCTTTTCGCAATTTCTAAACGCGTCCTTTCTAAATGGAGACTAAAGATCCACGCAGGATAAATGTGTGATACTGTTTCAATGTCTTTTCCAAAGAAGAATTCAGGTGAATGACCGTCTCCTTGGAAGCTTGACAGAAAACCATTTTTCACGGAACTATGTGGTTGTAAACAATACCTCGGCGTTAATATCCTTATAAGATGGTCAGTAGACCAATGGAGCAGTCATCGCTTAGATGTAAATCGAGGAGTAATTAAGCATCAGCGATCGGAACTAATATTGAATGTCATTAGACGCCAGGCTAATAGAGTCACGGACATGGAACAGATTACGGGGTGCAATCAACCGACGACGACCGAATTCATATCAGAAGACACGACCTCAACGTGTTTATACTGACAACGCTATTCGATTATCGATTTAATTATATTAAATTGTGGTAATCTAATTAACTTATAATTTTACTTGGTGTATATGTAATACATACATTTATCTGACTAAAGATTGGTTATGTTATTTGAGGATATAGCTTCACAAATAACCTATAGTTGTTACGAATTCGAAAATAGATTTCTATATTGGTATTTATTGAAACCACTTTTATATATTAAAGTTTTAGATTGCAACGCATGCCAGCTTAATTCGTCGTCTATTTTAAATTTATTTATAAATAAAAATCATCAATGGATTTTCTCGCGTGCCAGCAACTGTACAAAGTTTAAAATAATTAAACGATTTTTACGAATTAAACGAGAATTCAATTCATAATTACAATTAATGCTTCGTGCAAATCTAAATATGTATTGTTGTGTTCCCTTTTGAAACAACAGGCACAAGGGACATAACACCTTAGTTCCCAGGTTTAGTGGCATATTGGTGTTGTAAGGTACGTTTAATATATTTTATAGTACTAATGTGTTTGGACAGTGTGACCACGTACCATCAAGTGTCCCATTTGTTGGTCCGCCTACCGATATCATAAAAAAGAGATGTAGACGGTTGGAATGAAGTTGTATGTTCGCATTACATATTATATTATGTCTTAAATAACAGGCACAATAGAATACATTAACAACGTTTGTGAATACATAAATGACAAGAAATAAAATTATTATTAAACTTCACATGTAAATTAAAAAAGAAAAGTTGAAATAAATATATATTTAACTGTGTATAATAGAAAGAGAGAGACAGTGAAATAAAAAGAGAAATGTTGCCGGCGACATAACGCTTTTTCCTCACGTGACGATTACAGCCAGTTCACTCTGCTGTAAGCCGCGTAAAAGAACTACGTTCCAATTATTTCCATTTGTTCTTATTGTATGCGTTTGACCAACAACCTTTGCCAAATATTGTTTGCTAGCTTGTCAGGCTAAACAGGCATAAACTTCAGGGTATTTATTTGGGACTTGCGTCATACGGAATGAAATGTAAACATAAAACAAGGTCTAAGTAAGTCATCGTAGCTATGAATTAGATGTATTCTAGGGATACTTAGATGAAGTCGTAATAAGAAATAATAAATATTTTTAATAAAACCTTCGTGTTCATAGTTTCATTCGTTCGCGTATCGTTTAATTAATTTTAAACTTTGTACAGTTGCTGGCACGCGAGAAAGTCCATCGATGATTTTCATCTATACTTATAATAAATCTGTAGGGAGGTCAATTCTGTACATGAAATATTTTTCCAAAATAACTATCAGAGGTTGAAAAGGGGTCGATACTGATGGCCAAAATGCAATCAGTAAAATTTTTGTCTGTCTGTCTGTCTGTCCGTATAACCGTTATAGAAACAAAAAGTACTCGACTTATTTTAACGAAACTTGGTACAATTATTTTTCATACTCCTGGGCTGGTTATAGTATACTTTTCATCACGCTAAAGTCAATAGGAGCAGAGCAGTGAAGGGAAATGTCTGAAAAAACGGGAGAAGTTACCCCATATTTTGAACTTCCGTCGCGTGTACAACCTTAAAGTAGTAAGTAATAAAGCAAGCAGTAATAGTAAGTGTTAAAGCTACATAGAAATTGTGTATTACGGAAATGTTCTTCTTAAAATTATACAAAAAATATCCCATGACAGCCTATGTCTATCTTTTATGGTTGACTCACAATAACACGTGTCACTCCCGATAGCTTAGTAATTCGAAGCTTTCTGATTATATTTGTCTATTCCTACGTTTATAACAATCTCTATCATCCCAAATTACAAAAGTTAACATTATTTACTATTCTATAAAAAAATCATAGAAATCGGTATAGAAACACCAAAGTTAAACATAAAATACGCTAATAATAAAGCTATCGCACGTGAGTACTAAATCTATACTATTATATAAATCTCTAAAGTCTGTCTGTACACTTATTTTTGTCGAAATTCGTCATGTGTTCTTTGACTGACTTAAATTTTACCATTTTTGAAATTTTTGTCTGTCTGTATTTTTATAAAAATTGGCACACAGGAAAAACATGTCATCATCAACATAGGCTATCTATACATACAAAAGTATATATAGATAGCCAAAAGGATGTGTTTGTATGTGTGTCATCGATAAACTCAGAAACTATTTGATCGATCATTATCAAAATTGGTATGTTTATCTATTGTTTTATGGAGAAAGTAATTATTTCATCCGTATCATTAAAAATAACCAACAGATGGCCCTGACGTGTATCACGATACACTTATATTCCGATCAACCGATAATTATAAAATATGAAATAAATAATGAGAATCTATTCAAAAAGCATGACAACTAACTTAATTCCCGTCATATACCAATAAACATAAAATAATCACAACAATAATAATTGTCGTTTTAAAATGAGATAATTATTATAAATTACTTATATGGGAAGAAGTGATTAGCTGTTTTGATTATAAGAAAGTAAACAATAATCATAATTGGTAAGTATACTCATAACTCCAATAACAATGAATCTTTAGTATAAAATGTAATCGTAAGAGACATAACGAAAAAAAACAACTTATTTATATAAATAGAAACCACAATGCCATTGAAGAAACAAAAGATCTAAATATCAACAATATATGCGTAGCGTCATCCAAAAGAGCTACGGAAACAACACACCAACAAGAAACACGTTTAGAAACAAATAGAAGCCGAATTTCTACTTTGACAGTTACCAAAACAGTTAGTCAACGAAATGATCAAGTTCCAGATCTTCGAACAAGCATCTTCATCAAGAGATGCTGAAAAACCTGACGAGCGAGCCCAACGATTGGATCAACGATTAAAATAGACTAAGTCAAGAACTAGAATCAATCTCAATAAATCTCGATGTGATCATTGGTTCAATGAATATAGTATGCGCATATTGTCACGCTACGATGTTTAAAATAAACTGCTGGTATAGTGCTACTCCACTGGCATAATGTATTTACCACAACTGGTTGAACCACCAGAACCGCTTCTTATGTATGTTACGGCAACTACTGAGGAGTCTGAATATTTCCTTAAGCATATTAGAAATTACAATACTTGCTTTGAAATGACAGCATTTCAAAGCAAGAACAAATGATTCAAAGTCATTATCAATGCAGATAGAACGCCATTCAATGCAGAGCATGAAATGCGTTTTAAAGCTGCCGTAGCTCCTGAAGTCACAGCTGTAGTTGTCGGTACAGAAATTACAAAACGAGGTATTGTCATCACTAAGCGACACAAAAACAATCAAGGTGTCGCTGAATCAATCGTATGACAATTATTACGATTATCCAATTATGTTTATGCAAGCAGAAAATGGATATCATCTCGGACTGTATCAAAATATTCTCAAGTTTCATGATATTCATTGTTGACATGTACGACATGTACAATATCGAATGGTAAAGTAGCTGCTTATATTGGACAAAGATCTTCGTACAGTGGAAGTCCAAGACATATGCCCGAATATGCTCAGGATGCTTTGACGTACATTCACAAGTATTGACAAGGTTGTAAATGTAAATAATAACATCGACGTGTTGTGTGTTGTGTTTAATAACGTGACGTGTTGGTTTGATGTAAACTTTTACAGACTATAGAAATTTAATTAAAAAATTCATCGTACCTATATAACATCGTATAAGCTTATAGGTGTTATGACCAATCTGCAGCCTATCGAGAACATCATTGAAGAAGATGAAATAGATGAGGGATATTAAATAATTGTTTTTTTTAAGAATTTGATTAGATCTCGCATGTTTTTTTCTGTTTCTTTATTATTTGTACATTGTTGATGATCAGTAATTAAAAGGAAAAATTAAAAAAAAAATCTGCGACTAATGCCCAGCGAAGCGGGCGGGTATAGCTAGTTTATAAATAAAATTGAAATAGGCGACGAATTAAGCCGGCATGCGTTGCAATCTAAAACTTTAATATATAAAAGTGGTTTCAATAAATACCAATATAGAAATCTATTTTCGAATTCGTAAAAACTATAGGTTATTTGCGAATCTACATTCTCAAAAACATAAACAATCTTAAGTCAGATAAATGTATACGTAGATTATATTTGTCATTTTGATTTAAATGAACATTTTAAAATATATCACTGTTTTGAAAATTATGTACAGATAAAACAAAGGTCCGCTGTGAATGGATTGGAATGGAATTGTAGGTCGGAGATGTAACAAAAAAAAATTGACCAACATGACAATTATTTACATAACAGAGTACATAAGCGTGACGTCTGCTGAAATTATCTAGTTTCATATGTTTAGTCCTAGTAATTTATTATTATTATTATTATAAAAGCGATTGTTTCGATGGATAGATGTATGTTTCTTATTCCTTACACTTGGATGAAGCCATAAGCGAAAACTGCTTTTGTATACATCGTAACAGCTTCAGAATAATTAAAATAACGATTAAAATTAATACGTGTTACATTTAAATCAAAATTTTCCATAAGTTTATTTAATAATATTCTATCTTTATCAATATTTGATTTGATAGAATATTAAGATGTAAAGTTTAAAATTACGTTTAACTCCATGATAATATCAGAAGACATTAATAAATTCGTCATGAAGCGTATCAAAGCTTTAATTAAGATACGGTCGGCACCGGTTCCTCGGAGAGCAACTCAACTTGAGCAGTTTGCCGTTTGTCTTGGACAACTCGGACAGTGGAGTAACTACACAAACAAACTGCTACTTCGCCTGACTATCGTCATGAACTCAGATTTACTTAAATTAACTTGTATCAGATTTAGTGATATTTCATTCAAACAAATGAACGTAAATTAATTAATTAATTGAATAATAATAATATAATAATAATAAAGTCATTTATTTTCTCTCTTCACAAAAATACTATAGACATCTTACATACATAATAGACATCTTACATAAGAAGACATTTGTGAGAGACTGGAGCCCGTGATGGGTATAAGAATACCTGTATTACAGGTCTCCAGGTCCCCACACCGTCTCATTAACAAGGTGTGCTCATTACATTAAATTGTTGTATGTATGTTGGAGAGATTGTTTGTGTGTGTTAGAGAGTGTGTGTGTGTGAGTGTGTGTGTGAGTGTGTGTGTGAGTGTTTGTGTGTGTGTGTGTGAGTGTATGAGTGTGTGTGTGTGTGTTAAGTGTGTGTTAATTGAATATAACAAGCACCCAGATACATGAGCGTAAAAAAATCTTATGTTTCATAAAACAGGACACTGTATATTATGAACGCTGTACAAAGAAATATAACATTTTATACAGAAAGATAATAATGTTTACGGTCTCATATGTGAAGCCAACATTTACTTTTCATTACCGTAGCTACGGGTCGATTATGGACCAAGATAAACACTCACTTAAAATGCAACAGTTTATTTAAATATAGAACTCGTTCTTTATAAAATTTATCTTCGTACATAATATATGAGGAACGGATAACGGAAAATATATAAGCTGGTCATATCGAATCAATTGACTATATACAATACAAAAGCTTAAACCTTTATCATCAACAGTATCTCTGCTATATTACAAGTGAAGTGCTTGTAGCATTAAACAAATTTAGAAGATTTCTTTGTAAATCAAATCAATATTCGCAATTATTTTATGTTTGAATTACAAGTAAAATAAAAAAAAAAGTATCCAATGATTTATATCGTTTTAATTAATACTATAAATGATGATAACGATGATTATGACATCCTTTCCGATTTAAGTAAAAGTGTCTGCACACACATGCACTTTCTATTAAATCTTCGTTTAAGATTCACGAGTTATCTACCATAGCTCAACTTATACAAGATACGTAATGTTTGATATAGAATATTCTAAATATATATTTATAACCAAAACAAGACAAACAAAATACTTTTGTCCGGGAATACCTCTATCGATCAGCGCCACGAGTATGTAACCAGAACGCATTACTCTTTGACTGTCAGGTGCACCGTTGGGGACGCATTTGCGATACTATTTTTAACTTTTGTATCGCAAACTTGCCTCTTATTTTTATTTAAACAAACTAAATAGTTTGGCCATTCTGATGGATATGCGAAGCAATGTCTATTAAAATATCTATTGTAAATGTTTTTGAATACCATGTGTAATTCGACCCATAGTATCTTTGATAATTGTTGGTAGAATATTACCTTCTTTATTTTCATCCCATGAGTCAGAAGTACTCTATTATATGTAGCCACTCTGAATCAGAATTATGTTTCAACGAAGAAATACTACTAACAGTCTTGCCATCATACCAAGCATTCATGAATGTATAAAGTAATATTATAAATGCAAAAGTGACATCATATATTTGTTTGTTACGCTTTCGAGTTTTAACACAACAGATGAATATTGAATTTTGCATAGACATTGACAAGGGGAACCTTAAATCTAGCTTCACATGTCGAAACTGAGGCCCAAAACTAGTAAGGAATGGTCCAGTTTCAATATTACTTACCAGAATTTCAATCTCGTTATTTACTTTCAATGCGAAAAATCTATTCGGTAGACCGAACGACACAGACATAATTTTCTTTATACATTTTAAATTTATTTGCATAATCATTGACGTGTCTTCCTCTCGAAATGTTTAATTTCGAACATTTCGTACTTAAAATACACATTAATGTGACGAAAATCGCTGTAGCACAACACTGTTTTTATTTCATTGCAATGCAGAACATAAATTACCGACATTATTGCGGATAAAATTCATGAATTTAAAGTTTAAATTGCTTTCATTTAACTTTGCCATGTTACACGGGTAACATATGTATTCCTATGTAACCCCTTCGTGTTCTGAGCATAAACTCGAAGTAAGAAGTTCGTTCGTTCGTTGATACTAACTTATTCTGTTCGACCCAGAGTTTATCTTTACGCTAACATTTTAAGATGTTTGTTTAATTAAAACAGTTTCTATTCAAACCAATACCTTTGACCGGTACCAGCGTCTACATCTGATTTATGCGACATTATACATTAGTATACTAACATAGTATTCACCGTGTAAAGTAAAATTAACGTCCGCCCTTAACGTCCTTCAGCCGAATAAAAGCCTCTTCTGCACTAAGCGTGTGAGCTCACATTCTGTGAATTCTTGAAGTTATTTTCATATAAACAATTAGTACGGAAATGTGGTATATATTGTAATTTCTTTGTTAAATAGATAATATGTACATAACAACTTGTAGTTCCAAAGCGAACGCTGCCACCGCAATTATATCATAATTAGCAGAACTAAAAGTCAATGAGGAAAGAACTAATGAATCCACAAAACTTTTGGCAAAATATGATGCTGTCAGTATTAATTATTTCATCAGAATTACTTAGTTCATAGAACTTTCGTGGAAATAACCTTCATAATTATATAATTATCAAAGAACATAGTTTAACTTTTATTATATTAGCAGACCCGAGCACGCGTTACTGTGGCAAGGTTATACGATAAATTATGTTGTACAATAATGTATAGCCAAAAAGCTTTATCTGAAACACGCAAAATATAATGAGACAAATTCATGACAAACTATTCGGTCGTTTTTGTAATATACGTTAAAGAAAAACAGAGTTCCGTTTATAAATAGATAAGATAGATAATAGATTGGATGCACAAGTCATACTGTCTGCATTGACTCTAACTTGGCTATGCTTAGTTATTACAATACTGTAACGAGATCTTATCGATTCGGTCGGTGGAGACAAATGTATTGGCTGCGTGTTTGCAGCGAACCGAGCGCCATCTGACGTCCATATTTATGAGTTTAATCAGACACCACATTGCCTAGCAGCTCCACGCTTTAGATACCAAGATTTATGTTACTTTAACAATACAGTACTTCCAATTAATTATTTATGAATAAGTTTTTGATATGTGTTACATTTTGTATCGATATTTAGATTTTATTACTTTTAATGTAAATTAATTTGTAATAATAAAATATGTATAATAATATAAAACTAGATCAATAAAATTCGTAATGATAATGATGTTGTTCTCATTACCAATTTTGAGGAAAAACACTAAAAATGCACAAGAACGCAAACCTCCTATGGGATGACTGTCCGCAGTTCAATAAACTGGCGGCGGCATTACGTGCTTTCCGAGGTTGTATCACTTTAAGCTGCACCTAAATTTTCCATATTTCACAGTACAAAACAATAAATTTCATTTACTTTAGGATTTTAATACAGATCCTCGAGACCAGCTGCTATATAAACTTTCGTCTCAACCTACGAGTCAGTTTTTCATAATGTGACATATAATATATATATTTCGAAAGACATGATCTCTCGAATACAAAAAATTAAAAAAGTTCAAATAAACTTTTCTTTAATATTAAAATTTTTACACAGTCCGAAATCCGATTATTCGCCAAGTTTAATATGAAGAGAATTTGTTGTTGCCTTAGCTTCGAATATAGTATTAGGTTTTTAAATTTCAAAAATATTCCACAGCTTTAACACACGTATTCTGAAATAAAAAAGAGAACAAAATTAAGGCGCTCGGAGTAAATAAACGTCACGCTGCCTCGTAATTTAGATTTTTAGTACAATAGCTGTTGAGACAGTATAATTGTCCAGCACCATCGTGTATGAATATTTAAACATAGTGCCGTCTCATTCAAACATATTATATTGTGCATTTAGATTACTGAAATGATATTTATAAATAAAAAAAATATATTAGTAATACATATTACACGAATAATATTTTGAAAAAATAAAAATATATATAAATATATGCTATAGATGCAACTATAAATAAATTAATAAATGTTGGACAATATCTGATACATTACTCTGATCCCAATATAAGAAGATTGGAAATTCAGAAGTAACGAAGGCACCACAAACACTTCGACCCAAGGCAACATAGAAAACTAATGACTTGGCCGGGAATCGAACCCGGGACCTCAGAGTGGCATAGCCATGAAAACCGGCGGACAAACTACTCGTCCACGGAGAACGTCATTTAGGTACATATATAAATTAAATTTAGGTACAGGTAATACTACTTTAGCCCGTTTATATTGCTAGCCGAAGTTATTCAAAATGTGTGTTTCAACCACTAATGTCTGAAATACCTCAACAATTTACTTACAAGATTAATTATAGAAATCGGAATTGTAGAAACGCCCAAATTTATTCAAGAACCGCAACTAATGTAACGCAATTACAGTTGAACCAAGCTATTGTCGAGAAAATAAGATAACGCTCGATTGTCATATCTTGTTTCTATCCAATTGTAATCCGATTTGCTTAAATCAATAACATCCATTATAAAAATGAACTTTTCAGATTATTTTTTAACAAGATTAAATTATTTTCTGACTGATAAAACAAACCAAGTTGACCTGGGGGATAGAAAACCAAATCAAAGTCTTTATTCTGAGTATGCATATGTTTCTTAGTATTTTATTTCTACTATTATATATATACTTCTAATATCGCTTAGAAACATGCATATGTCTGATGTGACTCTGCAACAAGTGTGGTGTGTTTAATAAACTCCGACTCCTCTCATTTACAATTACGAGAGTTAAGATAGAATGTCAGGTTAGCAATCCAGCAACGCAACCTATTTTACACCCACATTTGAATTGTGTAGTTATTACTAAATATTAGTATCACATATGTCAGTTATTAATAAGACCTTTGTCCCACTCAACCTAAAAGAAAATAGAATCATGAAAAATGTGACGTACATTTGGACAGTGTAGTTTTGTCTTGATAGTATTCAAATAAAAAGCCTGGCTTTGCAAGGGTACTGATACCTACTAAATATACTACAGAATGTCTTACAACGTTCACAGCTTTTTTGTTATTAGACAATAAATACTTCCTTTCTGTGTGTAAAAACCATCCCCGTACATCAAGGAATATTCAAAAAAAATTAACGAAAAAAGCTGTTATTTTTATACAAGAAATAACTTGCTTTTCTTTAAATACATACATATCGCAATATTTTCAATACAATAGTTCTTTTATAAATAATTTTAGGTGAGAACAAAAATATATATGCCAGCGCAAAAATAGTTCTTTTGTTCCTGTCGAAAATAAATTGACGTATCAAAATCGTAACTTATTTTGTTGAAGGTGCTTATTTTGCGTTCAAATTTGACACGGGATAGACCTCTGTCTTTTCTGTGTCAAATTTTGGAAATGAAATCAGACTCAGAATTTTAGTTGGAATATTTTTTCCACAAATGTTGGTTGCGAAGAGTAATATTTAACTTGTCGTATAAAAGATATTTCTTATAAATAGTAATACTTATCTATAATTAAAATAATTTAATGTTTTTGATATTAAAATTGAAACTAAATGATCGATATCGCTATAGAGAACAAACTATTAGCGTCCTTGTTAGATTTAGTGCATTCAGGTTTAAATTATCTAGGGTAATTCATTAAACAAACACTGAATATATGTTTGTGAGAATATATTTTGACTCGCATAACACATAACAAATATAAATATGCCTAGGCAGGTGAATGTCTGCTTAGATTTACAGGTATTTAACATACATTGTTCTTAATAGATACCAAATGCAACGATTAAGCAACAACGAAGTCTTGTTTACATTTAAATGACGTAACACTTCGTATGTTGTGAATTTTGCTAAGTTGATGTTGCAACTGTTTCCTTAATTAATCCATTCAATCATTCAGTAATGAATTTGTAGCTGTCAAGATTTACACGCGACGCTGATTAGTAGGTTTTTTTAAATATTGTAAGTATATATATGCTTTTCTTAATATAACTCATCGTACATGCAAAGCCGAAAGGCTTTTTTGCAAATAATTCTTAAAAGAATAGCTATTAAAGATTCTTGTATTTGTATACATACATTAAATATAAATCAATAAAATCTTATTTAAGCTACTGTTTGCTAAATTAAGTTGATACTTTCATAAATAGAGCAATAATAATAATCGTGACGAACAATATTATCGATACGAGATATTTTTATTGTCATATTTTTTGTTTATTAATTCATATATTTCGCATCGTAAAAGTTTTCTTTATAAGGCATGGTTGTACAAGATTATATATGTCTTTGATAAAAGCGTGATAAATGTATTGATTTAAGTGTATACCATTACATTATTTGAGGTATTTGATTGGTAAAACACTCTTCGTGGTATAATTTACATTTCGAACAGGTAGCTTTACATGGTGAGTTAATACGATTTTGATAATAAATACATCGTACATAATCGAATTGAAAGTACCTTAAGAAGTACGAATAAAGTTATAAATTCAAAGTGGAATTATAAATGAAGTAAGTTTATTTATAATACATCGTGAATACGATAAAAAAGATTTTATCCGTTCAAAGGTTGAGGATTATTCCTTTTGAAGCACAACATTATAGTGGTTTTATCAGAACGCTTTCTCTGATATACGACTTTGAGAACCGCCCTCCACCTGTTTCATTGAACTTTAAATTCCCACCTGAATCCGCCCTTTTAATACAGTTGTTTCCACAGATCAATAGATATTAGAAATAACTTTGATCATATTTATTACATTTACGAGCGTATCTAAGACTGACAAGTTGAATGCATATAACCTTTAGTTGAAATGAAAGAGATCATTAACTATTTTTTATATTTAATCACTAAAAAATAAAAAAAACAATATTTGAATTTCGAAGACTTTTCATAGTCTAATTATTCTACTGACAAAAGCTTATCATTATAAGATTAACATTTGTTTTGATACAAGTTTGTGAAATATAATAAATATTGATGTTATTTCTGTTGTGGCTTCTGTTCTGAGATTATAGTGAAATAAATGCGATAACATCATACTTTATACAACATGAAAAGGCAATACTGACTTGCTTAAGCTTGGTTTAATCTTAGAACGTTAAACAAGTGTTCTGTATAAATAATCCTTGAAAATTCCTTTGTTCCCACTGAGTAGGAAACCAGAACGCCAGCTGGAGTGTGAAAATCAAAACTATAGAAGATAGAAATGATTCCTTAATTTTCTTAAAACTAAATGCAATAGGAAAAGTAAATATACTATCACTTGAACTAAGAACTATCTTTTTATAAACAATAAAAAAATACTTTAATTAGGAACCAGTGCTAAGAATATTTGGCTTATAAACATGCCGTTTATTAAATAAGAGATCTCGTTGATTTTAAATAATTTACTATAACGGGTTATAATATAAAAATAATTATGTAAATGAATATCTTTGCTAAAAAAACACATGCTTTTAAAGTTGCCTTATTGCTCAAGATAAGTGTTGCATTTTTAAAGGTTCGAGAAAGAATATTTGTTACAAAAATGTTTCGTTTCTACTAGCGAGTATAAAAAAACATTAAGGACCGACCGTACGAAAAACGTATTTCGTTATAAGAATAGCCCTATTCATCAATCAATAAACCCCAAAAGGGGATTCTATTGATCGAATAGTATTTCTATTTACAACGATTTAAATCAAAACAAGTATAAATATCTCAATAAAATTAAATCAGTCTTTTGTTTAATATAAATAAAGCCGGTTAATTCTTAATTTCACGTTTCTCTGACTCTTATATCGGACGGAAATTGCTAAGGAAAGATGTCTGGCAATCTTGCAGGATCTTATTTATTTTTATTAAGTTTGTCCAAGGGTCCACGGACCCATATAAACTACGGGAGTGACAATATTCCTCGAGAACGTAAATGTTATTTACGGAAGGATTTATTGCTAAGAAGTGTCGGGTCGTGAAAACTTTGTTACAGAAAATATTATTAAAGATATATTTTTATACATATGTATTCACTTAAATACATTCTATGTAACATCAACAACCTGTAAATTTCCCACAGCTGCTCTAAGCCCTCCTCTCCCTTTGAGGAGAGGGTTAGGAACATATTCCACTACGCTGTTCCAATGCATTTTGGTGGAATACACATGTGGTAGAATTTCTTTGAAATTAGACACATGCAGGTTTCCTCGCGATGTTTTCCTTCACGTTCAAGCATGAGATGAATTATAAACACAAATTAAGCACATAAATATTCAGTGGCACTTTCTTGGGTTTGAACCCGCAATCATATCTATGGAACAGCAGCCTTCATTTACAACATCGAGATACTACTAAAATTCTTAAGACTACGTGAATAAAATTAGGTCGTGTTTACATTAGAAGGACTCAAATAGTATTAAATCACCGTGAACTATCAACGATTACTAACGGACGAGATAATGTGAATGGGTTAATTTTGTTTACCCAGCAGCTCTGGGCAGACACGTTTTGAAGAGCAAGCACACAGTGATTGCCACGATCGATACCTATCAAATTAACATTTACCCGCAATTACGTTAATGAGATACAACAACTGAAAACACAAATGTCCTTTTAATTTCATTTGCGTATTCATTGTTCGCTTGTAATGTAAAAAGTAATTTAACGTTGTCGTTATTTTGGTTACTTGTTTATAATATAACATTGTTCGCGTTTGATGTGTTATATATACATAAAGATTAACCTAAGACCAACCAACAAAATAATGCAAAAATACTTGAAACTATTTAGCCTGTGTGCAAGCCTGTCCTGATAAGTCTCCAAGACCACATACTCATTATACATTCTACCAAGTGGCGTAGCTACTGTCGTCTCTGCCGTATCAATTAAACGAGGCCCCTGGGCTACGAGGGCCCCAAACGCAGGTAAGTAACAGACACATGGCAGACAGATATAATTAACACAGACAGACAATCATGATAATGACAGATAGATAGATATAATAAATAAACATTTATTTTAATTTTATGCAATTACTTTTGTGAGAAATCTTTGCCATTGCTAAGGGCCCCCAAACAATTATTTATAGGGGGCCCTATCATTCTACCCTCAAATAGCAATACTTAACCATATTAATGTTATAAATGTGAAAGTAACTCTGTATGTTTGTCTATCTGTCGCTCTTCCACGACCAAACCGCTGAACCGAATTTGTTGAAATTTGGTATGAAGTAAACTTGAACTCAAAGAAAGGACATAGGCTACATTTCTGCCTAACACGTGACAACCGACACCCTTTAACGCGAGCGAAGCCGCGGGCTACTACTTGTAGTATTACATATTTAATGATTGTAATAGTACAAGGAAGTTCAGAGTTTTAGGTAGTTCGATGGTGTGGGTGTGTTTGTAATAATAAAATACCATTGAAGATAACACACACACACACACAAAACCTTTTTAAATAGTTATATTTCATTTGTTTTTTTTTTTAAGCGAAACATAAAGTTGCGCTTTGTTCGTATTAGCGTTCTGGATTATTTAACGTACTTTACGCAGCACAATGAAAGTTAAACTTAAATGGAATATATTTTTAGAGAACTTTATTAAAAACATACACAATGTCTGAAATAACAATACAATACAACAAAAATAAGTTATACGAAAAGTTTATTTCAATTAACATAAAACTGTTATAAAATCAAAATTTACTTTGTTTTACAGACAAGAATGAGCAAAAACACGGTTAATGTTTTTCATTAAGCATATTTCCTTATGTATTATTTATAAATATACTTTATAACTTGTATAAAAATCAAAATACTAATCCCAGACTTTATTACCAGATACATTTAAAACCAACATTTTCTTCTATAAAATATCTTAATGACATTAACTAATAATAAGACACTTTATAAATAACGCTACCGGTTCGGAATTCAAGTTATACTGAACATCGGGCAAAAATGCAGTAGTTTTTCCTTTCCGACAATTAAATCAAGAGAATTAAATAAAATTCCTACCTGAATATCAACATATACTTATTTCACACATTTTTATCATCGTTTATGGAATAATACGGCTTTATAACAAACACTTTCTATCATTTATATTTATTATTCCTTTGTGGTGACCGCTTTCCAGCAGTGTCACTATTTGCCAGCCCGTGTATGTTTTCTATAACAAAAACAAAAGTAATCTAATTAATATAGAATATATTTAATCTCAATTATAAGTAAGTGCGAAATGTGCTACCAACATCTAAACCTATTCTAGCAATATCAGAGCTGATTACTAAATTAAATGCTTAAGACGCTAAAACTACGACAAGTGCGTTCCACGGGTAACTTATGTAAATAATATCAATAAGGCTTAGGTATTAAGGTTCATTGATATTATTTACATCAGATTTTTAAAGAGAGAGTTTTTTTCTTAGATAAACCTTTTATAATATGTATTGTGATTGAAGTGTACACAATATTGCATATAAAAATTTCCTTTTCCCTACATTTCATTATCTACATACACTCAATAGGCCAAAACTTTTCTATACAGCTATTGGTTCTACAGCAACTCTCAACGGCCCGGGGTGATCTGAAATTTTCAACCCACGTACGTAGTTGGAAACAAAACTCGATATTGTTCAAGTCAGTTCACGAGTTGTCCAGAGCTCTCTGTAAAAGGTGAACAGACAGAGTGAGCTAAAACTTTTATGAACTGTCGACTCTTTGGTATTTAAATCTAGTGAATACCTTTTTTATATAAAGAATATTTTCTCTTTTGTCTTTTAAAATCTTGACCTATTTAATGTCGATTTACGCTTCTTTCAGATTTTAATGAATTATTTTATTTCTGTTTAAGAACATACTTCGACTCTGTATGATCGACCACAATAATAGTACAAATATGATTATGTACTTTTTCATGAAGAATGCTTTAATATTTAATCATATGTTCCTATTCGATGGATCCTTAACAACATCAACTTCTAGACCGTGCCTTCAATAACCAAGACCTCCTTTTATAAATTATAATCCCATAGATGACAATTGAAATAAAATGTTATATTGAAATAGGTTCCAGCCCTTAAGGTTGTCTGGAAGAGATAGCTACTAAGCATTGAAACCGCCTTATTGTGCACCTTTGCCCTTAGCACACATTATGTGCTATATTAATAGCATTACTCCTTTAAAAACTTGCCTTATTCGTTGACCAAAGATCCTATTGGCTATACGTCTTCACTCGTTAAGGGAATTTAATATTACTCAAAGCATACATTGCACTTGATTAATGGCCAGGCTCCAAGTTTTTCCATTGCAATTGACATACATTATATAATGCTCCGGAAAATATATTTTTACCGAACATTTAAGGTATCTTGTTCAGATGCATGACCATCGTGCTCATTAGCACGAAAGTGATATTGAAATCATATGTATAAAATTAATAAGGATACTAAACCAAAATACAAATTATTGAAGTAGGCCTTTACAGGCACTTTTGACTAAGAGAGGCCACCACTGGTTCGGAATGCAGACTTTACAGATAAGAACCGGCAAGAAAACTTTTCAACATTTTAAAAATGTATTACTTAACTAACATAACTTTATATGTTATTTAAATACGATTATAACATATTAATAATAGTATATGATTAATAAAAAAACAAGTATTACATATTTAACTAAGCTAAAAATTACTAACCCAATATACATATAGCGATGATTGAATCAAAAATCAATTATACATCTACATATATAAAGAAAATATCCTTAGCATGTATAAGCAATAATGTATAAGCATAAATGTAAAGTGTCTTAGTTTCGGTTTATGTTTTGTTACTTTAAACACTTCCTGCGGGATATTGTTAACATCGTAGGAATTCTCACAATATATTAGCGACAAAGTTTATTTACAATATCAATGATCACTTTGATATAACGGATGACAAACATTGTATGTACACGAGGTGTAAGGATAAACTTATAAAGATATATATAAAGAACAATTTTCCGACTCCACAAAGCCAATAAGTCCTTCTTGGGGCAAGATATTCTATTCTATACTAAATTTTCAGAGATGTTTTTAACTTTCAAGACATTTCTTAAAACATTAATAAACGTAAAATATTATTTAACACTTAGATTGATAACGTAGATAATAAAACACATTTTATTTAACATAATATATACAAATCTTGCAAAAGTGTGACTACTGAATTTCCTGCCAGTTCTGCCAGTTCAGTCTTCTAGGTAGAATCTATATTCTAAGCCGTTTACTTAAAATAGTTAAGTAAAATGACAATTCCAAAGTGCTTATAAAAGCTTACATGAATAAAGTTTACTTTGATTTTGAATTTTAATATTTGAGACTCTGCTCCTTTGCTGTAGAAAACTACATAATTTTGATCAATATGAATGTAAGTGTCCCGGATTTTCATCTTCTCGATTATCGTAAATCAATTTTAAGCTTTGAAAATGTATACCTAATTTTAAATCCGTATAATTCACATTTAAATTCTGAATATTTGTTTAAATCTGTAAAAGTGGTTCGTATAATTAAAACACACCTTATTTTATTTAAATTCCATTTTTAAATGGTAAACCTCTAATTACGCGTTTACCCCACATGTAGAGGGAGTTATATGTGAGACGCACGGCTGTTAACTGCGCCAGAACAGCCACTAAAAACCAGAAGTATCCACTCCGTCCCTTCAAGAGGCATCACGGGATCTCTTGTACATGCTATTGTCCCCGACGGATGGCCTACCCATGTAGGCCTCTAAACATCACAGAAGGACATAATTCTTTGCTTTACCAAGTGAATATGTCGAGTAGGTTATACGGACAGTGTAATTGACACGTATACATACATATTTTTTTAATTTATTATTTTTTCAGAACCTTCCATTTCGGTGTTTCATCTTCAAAATGTTTCATGCCAGTCACATACATATGTGCGTCAAATGAATTCTTAATTAAAAAAATACAAAAATAAATGTAATTATTCAATGCATCTGCTTAACTGGTTTTTTTTTTCACACAGGATTACTTGTTTTCTAAAAGAAAGATAGCAATGCGCAATAAAATATTAAATATTTCATATGTAAAAGGAAATTTGAACCAGCAATGGGAATCTTTCTTTGTCCTTTCCTCTACCAACCGAATGGGACAAAGACAAAACACCAACTTCCGTAAGATGAATGAAGATTGCGACTTTATATCAATGTGTGCCCCATATTCTTGAGGACACATTTTATCTCAAAGTGAAACAATATGTCTTCTTACATTTTTGCATTTTTATATTCTCCTTATATTTGGCTATAACACAACCAAAAATGATTATGTATTCAGTTTTGCGTGTACTTCATCACGAATCAAGGTTTGACCAGCTAATAGACGAAAAAATTCAAAATTTTAAATTAATTTTAATCTCAGGAAATAACGGGTAATTACGACATGCACATTGAGAAATGTATGAATATCAACAAAAAAATAATTTCTTTGAATATTATAAATGTGTATTAAATTCACAAACTTTAGTTACAATTTAGTTAATTAATAATTTTTATACGACGTAACTTCAACTTTCACTCAAAATTGTCCGACTATAATATATAGAAATTAAACGTCCTTATGTAACAAATGTTTATTTGTTGATTTTTTCAAAAAGCGCTGAACCTCTTTCAATAAATCTTATATGGAAACACTTCTGAAGCATGATATACCAAACAATAACATAACAAAAGAAATGTTTAATGAACCTATACTTCTCTTCATAAAAGCTACGAAGAGGAGTATAAATCCATATATTAAAAACATTTTATTAACTTTGCCGTTTTGTAGATTCAAATAGTTTGTAAAAAAACATTGGTAAAAAAAGCATATTATTCGATACTAGATTTTATAAATAAGCGTGGAGTTAATACCTGTTGACTTCCAATCAGGATATTTTAATATAAATAATTGTATTTAACTAACATTACTTTGTATTTAAAGAAATTTTTATTACTTTTATATTTAAATAAATAGAAATTAACATTTTTTTTATATATGGTAAATTACTGTAAAATAATGTATGTAAATAGTAAATACATATCTATTTTAATATTTTTTCTATACTTTAAAATTCAAAGTATATTTTTTTTTAATTTATGAATATACAAAAAAAAGAATTTATCTGCTAGAAAACCGTCTAAGGTGACACTTAAATTATGTTTATAATAATTCATATAAGCCCATCCCATTTAATAAAAACATGCTTTATTTCTAAAAGTGATTTTATCCTTCAAAAGTTTCTCGAACATTTTTACAATACAATTTGAGCCAATACATATGAAAGCATATATACGTCCATTTTGTTTGGCCGTTATTGAGCACCTAAACTGCATTCTGCATAAATATCAACGACCAAAATCCATTAAACAAATTAAAATGTATCGAGCAATGCCTTCCAACTTGTTCATGCAGATTCCTCTGTGTCTCATGTAGCGTAAAAGAATTGTAGCTATGAAATTTAGTTCTTATATACAATAAAATTTTTTTTTTTTTTTTTCTTTTTTTTTTTTTTTGTGGGTAGGTGCATGTGACAAGTCAAAGTGTGACTACTGAATTTCCTGCCAGTTCTGCCAGTTCAGTCTTCTAGGTAGAATCTATATTCTAAGCCGTTTACTTAAAATAGTTAAGTAAAATGACAATTCCAAAGTGCTTATAAAAGCTTACATGAATAAAGTTTACTTTGATTTTGAATTTTAATATTTGAGACTCTGCTCCTTTGCTGTAGAAAACTACATAATTTTGATCAATATGAATGTAAGTGTCCCGGATTTTCATCTTCTCGATTATCGTAAATCAATTTTAAGCTTTGAAAATGTATACCTAATTTTAAATCCGTATAATTCACATTTAAATTCTGAATATTTGTTTAAATCTGTAAAAGTGGTTCGTATAATTAAAACACACCTTATTTTATTTAAATTCCATTTTTAAATGGTAAACCTCTAATTACGCGTTTACCCCACATGTAGAGGGAGTTATATGTGAGACGCACGGCTGTTAACTGCGCCAGAACAGCCACTAAAAACCAGAAGTATCCACTCCGTCCCTTCAAGAGGCATCACGGGATCTCTTGTACATGCTATTGTCCCCGACGGATGGCCTACCCATGTAGGCCTCTAAACATCACAGAAGGACATAATTCTTTGCTTTACCAAGTGAATATGTCGAGTAGGTTATACGGACAGTGTAATTGACACGTATACATACATATTTTTTTAATTTATTATTTTTTCAGAACCTTCCATTTCGGTGTTTCATCTTCAAAATGTTTCATGCCAGTCACATACATATGTGCGTCAAATGAATTCTTAATTAAAAAAATACAAAAATAAATGTAATTATTCAATGCATCTGCTTAACTGGTTTTTTTTTTCACACAGGATTACTTGTTTTCTAAAAGAAAGATAGCAATGCGCAATAAAATATTAAATATTTCATATGTAAAAGGAAATTTGAACCAGCAATGGGAATCTTTCTTTGTCCTTTCCTCTACCAACCGAATGGGACAAAGACAAAACACCAACTTCCGTAAGATGAATGAAGATTGCGACTTTATATCAATGTGTGCCCCATATTCTTGAGGACACATTTTATCTCAAAGTGAAACAATATGTCTTCTTACATTTTTGCATTTTTATATTCTCCTTATATTTGGCTATAACACAACCAAAAATGATTATGTATTCAGTTTTGCGTGTACTTCATCACGAATCAAGGTTTGACCAGCTAATAGACGAAAAAATTCAAAATTTTAAATTAATTTTAATCTCAGGAAATAACGGGTAATTACGACATGCACATTGAGAAATGTATGAATATCAACAAAAAAATAATTTCTTTGAATATTATAAATGTGTATTAATTTCACAAACTTTAGTTACAATTTAGTTAATTAATAATTTTTATACGACGTAACTTCAACTTTCACTCAAAATTGTCCGACTATAATATATAGAAATTAAACGTCCTTATGTAACAAATGTTTATTTGTTGATTTTTTCAAAAAGCGCTGAACCTCTTTCAATAAATCTTATATGGAAACACTTCTGAAGCATGATATACCAAACAATAACATAACAAAAGAAATGTTTAATGAACCTATACTTCTCTTCATAAAAGCTACGAAGAGGAGTATAAATCCATATATTAAAAACATTTTATTAACTTTGCCGTTTTGTAGATTCAAATAGTTTGTAAAAAAACATTGGTAAAAAAAGCATATTATTCGATACTAGATTTTATAAATAAGCGTGGAGTTAATACCTGTTGACTTCCAATCAGGATATTTTAATATAAATAATTGTATTTAACTAACATTACTTTGTATTTAAAGAAATTTTTATTACTTTTATATTTAAATAAATAGAAATTAACATTTTTTTTATATATGGTAAATTACTGTAAAATAATGTATGTAAATAGTAAATACATATCTATTTTAATATTTTTTCTATACTTTAAAATTCAAAGTATATTTTTTTTTAATTTATGAATATACAAAAAAAAGAATTTATCTGCTAGAAAACCGTCTAAGGTGACACTTAAATTATGTTTATAATAATTCATATAAGCCCATCCCATTTAATAAAAACATGCTTTATTTCTAAAAGTGATTTTATCCTTCAAAAGTTTCTCGAACATTTTTACAATACAATTTGAGCCAATACATATGAAAGCATATATACGTCCATTTTGTTTGGCCGTTATTGAGCACCTAAACTGCATTCTGCATAAATATCAACGACCAAAATCCATTAAACAAATTAAAATGTATCGAGCAATGCCTTCCAACTTGTTCATGCAGATTCCTCTGTGTCTCATGTAGCGTAAAAGAATTGTAGCTATGAAATTTAGTTCTTATATACAATAAAATTTTTTTTTTTTTTTTTTTTTTTTTTTTTTTTTTTTTTTTTTTTTTTTCTTTTTTTTTTTTTTGTGGGTAGGTGCATGTGACAAGTCACAAGAAATTTGCTCCAATTAAAATAATTTATAAATCATTTATTAAACATTAAAATCAAAAATAGTATGTACATTTAAAATCACTAACCTCCCAGCTGTCCTCTCATATAATTTGTTTACAAACATTCTACAATAATATATACAACACAAGTGCCACATCACAACATAACCTAATACAAATATAATAATATAGAAGAACACTATGGATTCACTTAAAAAGTCGTTACTGGAATTAACTGAGACTTTTAACACACGCATGGCAGAATTTCAAAAAGATCTGAAAGCAGTCTCACCCGCTACAAGTCCAACGTCAAATATAAATGCACAGTTCCTGACATTCCGAACATTCGTCTTGTCTGCCCTCGAGAGTCTCCAGGTACAGGTTGAGTTGCTTACAAGGCAGCAAGATGAATTTGAGATGAGATCCCGGAGGAAAATAATTTTAATTCACGGTGTGCCCGAAGAAAAAAAGGAAAATACTTCTTCGCTTGTTACAAAAATACTGTCTGAGCATTTCAAATTTTCACAGTTTTCTCCTTCTGACTACACCCGCTGCCATCGTCTCGGATCCTCTGCTGGTAACAAACCACGTGCAATTCTTGTCAGGTTTAATGAAGCGTCACTGCGTGATAAGCTCTGGTCTTCTAAGACAAGTTTGAAAGGTACAGGAATAACATTATCTGAGTTCCTCACTAAGACCCGGCATGAAGCATTTGTACTGGCACGAAGACTTTTTGGAATTAGGCAGTGCTGGACAAAAGACGGCTGCATAATTGTGTTAGATGCCGAGGGATCCCGTCATCGTGTGGTGTCGGTGTCGGAAGTAAATGCTATACAGCGTCCATTGGAAGATACTTCTGAACCATCCACGGTACCGGCGAGCTCAGCAACTATCCCAAAAGGCAGTAAGGTGCCTTCGTATACTACGAGACCCAAAAGGGTCGTCAAGAAGTAAGGCTCTTCACAATACATAGTTTTATTACATCGATCTTTCATCATTCTTTGCTTTTAAAGTGTATTAGTTTTACACTATTTCACAATAGTTAATTAATTACTTCAGTTCAGTACAATTCAATATTTCAATTCTTCATTTAGATAGTTAAATAATAGTATTTATGTTTAAACTTCGAAATATATTTTTTATAAAAATACCGCACTTAGCGTTAGGTTTACCTACTGTCACACTAATTGACATTTGACGCTAATGGTCAATTGGTCATAGATTATGTAATCATTTAACTACTACAATATTGTCATTTAGTGAAACAAAGAAAGTGAGCTTATTTATTTTTTTTTTTTTTAGATAGATATAAATTTTTTCTATCTTCGTTCAGTATAGAATTTTATAAAGAACTTTTTTTTTTTTTTTTATTATACATTTTTCTTAGATATATTATTAACTTTTCTTTATGTTTTTGTTTTGTATTTTTGTATACTATGTTTTTTTTTTTAAGATGTTGTGTGTGGGTTTCCCCTTTGTTTGTAAACAATTATTGTTAAAAATTAATATTATTACTATGTTTTAAAGCTGGTGGGTTGTGAAACACAGTTTTTGAAAACTCCATATCTATTATTATTATTATTATTTTTTAATTCTGTTTTCTATTATATTTATTTATTTATTTTTATTTATTAATATTTATACATTATAAGTATTTTCTTATATATTGTTTTTATTTAATTTAATCATATATTCATTTATATATTACTGTCTCAGTTATGTCTATATCAAATAGTAGTATACAGAGTGACCAGTTTTTGTCCTTTTCGTCCGATGATGACTCGAGTAGCAATGCAAGTTACCACAGTACAAGTTTCGTTCCATTAAATGTAACACTTAATTCTCATTTCTCCACTCTTGGGAAAAATTTTAATGTACTTCATATCAACGCCCAAAGTATTCCGGCTCATTACCCAGACATGCTTGCATCTTTTGAATCAAGAAACATACATGCAATTTTAATTTCAGAATCTTGGCTTAAGCCTTGTCTGCCCTCCACGTCTTACTCCTTGCCTGGGTTTCATCTCATCCGCAACGACCGCATTGGCAGGGGAGGTGGTGGAGTCGCGATTTATCTCCGTTCATATATTCCTTTTAAAATTTTAAATTCGTCGATTCAGCCCCCTCCCCCTGATGCGGCCGAACATCTGCTTTTAGAAGTCGTGCTATCCCATAGTAAAATCTTGCTCGGTGTTTTTTATAGCCCTTCTCTCCTTATCAACTATTTCTCTGCATTTGAAAGTTTATTAGAGACTCTAACCCCATTATATAGTCAAACTATAATAATGGGTGATTTTAACACCTGTTTACTCAAGAATGACAATCGCTCTAACAAACTCGTGTCTATAATTGAAGCCTGCGATTTACACATTTTACCTCTTTCCGCTACTCACAAACTACCGAACTGTATGCCATCCCTTTTAGACCTTATAATAGTTTCCTCACCTGATCTTGTTTGTAAATATGGCCAGTTGCCTGCAGACTCTTTTTCATACCATGATTTAATTTATCTATCGTATAAAATACGCCCTCCTAAGTCCAAACCACGAATACTTCTCCAACGTAATTTTGGTGGAATGGATGTTACCCGTCTTTGTGATGATGCATGTCAAATTGACTGGAGTGCTGTTACAGCTGCAGAAAATATTGATTCCAAAGTTTACATCTTTAACGCACTATTAACACAGTTATACGATATCCATGCACCGATTAAACCGGTAAAAATAAAACACTTACCTGCACCATGGCTAACGGATTCCTTAAAAACGTTAATTGCCAAGAAAAGCTACGCCAAATCATTATACAAATCTGACAAATCCGAAACTAATGCTCGTAAGTATAAGAAAATAAGAAATCGCTGCAATACATTGTGTAGGGATGCACAACGACGCCACATTCATAAATCTGTCGAAAACGGCGACACTGCCCGTACATGGAAGTTCCTTGAAACGATAGGAGTTGGAAAATCCTCGAAAAAGTTATCCTTAAATAACATTGATATAGAAAGCTTAAATGCACATTTCTCATCTTCGGGCAACTCTTTAGATATCGTCCAAAAAGCTACTACTTTAAATTCCATATCATCTTTTCCAACTTCTAATTTTCCTCCGTTTACTTTTAATCAATTCACTGAATGTGATGTTAAAAAGAATATACTGTCAATTGCCTCTAATGCCGTCGGTAGTGATTGTATTAGTCGTAATATGATCATACCCATCCTTGACATTATCACTCCTATCATTACCCATATCCTTAATTATTCCATTTCCTCAGGCGACTATCCCACATCTTGGAAAGATGCTCAAATTATTCCTCTCCCAAAAAAATCCAATCCAACAACATACTCTGATTATCGTCCAATTTCTATCCTTCCATTTCTATCAAAAATTTTAGAAAAATTGGTTTACCAACAATTAAACACATTCCTTAATAAAAACAATCTCCTTGATCCTTTCCAGTCCGGATTTCGCAGTGGTCATAGTACGACTACTGCACTAATAAAAATTACCGATGACATTCGTTTGGGTATGGACAGTAAGCAACTTACAGTATTGACCTTACTAGATTTTAGTAACGCCTTTAATAACGTTGACTTCGATATATTACTGGAGCTGCTACGTTCTATTAACATATCTCCATCAGTAATTGATTGGTTCCGCAATTACCTGCATGGACGCCGGCATCGGATTAAGGTTGATGATACCTTATCAACTTGGCGTAATGTCTGTGCAGGGGTTCCACAAGGAGGCGTGTTGTCACCATTACTCTTTTCTATCTTCATTAATACTATCACTCACAATATATCTTCTCTCTATCACATGTATGCAGACGATGTACAAATCTATACACAGTCAATTCTCGAAGATTTACCGTCTGCCATTGCTCGTATTAATGATGACTTATCTAAACTGGACTTATCTAACTGTTATTTAAACTGGAGCAATTCTTACGGTATAAAAGTCAATCCAAATAAATGCCAGACTATTGTCATTGGCTCGCCAAACTTGGTCTCGAGAGTTGACTGGGTTAACTTACCAGCCATTACATTTGACGGAGTCAGAATACCCTACAGTCAGTGTGTTAAAAATCTGGGAGTGTATTTGGATAGAACGCTATCGTGGTCTTGCCAACTGCAAGAGGTTAGTAGAAAAACTTTTGCAGCTATGAGCTCGTTGCGACGACTGCGGTACTTTCTTCCCATTCCTACCAAAACTATGTTGGCTCAATCCCTACTTCTCCCAATTCTTGATTATGCTGATGCATGTTATCTCAACCTAACTGAAGACCAACTTAATAAACTTGAGAGACTTCAAAACATCGCCATACGGTTTATATTTGGTTTACGCAAATATGACCATGTATCAGAATTTCGTCATCAACTCAAGTGGTTACCTATTCGCCTTCGCCGGAATTTACATACTCTTTCGCTTCTGTACTGTGTGTTATTTATGCCGAATTTACCTACCTACCTACAAGAAAGATTTCATTATCTGGGGACTTCTAGTAAGTTCCTAAGATCACAAGATAACTTAACACTTAGAATTCCATCTCACTCTACAAAATTTTATAAAAAATCTTTCACTGTAAAAGCTGTACAATTATGGAATGCCTTGCCTCTGTGTATTAAACAAGCAAAAAATCTATCAATTTTTAAAAAGCTTGTGAAAGACCATTTCCTGGCATTGTCTTATGGTGACAATACTTTTAATATTTGATATAGCATTTTGAATGTATGTATGTAAGTATGTATGTATGTATGTATGTATGTATGTATGTATGTATGTATGTATGTATGTATGTATCTATGTATGTATGTAAGTATGTAAGTAAGTATATATTTATATATTTTTGTATGAATATGTGTATGTATATTATATGATAATTATTATTTAATATAGGTACATTAAACATTATATATATAACATGTGACACCACCCTTCACTGAAATGAAGACTGTGTTTTTAAGCCCATAAGGTTGTCTGGTAGAAATCGCTACCTAGCGATAAGACCGCCTTATTGTGCATCTCATTTTATTTTCTATATATTTCATTTTTATTGTTAAATTACTCTGTTACTGTGGTGTACAATAAAGTATATATTATTATTATTATTATTAATAAAAATACGGTTTAAATTTGTCTTTACTATCTATAATAAATAGGCATAAGCCCGCATGGTGCGGTTAATCATACTGAATGTACTTGCAGGTATTATTTACGTGGCTCTGAATTCCAACTGCGCTCGTTAAAGGTGCTTGCAAACACCGCCTGTCTAAACAACACTAAATACCGTTTAATTATAAGTAATGTTTGAATAGAGGACAAAGATGATAATAATTAAACCATAATAATCATGATTTATGCTTTCTGACCCGTTGCGGGTAATTTCCTATGTTAAAATATCCTTATTATTTCGTTGTTCGAAATTTGATATTTCTTTAACCGTCAATTAATGTTGAAGAAAACGGGATCAAATAACTGCAAGCACTGCTGAGTTTTCATAATCTGTGTTTATAGTTCTTTTCTTGCTCGACGGTGAAGGAATATGCCGTGTGGAAATCTTCACGTTTCGGACTAAAAATGCCCCGTGCGTATCCATCAAACCGCAGTATAAAAAGTTTGGGACTAAACTCCTCATTCCTCAAATGGAGAGGATACCTTTGGGCCCGACATACAATCTTTGATTATACTCACGTACCTAGTATATTTTTCATAGTGGACACTTCACCTATATAAAGTGCCTGTATTATTGAAGTGAGCCGATAGCCGGAAGAAGCCGGCGGACCCGACTGGATGCGGCCGGAAACTTTCCTAGACCTTGGGAGAGGCCTATAGCCATTAAGTTTTACTTTAAAATGACATACAAAAAAAATACCTTAACAACATTTTATGTTTAATTGTTATTATTTTTGGAATTGTTGTCCCGCTTTTAATCAAGCAAAAATTAATACAAAAAATCTTCTTTCATCATATATCAAGTACAAGTCATATAGGAGTTGTTGGATTATATATTTATGATATTGTTTCACATACTGTGTTTGAGTTTACAACGTTTGGAATAGGAAAAGCGACATTATGAATTAGTCTTAAATTAGGATCCTAGGAAAACCAGATTATATGTTACTTCTTAGGGATGTAGTTCAGTTTGAAATTTCAATGTAACCATGTCTGCCTGAGAACATTCCATGCAGAAAACATGAATGAATTACGTGTCCGTGATCTCGGCTTCGTTGATTTATGAATTTCGTTTCAGTTGAAACAAGTGTATTCAAGGTTTTTTCTTTTTCAAGCTAAATGGCATAACGAGCATCTCGGCTTGATAATGAAACAGCGGGGATTACAGTTGCATAAAGAATGGCTGCTGCAAAATTGAAATCGCAAACTTTTTAATTTAGCGAAACGCTATATTTCCTGCATTTTTCTCTATTTAGTTTCTTTTGAAGAAGGTGCGATAAATGAAACTCCGATAGCTTACGTAATTTATTAAACGTTGCTTTTTTATCTCATATTTTAATAAACTTGCATTCTAGTAACATAAAAACAAGATATTTTAATTTAAAAATGTTTTTATCCTTCTCACATTATATTGTCCATATTATTGTACAATAATATATTATCTAAATATTAATTTTGAGGGACATTATTTTTCATATTAAAAGATTTTTTTCTTTCTGCACTGAGTAATTCTTTTACAGAACAGACGATTGAAATCTATGGAGTTATTCTGTAAGAATAAAGTCGTAATCCATCCCAAAACAAATCAAGAATCAAAAAGTAATATCACGGTTACATACATCAGAATAGCATGTAAGTCGATTTTCAACATTTCACGGGTGAGGTACGAAATGAGTTTTTACAGAATACCAATGCTCCTTTAAATTTGCTATGAACAAAGCCCAACTGGCTCATCTGATGCTCTTTTGTACTGCATCCCAATTGCACGTGTGTATAGATTGGGCACACGGTGAAATGTTGCTTTCATTCGAAGAAAAAATTCGTAGCACGCGTGCTGTAAATGGTATGGTTAACAAAAGAAATGTCAGGATATAAATAAAACAAGCTATATTACTTCTTTTATTATTTGTTATATTTCTTCAAGTTAACAGGTATGGTATATTCAGTTTGAATAAAGAACTAATTATTTTAAAATATACTGCAATCCTATTTTAAGGTTTAAATCATCGGAAAATAAATTTTAAGATTATTTTAATTTTTTTTATAAAAAATATATGAGCATTCGCCAAACGATCTATTCGTCTGTACTGCGTACACAAGTTTTAATTATTACAAAAAAAAAACATCAATATGAGTCAATATCATAATTTGTTTTAAATATTTCGGTTGACGTAATCGAACACCCACACAGAAAAAAAAAATCACACAGTACACAGAGAGAGAACACAATGTCATTTTCGTAATGGCCTTCCGAAGATTAGTCCTGGTTATAATTAGCTGAAAATAAATTAACATATTACATTTCAAATATTGTATTAAATATAATTCTTGTTTTCCTTTTGCCATATTTAATCAGATTAACTCTCAACTACGTTCAAAGCCAAGTCAGATTAAAATCGTGAATACCAACGCCAGAAGCGCACGACTTTAAGTCTGCGACGGCCAGTGCAACGTACCGTTGCTGCTTATTTGAAATTATTTGTTCGGAAACATTTTGAAAACATTCGTTAAAAGATATTTAGAAGCGCTTTTTAACCTTTATTGTTTATTTCTTGTTAAGACTCATTTCACTTAGTCCATACGTATTTTAAATCTTTAAAACCCATAAAATCAGCAACCCCAAAGCAGTCTATAGCACGTACCTATATATCAGAAAAGAGTATGGTCATTTGTCTAATATACAGTAGACAGATATACAAACATAACATAAAAAATAAAAATAAGTTTGTTTTGATTAAATTTTATGTTAAAAATAACACTCGAATGTTATTTTAGAAACAAATACTTTACTCCAGAAGGATGTATTAACTTTGCAAAATCATATAACCTTACACTACAAAGACAATAAATCCAAATATCAACGTTAATTCAACTATTCGTTATTCCGTACAAGCTTTTACAAAATTATCAAAATTTAATATATCCTCATGCAAAATTCAAGTTGTAATTACTCGATAGAGCAATAGGTGCCGCAGGACCCTCTTTTATATTAAGTCAATTTCCAAAACTGAAAACCATCTCTGTAATAAATAATAAGCCCATAGTACCGTTGCCGCATGAAAATACAACAAATTAACAAATACGCTTTCTTATTAAAATCTTAAAAAGGATGGAAGCCAGACACTTACTTATTTACAGTAAAAAACCGAAAGAACCTCAGTTATTTCTGTATATATAAATGGAAGATAATGGAACAACAGATGACAAGTAAAACAAAAAAAAAAAACGAGTTTACGAGTTAAGAAAGAGTTTTACGAGACAACATACAAAAATAGATGGGTGATGACCAGAGCCGGATTTAAAGGTGGCCCCCGGGCCACAAAGCAGTGGGGGCCCTAGACAAACAGAAGCGTGAACAACCTAATAATTATATTATCATGAATTAATTACTTTTTTTATAGCAATTAGTAAGCTATAAGTTATTTACTTGTATCGGTAACTTTTAAAATATTAAATAATATCATTATTATAATATGACTATATCTCGGTATTTGTTAACTTGCTGAAAACTGTGGCTCCCACTAATGTGGAGGTCCCAGGGCAGTTGCCCCGGTTGCCCTCCCCAAAATACGGCCCTGGTGATGACGATTGTAGTTTGTACATTATAAAGACATTCACTCAACAAATGTCGATCACCATTTGTTGCCAGAATGAGTTCTACTTGGAACAGTTGGTGAACCGTTGATTTTCGAAATATGAAGGGATAACATCCGATATAATTATGTCTGTTATTAAAATTAAAAAGTGCTTATTATTTTTAAATTTAGAATTTATATTGGAATGTAATTTATTTCAATTGAAGTCGTAACTTATATTTATAGGTAAAACCGCGTGCGATGATTTGTATTGTATTCTTACATGAAACGGTGCATTTTAATGAATATTTACCTCGGTCCGCATTCGACTCGTTACAGCCGTAATGAGAAGTAAATGTTGGCTTATCATACAGTTTCGTAAACACAATTATCTTCAATGTACGACTATTTACAAAACATTGTTTATGATGTACAATTAACAATAATTTCCAAGTATTTTTATGTAATAATTCATTCGTCTGTGTTTGTCGAATTGACAACAAAGCCTAGCTCAAACACATGCAATTGATAAATTTGTTTATTGAAATAAAAATTTAAAACATCTAAAAATATATTTACGCTCTTTAAAAAAGAACTTAGCAATTTACAACACTAATAATATTGATATCAAGTCTAATCTCCTTTGGACCCATACTAAATTCAAAGCATAATTAATAATTGAAATCGCAATCGAAGTTGAAAATATAGTTTGTGTGTATTATGCATTCAGATCTTTACCTTTTTTTGAACTCAGTTAAAATATCAACTGCTCAAAAAAGTCATGTCATTACTACCAAAATGAATATTTCATATGCAGAAGAAAAATGACTGAAGTCGCGAATGTGATCATGAATTACCATACGCTTTATTGTATGAATAATATATGTACATATATAGATAACCTTTTAATAAAGAACAACTTCTGATTTTGCTTAAGCTGTAAGTTGCAAGCTATTTTCTACTAAAACGAATCGATTACTAAAAGCTCATATTGTACAACTTAAAAGGTAAATATTTGAGTGATCTTTGATAAAAGAAATACATATCGATAAATGGAGCAAGCCTTTGGAAGCTAACAGTCAGTATCGATTGCAAGTGAAACATCTCAACGCTAATCTTATTGAAACTGTTTGCCATTCCAGAATATGGCGCGGTCTAGGAAACTTTCCACATTTCAAAAATAATTTGCATATAGTCTGCAAGGCAATATTTCCGCTGCGGACCGCATTTGAATATTGCTGACAACAGGAAGAAAAAGATCTATCTCAATTTGATGCTTCGGATAGGGCAAACTGCAAAATATGGTGCACGCCTTCCGCAGTATGGAACAAATGCGATGAAAGCTAATATATTTCTTCTTAAACTTAAAATTAGTTGTGTAGTAATATTTCTTTATCATTTTATTTCCTGCCCTTTGTGAATTAAATAACATATAAGTAAACATTTTATATTTATTTAAAAAAATGGAATATTCTTTGTTTTTTAAATATATTTATTATATTTCGATAAATATGTAAGTAGATATGTATATTTAAATGTGGTGGTAATTTTTGTCGTTGAAATGACTTTATATTAAAATCATACTAAAATATAATTTTGTGTAACTATTTATAATCAAAAACTTGATATTTTCACACAATAGAGTAAAAATATTTTCCAATTTATGAATTTTATATTATTTCTTAAAACTTTATCAAAGGGTGTCATCTATACTTATAATAAATCTGTAGGGATGTCAATTCTGTACATGAAATATTTTTCCAAAATAACTATCAGAGGTTGAAAAGGGGTCGATACTGATGGCAAAAATGCAATCAGTAAAATTTTTGTCTGTCTGTCTGTCTGTCCGTATAACCGTTATAGAAACAAAAACTACACGACGGATTTTAACGAAACTTGGTACAATTATTTTTCATACTCCTGAGCTGGTTATAGTATACTTTTCATCACGCTACAATCAATAGGAGCAGAGCAGTGACGGGAAATGTTGGAAAAACGGGAGAAGTTACTCCATATTTTAACGGAAGCTTGAAGCTCGCGTGTTTAGCCCTAATGGTTAAAGCTACACAGAAATCATGTATTACGAAAATGTTCTCCTTAAGGGGACTACATGAGCTAAATGCAAGTTTTAAAATGCCAAAAAGTATATAATCCAATGCAATAAACCAAATGAAAAAAATATATGTTAATCTTCAGGATAGATGCTAGTTATTAATTGTGTTGAAAACATGATATAATTAATTTGGTACGATAGAAAAAAATCGCAAAGTTACCTCTAAAAAAGTCTTTTTTTGTTTTTTAACTACACTTATATACCTTCAATAATTTTGGTCTTTTGTCAGATTATTCTACAAACAATATACTAAAAATTTATTATGTTAATTATTTAGTAAAATCAATAGATTTTTTTTAAATCAGATTTTCTTATTTTCGACCAAAATGCGTAAGCATGTGTGCGTGAGCGCCTCGTACAGACACTGCCGGCCGAGGCCTATTGCTATACAGACGTGTCGCTCTTTTCACCGCATCGTTGCGAATAAAATCTCGTAGATTTTATTTTTGTGTAAATTTAATTGTAAATTAATTGTCGAATATTATTCTTTTATGTAAATAAATATATTAAGTTAAAATAGTCTAGTTGTAGTTGGCCATTTATTTTTTTGTTAAGTTATTTTTTATAAAGTTTAATTTTGTAAACATGGGAAATAAAGTACAATCTGTGAAGAAAACTAAAAAACGTTCATATAAATTAAAAAGCCGAACATATGAAAGATAATATGAAAAGGTAAGAGTATTTAATTAGTAAACATATATATATTATAAATAATGATTATTGGAAACATTTATTAAAAACAATGCAATTAGTTCGCATAGAATCAGATTTTTCGACTGATTTCTTACAGTCACCATGGAGTATTTGGTCAATGCAAGCAAGTCCAAGAAGAATGTGCAGGTTCGATCCCCGCACTCTGAACTAAAATTTTATTATTTTTAAAGGACTATATTTAAAAAAATATATATTTTTTATAATTATTAAAATTTAATTCCTAACAACTATGCATTTATTTTTTCAGAATTAAGAAAATCGAAAAAAAATAACACGGAAGCTATTTCTATTACGTTAGAGTTTAATTTTATCAATTTTGTGTATAATAGGAAATATAGTTATGTATGGATGAAATTTAATAATAAAAAAAATAAATAAATACAAATTAGCACATCACATGAATATTTAGTGGTGCTTGCCTGGGTTTGAACCAGCAATAAGATGCGCGCGTTCTACCCACTGGGCCATCTTGAAATATGTAATTTTTGTGAACCAAAGAACTAAAATATTTAGAAGTGTCATATACGTAATTCAATATTTTTTAAAGATTGGAAATAGTATCAATTGAAAAATTTTAGCTCGTAGCTTCAGTGAAAGTGGGTGAAATATTGATTGCAAGTATCCAAGATATTTTAATAACGAACGACGACGAACGAATAATTAAAAAAAATATTTTAATAAAAAAATTGAAACGAAATTTATTTGTTTTTTTGTTAAACCAAAAATAAATAAAAATATTTGAATTTAATTGAATCAGTTTTATTTCAAATATCAGTCAAAAACAATACAAATAATTCTAATATCCAAACTATTTTTATGAGATTTATGACTAAACCCACTGTGATTGACCGAGTTAACCAATAATTCTACTAAACTGACTTGACGATATTATTTTTATAGTAACTTTTTGATGCTGACTTTTTTAACTTAATTTTTTTTCTTTGTGTACCGATATTAGTAAAACGAACAAACTACGCTTTTTGTCAGTGTACAAATTACGAACAGTTCCAATTTTATTTAATAAATCGCTTAACAAACTTACAAAATTTAAAAATAGATACGATTTAATATTTAGTATTACAACTAATTGAATTGATACAGTAAAAATTAAAGAAAAAAATGTTTAAATTAACTATTTTTTGTACATAAAATAATAATAATTTAAGTTTAATTAATTCTGTTTAATTTTATCATAATTTTTTAAATGACACAAAGAAATTAAAATAATTCTGTTGTCCTGTCTATTTTTATGAAATCTATGATTGATAGAATTGATAGAATTGACTTCGCTTCGCTTTCGCTCGGCGCGGCGCGCGGCGGTTCGGCGCCATCTATTGGAATATTCAGGCGTAACCTCGCCGCCTCGCTAAGCGTAGTGCGCGGGGGGACATGCCGTTTTTGTCGTTAGACTCGTTAGTGTATGTATGTGTGCGCGTGATTCTCAAGGGCAATTAGCTCCTGTAGTCCCCTTAAAATTATACAAAAAATATCCCTTGACAGCCTATGTTTATCTTTGATGGTTGACTCGCAATAACACGTGTCTCTCCCAATAGCTTAGTAGAAGTAGCTTTCGAAGTTTTCTGATAATATTTGTCTATTCCTACGTTTATGACACTCTCAATCATACCAAATTAAAAAAGTTAATATTATTAACTACTCTATGAAAAAGAATCATAGAAATCGGTATAGAAACACCAAAGTTAAACATAAAATACGCTAATAATAAAGCTATCGCACGTTAGTACTAAAGCTATACTATTATATAAATCTCTGGAGTCTGTCTGTATTTTTATAAAAATTGGTATAAAGGAAAAACATTTACTTGCGCAAATCATAGGCTATCTATACATACAAAAGTATATATAGATAGCCAAAAGGATGAGTTTGTATGTGTTTCATTGATAAACTCAAAAACTATTTGATCGATCATTATGAAAATTGGTATGTTAATCTATTGTTTTATGGAGAAAGTAATTTTTTCATCCGTATCATTAAAAATAACCAAAAAATGGTCCTTACGTGTATCACGATGAACTTCTATACCGATCCACCAATAATTATAAAATATCAAATAAAAAATAAAATCTATTTAAAAAGCATAACAACTAACTTAATTTCCATCATATTATGCCAATAAACGTAAAATAATCACAATAATAATTGTCATTTTAAAATAAGATAATTATAAATTACATATACGGGAAGAAGTGATTAGCTGTTTTGGCTATAAGAAAGTAAACAATAATCATAATTGGTAATTATACTCATAACTCCAATAACAAAGAATCTTTAGTATAAAATGTTAACGTAAGACAAATAACCAAAACTACAACTTATTTATATATATAGCTACTGAAACAACACACCAACAAGATGCAAGCCCAATGACTGGATGAAGAACGATTAAAATAGACTAAGTCAAGAACTAGAACCAATCTCAATAAGCCTTCAATTACTATATAGGTGTAGATATATGATAACAAGATGAATCCCGACATGATCATTGGTTCAATGAATATAGTATGCCCATATTGTCACGCTAAATAAACTGCTGGTATGTGCTACTCCACTGGCAAAATGTATTTACCACAACAACAAATATGTACAATACCATAAATTCGTCTCTACGTTTAAAGTGTATCATATGATTGGTTCACTTCTTCCAGTATCTAAATAAAATCCCCAGTTTCTGGACATTTATTTCACGGACAACGTAGAAAAAGATTGATCTTCGATGCATGTTCAGTACCACAACTAATCGAGAAATCATCGCTAAATTTAGGATTAGGCTTTATGAAAATAATTGTTTTGTTAAAGATTTTAAAACTGCTCTAGAAAGTGAAACAACAAATGATTCAAAGTCATTATCATCAGATAGAACGCAGAACATAAAAGGCGTATTAAAGCTCCCATAGCTCCTGAAGTCACAGCTATAACTGTTGGTACAGAAATTACAAAACGAGGTATTGTTATCACTAAGCGACACCAAAACAATCAAGGTGTCGCTGAAACATATCAATCGTATGACAATTATTACGATTATCCAATTATATTTATGCTAGCAGAAGATGGATATCATCTCGGACTGTATCAAAATAATCTAACGACATGCTCTGTGACATCGAAGAGTTAGTTGTATGGATTTTAATGTGTATCGTATAATGATGAGAGATAATCAATCTAATCATATTCTGAAGTATCGTCATCTGTTACAACAATTCATTGTTGACATGTACTCTATGGTCGAGAACGAACGAATCAAAACTTCAAGCCAATGAGTTCATTTATTTACGAGATACAATATGGAATGATAAAGTAGCTGCTGAGAAGTAGCAAAAAATATGCACGAATATGCTCAGGATGCATTTGACGTACGTTCGAAAGTATTGACAAGGTTGTAAATTTAATAACATTGATATTTGATAGAACCGGATAAAAGAGGACGTTTTGGTGTGATACAAACTTTTACAGACTACAGAAATTTAATTAAAATTTTCATCGTACCAACTTTACATCGAGATTACACCAACAAAAACATTCTCATAAATCATATCTGTTTCCGGATTTTTTTGAAAAAAGAAGATGTGATCTTGACAAATAAGTTTATGGGTGTTATGACCGATCTGTAGCCTATCGAGAACATCATTGACGAATATTAGATGAAATAATTTTTAAGTATTTGATTAGATCTCGCATGTTTCTTGATTATTTGTACATTGTATCAGTACTAATTACAAAATGAAAAATTTATTTTTCTACGCCTTAATTTTCCACTGCCCAGCGAAGCGGGCAGGTATAGCTAGTATAAAATAATATATCTCTTATTAAAAATGTCTTTCATCGACTTCCCGATAACGAAAAGGAAAGACTGACTAATAGTCAGTTTCGTCGTTTCGTCTATTAGACGTAAATATTAGTTACTTACTAATAACCTTAAAAATCGGTAGTATTGACTACTTACTATTATATTGCCCATTTGCCGATCAACTCGCATTAATAACATAAAAATGTAATCCTGACATCGGTTCGAAGAATTTTTTTTAATCGATTAAATGACGCAATATCTTAAAAATAAAATAAAAACATTATCAAATACTCAATCATCAATTGATTTTGTATTACACGATGATGGCTTCCTGGCTGATTTCGGATTTCACAGCAGATATCTCAAGGATATATCTATACGACTGGACTAACACACTTTTTAAGATACAGGAGTGTATATATTCTTCTTCTATATGCCGGCTGCTGTTGAGAATATTTCCACCGAAAATCTCAATAAGTTTCATCGTCCCGACGATGTATCCATTAGACTAACAGGGCAGTTGTCGAACATATAAAACCTTTTAAGTAAAAAACCCAATTCCATTTTTAAACGTATTTTTAGAAATTTTTGAAGTCGATATATATTTTTTTTATTCATTATAAAGTGTGGGCTTAAATACAACACCGCCTCCAGCATCGGAAAATTAATGAACGCATTTCCAACAAAGAGATAAGGGAAAATGTTCGTTGCTTATTTCCCTTCGCGAAATACTTAATCCACTGGATGAAGGAACCACTCTCCTTTCTAATTCCTTTACAAACAATATTTAAATGTTTCGGCTAATGAAAATGGTCCCAGAAAAACTTGTTTAATTCTAAAAGCGTTTTTGAATTTGAATGATAATGAATGGATTTTCCAAAGTATTTTAAATAAAATATCTATTTGAACATTTCATGGAATGTTCTTAAAAAGAATTATCATTTTCTGATATATATATAATCATTTAAATAGTAAAGTACAGATATTCGCCTTAGACATATAGGCACTTATATAATCATACAACTTTCGACTTAAGTTGCTAGTTTATTTTATAAAAAGAAGTCTCAAATAACAACATGTAATTTAATGTAGCACATTATGTATATTTAATATATGCGTTGTAAAAATATTTAATACGAAATATAAATCCACTGTGTAAGAAGCTTCTTTCCGAAGTTACCAGACTCTTGGCTTCTACTAAGAATATATTGACAGGTAAACTCTAAATTGATCTGCCCTTGGGACTGAGCCCAGAAGTTCAGGTAATGCAACCACTAGACACAGTAGAATACAAAATAATATTTTGTCACTAATGGGTCCTTAATAATTGAAACAAAGTCTAAATTCCGTAATTCGGTGAACGCCAATATCAACCGACTGTTAAAAGTAATTTTAAATCCATTACGTATTTCTCTTAAATTTATTTACGCAATGTATGTATCTTTTCTAACAGGCAGTATTATTATATAAAATATTAATTATTTATTTACTTAAATTCCCACGGATCCATGGATAATAAATAAAAAATCGATCATAACATAATGATGATATTCATGATTATATTTTATTTGCCCAGGTGCGTCCTGGACCAAAATAAGGATGGTAATTATCTAGTTTTAATATTTTCAAAAAAAATTACCAAATTAAAATTAATCGACATCTATTAAAATATATTGCCAGCAAAATATTGCGCGATTCGTCCGGTACATTTTAATAAAGCCAATTTAGTTGGAGCGTAAAACGTACGTGTGCTTTTTCAACACTAGATCGCTCTCGTGACGTCATAGATAATAAAAAGTGCACAAGTACACGCTTGGCTTTCATAAAATTTGATGCTCTTTCAACGTATCGTGTAAAATATATAGTTGTAACGACAAAAAAAACTTGTTGACGTTCTGCTTTTTTATAAAAATGTATATCATTAATTCTATACACAATCAGTGAAGATACGGAGATAGATAAAACATTTTATTTAATTAAAAAGGTGACACAAAAATTGGTGAAATGAAAAACAAAATCATTTTTAATGTAACCTTTTTTTTGTGAAATAAAAATAAATTAGTTGTATCAAAGACAATACTCAATCCTTGACATCATGACAAATAATGTTATCGGTTCCAATTCATTAAAAATGATATTTTTAAAATCAGTTTTTCAGAACGTGTCCAAGCATCGGGTTCGAACTAAATCTGGTCTCTAACAATTCCAAAGCGAAGCCACACTTTGTTTGTCCAGTTACTTCACAGTCCGCATTGACCAAGACAAACGGCAAACTGCTCAACTTGAATCGTTTTCAGTGGAACCGGTGCCTCGCGTGTCTTAATTAAAGATTAGTTGGAGTTTATGAAGGATAAACTAAGATGAATCTTTTTCAGATGATTTTTTAAAATGTTTATACATAAAAAAAATGAAAGGTTTAATTTTTTTTTAATATACAGCCGAACCACCTATTTTAAGTACTAAAATCAGTAGGAAAAAAATTGTTAAGTTCAATCGCCTGATGATAAATTATAGCAATAACACACCATGACTACTTTGCTATTCATTTATATTTTTTTAAAAGGCAGGATTTAAAACGAACCCTTGTCGCCTATTCCAATATTTGTTAATCCTAAAATCTCGGTTCACTGCTAGAAATGGACGTTTAAACAAAGATTGAAATCGCTTCGTGACAAGCTCAAATCCCACCGCATCAACGCTGGGCTCGCACTCAAGCGGACTCAGACCTAAGCCGAGAAAATTGTAGTCCCAATATTAGAAACGGAACCAAGGTAATGTATCTATATACGTATATGTAAATGATGTACAAGTTCGAATAATTTTCCATGTGTACATATAAAATAAGCCCGCTTTATTGAAGAAACTTAACAGATATTAAAAGAATATTTTTTATAGTAAAAATTTGATTTCGTTTCATTGACTTATTAAAAGGTACTTACTTATTTTTGATTTCCGATTTTCTTTAAAAGTAGAATAGTTATTTTAGACATATACAGTAAAATTATAGAGAATGATGTTTAACTTAAATTATTTTATTATACTGAAAATAGTCTTGAGTCCCCGAACGGAGAAAACATTGTTTTCGTTGTTGTTGATTTCAAATCAACAATTTGTTTGTTCGTATTTGGTTTGCACAAAACCAAGCGAGTTGTAATACGATTTTTTTAAATTCAACACATGCACTGATCTGCTTATACTTGATACATGCGAAAAAATAATTTTGTCAGACACAAATTTCTGTATTGTAATTTATTAAATCTTGATTATAAAACGTTGATTACATTAATAAATATAATGTAATAATCACTTTTTACACCGTCATTTATTTCGTTTATTTTG